>NW_017306394.1:906399-912816 GCF_000935625.1 Nanorana parkeri
GGGGGGGTGGGGCGGGGGGGTGTAAAGCCTAGGGTGACGGGAGGACGCTAGTATATGTCCTCCCCGTGACCCAGAGGAGAACTATGGGGAAAAACACTTACTCCATAATTCTCTTTTAAGTGCATTTGTCACGAAATTTTGGGGTTTGATAAGTTGTTGCGCTAAAATCGTGCAACATTCAAATTTGCAACTGCCACCATTTTATTCTATAGTGTCTTGGCTTTCAGAATATATATAATGTTTGGGGGTTGTTTTAAGTAATTTTCAGGACTAAAATGTGGGTTATAACATGCAAACAAAAAAATGGCAAAAAAGGCCTTGGTCACGAAGGGGTTAATATCACTTTAAAGTACCGATGCTTTATATAAACGTTGCCATTGAATGTCTGCTGTATGTTATGCTGTTAAAATGTATCAAAACACTAAAATGTTATCATTTGCAGCCTATCAGTCCTTCGGCGAGGTGGCTGCATTCGTTTTCTTTTTTCAGGCTTTTTTTTCCCCTTTATTGTATGTGTTGATGCTGCAAATAACACACTTCCTGTCCAAGGGTGACAACACCCTCTCATTTATGGAGTGAGCCATGTTTGCCACCCTAAGATGCTGTCCTGATTTGGTCTACTAACCCCTTCTTTCTCCTCTCCATTACATCGGGAGGCGTTCTTTTGTAGTTCTCAGAAGGTAGCGGTTTGATATTTTAGTTGAGTGCACATGACCTGGACAAAGGAAATTCTGACACGACATGAACTGTTCTGTACTTGTAGAAAATTTATTTAGCCTAAAGAATAAAACTAATGCGGCCACCACATGTAATAGGCTGCATAAAACAAATGTTTGTTTTGGGGTTTAGATATCCTTTACGTTACGTCATCTTTAAGTTTTAAATAATAAAAATATGTTTTTTTTAAAAAATAACTCATTTTCGATAAATTTACATCACTGCCATCAAATCGTTTCAGCCTTCTGACCCAATACTAAAAAACACATTTCTGCACAAGACGAAGAGCCTTCTGACATACGGGAAATTACAAAAGTGTTGCAATAATATTTAAAACGCTGACGTGGGTATGTGAGAATACCCCGGGGAGGCCGTCAAAGTGTGTAATGCAGCCACAGAAATGGTGTCCACAGACCTCCCCGTCTTAGAAACTATTAGCTGATGTTTTGAGGTAAGGTAAGACGAGCCCTTGTAAAAATATCACGCAGATCTGTGCGGTGGGGGCTGTAGAGTATCCAATCACAGGCAGAGTGAACGCATTTCAAGTAAATGCATTTTGACTTAAATACACAATGGACACCTGGCCGGTGTTAAGGCCATAAAAGTTATTCACGCCTCTGGGCCGGAACCACCTAGCAAAAGAGACTGCGGTCGGCCTATGAGTGTCCAGTCCAAGGTGACCTGTCACATATGCGCGTGTGTATCGACCGTTAGGAATGCCAAATTCAAGAAGGAGGAATTCCTCTTTGGGTTGTTACCTTCCATGAGAGCAGACCGAAATTATACAAAATACACAAAGATGGTGAAAAAGCAACAAACCGATCCAGCGCCACTCAAAACACCACCGTGTGTATGTAGTCAGGTCACAATGTTGCAGAGTAAGCCAAAACATTATTTAAAAAAAAGGACTTTTGTTTCATACATTGCCAATGTCCTTTCCTTATAATACGCAGAGGGAGGTATCAGCCATGGCGTCATCTACGGTTAAAGTGTCTAAAAACAGCAGAAAACTGTGTGCCAGGGCAGAGAGAGGGGGGAGAGAGAGACAAGAGAGAGAGAGCTAGGAGGGGCAGGCAAGAGAGAGAGAGAGAGAAGAGAGAAAACCAAGAGAGACAGCCAGGGGAGAGAGCGAGGAGAGACAGCCGGGAGAGCAAGGAGACAGCCAGGGCAGAGAGGAGAGACAGCCAGGGCAGAGAGGAGAGACAGCCAGGGTAGAGAGCAGGGAGAGAGCGAGGAGAGACAGCCAGGAGTGTGAGCAAGGAGAGACAGCCAGGAGAGAGAGCAAGGAGAGACAGCCAGGAGAGAGAGCAAGGAGAGACAGCCAGGAGTGTGAGCAAGGAGAGACAGCCAGGAGTGTGAGCAAGGAGAGACAGCCAGGAGGATGAGCTAGAGAGAGTCAGCCATGAGAGAGAGCTCTCCACCTTATACATTCAGCCATGTCAAGGCAAGAGCCAATCCAGGATCTCTACTCTCTGGAGAGCTGGAAATGTATCAAACCAAATAAATGGATCGAAGGAATCCTGAATTCTGCATCTTTACCAAATTAATAGTTACATAGTTACATAGTATTTGAGGTTGAATAAAGACATTGGTCCATCAAGTCCAACCTATTAGGATCTCATTCTAGGAGTACCTGTACCCCTGTATATTACGGTCCCTTAAGAAATCGTCCAAAAGTTTCTTGAACAATTCCACATTATTTGCTGAAATCACCGTCTGTGGCAGTGAGTTCCAGACCCTAACTGATCTTACTGTGAAGAACCCCCTTCGCCCAATTACTATTATAATAGTAATAATAATAATTAATCGATTGCTGATCTACAGGAGCCGCCTTTACAAACCTTCACACCAGACAAGACACCCAATTGGGACTCTTTTAAAAGTGCAAATTAAGCCATTTTTTTAGTTTTGGATAGAGTGGGGGGATTAGACCCGCTGTCAGGTTTATATTGCCGTCCACATAAGGGAGATTCCCCCTCTCTATTGCAATATCAATGAAAGTGAAAGAAAATCCCAGATTTTTGGGTTGTCATCAGAACAGGAATAGATGGGAAATCTTCCAATAGGGACACTAGTTCTGGTGACCCCCAGGGATTTCCCTCTCTTTGGAGAGATTTCCTCTCACTTCCTGTTGTGGCTATCGGACAGGAAGTGAAAGATCCCCAATGCGAAACAGATGGGTAAAAAAAAAATAGATGACAGGGGTTATAACCCTCCCTTACTCTATCCAAAACTTAAAGTTTTGTCTTCAGGTCTACATTTAGATCTCCAACATTCTACACCATTTGAATGATCCGTTGTTGTGTACCTTTTCCTTCTTATACTGTGAAGAGTTACCTAGAAATAGGAAGGAAGCTGACACTGACATTAGGCAAGATGTTATTTTTGCTGTGTGTGTTCCCTGTGACATTTGCATGGATGTATAGACTGAGTATACATGTGTTACCAGGATTCCTAATGTTTTCTCAACCACAGAATTTAACTCCATAGGACATAACCCCGAGACAAATAGTAGGGTACCATTCACTCTGCCCCAGGAATTCAACACAAATAGTCAGCTTTAAGCTCTTATTGGCTGTTGTTAGAATTGTGGCAAGCCGTATAAATTGCCTGTTTAGCAGATATAACCACAGCAGAGGTTTATTTTTTGCTATGTGAATGGAAAGATGAGTGATTTTTTACTAACATATAATAAAATTCAGAAATTCGGAGGAATGTGTTATGTGCTATCATGGTTCTCCAGAGGTGGACAAATCCTGCAGCGATACTTTACATGCAATAATCGGGCTCTGTTAGGAGGCGTTGATCGTGTTTCATTATTATTATTTTGTAGCATATTTGAAAACGTTTCGCAGCTAATTATTGGATCGCCACTTCTATTATAGATGTGGCTTTGACACACACGCATGGAGGGAGAGGGAGCAATAAAGATTTTTCAGCTCACGGGATGATCTTTGGCAACCATGGCGAGCAGTTCATGGCTTGCACATGGTATTTTTTCTGAGCGCAGCATTTCCCAGTTTCTCACTAAAGTCTGGCTGTGTGTGTGTATTAAATTGAAAAGAATGAGCACCTAGGAGGAGAAACCTCACACTAAAACAACAGATATAGAATATACATTTCCATCATTGTTACAATAGAACAAGTATGTTTGAACACTCCAACAAATCTATGTCCCTAACCCGTGATGTAGTATTAGGCCTCATTCACATGGGTAACGGCTGGTCCGTACAGATCCGTGCAGCGTGCACGGCCGTATAGGGCAGCTCCCGGGAAGGACAGGTGCTGCGTGTGATTTATACGCCTGTCCTTCTCTATGGGAGTACGAACGGCCACGTACTCCCATAGAGAAGGACAGGCTGCTGCCAGGGCCGGATTTCCCACAAGGCCACGAGCCCCGGCCTCAGGGGCAACAGGGAGTAGAGGGGCAGCAGGAGTGTGGAATTCTGATTGCCCGACACCCGGGACACGCAGTTCTGGGCGCTGGGTAGTTTTTTTTCTACATTTAGCCCTGCTTCGGGCATGCAGAGCTAAATATAGAGCGAGGAAGCCAACACTCATACTGTACAAGTGATCTTGGCAATGCCACCGAGATCACTTGTACGCAGCCTGCAGGTCTGTCCCCCCCCCCGCCAGTTACCTCTCCCTCCCAGCCAGCCGTCTCTCTCCTCGCTGGCTGCCTCCGTCGTCGCCGGGGTTTTCCGGGTCCCCCACTATTCTGGAGGACCAGGACCACGGCAAGGTAGTTCAGGATGGAGAGCGGGGAGCAGAACGGTGAATGTCTGTTGCATTGAGGAAACTGGCTGGCCTTGGGGCAGCAGAGAGAGTAAATCCAGCCCTGGCTGCTGCGTACTAAATCACACAGCACCTGTCCTTCCCTGGAGCTGCCCGATACGGCCGTGCACGCAGCATGGATCTGCACGGGCCGGCCGTTGCCCGTGTGAATGAGGCCTTAAACCCTCAAACTTTTTTTTAGTTATGAATCCAGATTAAAAAATTTAAAAAAAAATACATTGCCCAGCAATGTACATTTTTGCCCAAACACTTCCAGTCATTCATGTTTCAGAACAGCTCCAGCTCTCTCAGCTTCCCTGAACTTCCTGTTCAATGCAAGATCACAATGGACAGAGCAGTCTCCAGCAGCTGTCTATCTACTAGCTTTGAGAAGGGAGGAAGGAGGAGCGGGAAGCAGAGGATTGTCTTGGCCTTGTTGTAAAGATGCAGAATTCAGGATTCCTTAGGACCATTTGTTTGGTTTGATCCATTTCCAGCTCTCCAGAGAGTAGAGATCCTGGATCGGCTCTTGCCTTGACATGGCTGAATGTATAAGGAGGAGAGCTCCTGTAAGGCACCAAGCACCTCTGCGCATGCGCATGGCTGAGAAACTGGAAGACGGGCGATGGTACGCTTGCGCGCACAACGAACTTCCACACGAAAACGTGCGCACGTAAGGCGCACAGGAAATGACACGTCTGCTACTAATGGGTTGGCCTATATAAACCAGCCTGCCATATCCTTAGCTGCTGTATGATCTTCAGCTGACTGACTTCCTGTGTTTGACCCGGATCGCCTCTGACTATTCTCGATTGCTGCCAGCCTCCTGACCTCGGCCTGTTCATTAGATTTCCTTCTGCCTCCTGTTTTGTACTTTGCTGCTCGGCTGGATTTGACCCTTGGCCTTCTGTTTGGATCTCGCTCCTGTCTTCTGCTTCAAACACCCTGCCGCCCGCCCAGGTTGACCTTGGTTCTGCCTGACCTGCCTCCATTCCAGATTCTGGACTTTCTACCTGGCACAATTGTCTGCTACATCCTTGGCACTCGTGCAGCTCGCTGTCACTCAATCGTCTGTTCCCATCCTCAGGGTCGAGGGACACGAGCTGCAAGGGAAGCCACAACGGTCGGTCTCTACTCAGGTACGTGACAGCTCCGGATTGATTGCTTGCATCCAAAATAAGTTTGATTGATTGTCGCATTCAATACCAAGGGAATAGGTTTCAGGGATACACAGGGGCACATACATGTAATACCTGAGAGCTGCAGGAAAATGAGAAAAGGTGTAAAATAAAGAGGAAACATTGCAACAGCCAATGGAAATCCTTAGAATGTAAAACAATTCTGAGAGAGCTGAGGGATTGGAATTCCCAGCCACAGTCCATTGGCTGACTGTAGCCAGACTCAAGTACACAAGTCATTAGGATGTCAGCGAGCCAAGCTGTCCGAATATTGGTATCTATCATATCGTATGAAGACATAACATAGGGAAGATAGTAATTAGATCATGAAAAGTGGACCTTTCAGTCGCTTTCCAAGCCAGCATGAAGGAATTCCTGATATGTCACAAAATACTAGACATGGAAATTTTGTTTTGTTCTGAATGGATATTTGTACGAATTTCATTAAATTCGGACAGTCGGATGCATCCGAAATTCCAAATTCGGACGAATTTGAATGTTCCTGAAAATTCAGGTCTGTCCAAATTTGGTTCAAGGCTAAACAAAAATCGGACATGTGACTGTTCCCTGGCCAATCAGATTTTGTAATGACTGCTGGGGGGTTGCATTACAGGGACGGTCATGGGACTTTCTGTTGTGGGTCTTTCCAAAATTAAAATTTGGTTGGATACGAAATCAGGATAACGGACCGAATAAAATTTCAGATCCCAAATCATTAAAACATAATACAAATCCGAATCGATCCAAA
>NW_017306394.1:912831-963230 GCF_000935625.1 Nanorana parkeri
TTCCACGTTTTATCTTTAAAAAGCCATCTTTGAGTCACTCCAGTGACTTTCTCAAGGATGAAATTATGTCATCAGTCTGCTGCAAGCAGGAAGAAGCATTTCCTCAGTCTTCTCTCCCCAGTGAACAGTCTGCTGCAGACAGGGGGGAAGAAGCATTTCCTCAGTCTTCTCTTCCCCGGCGATCAGTCTGCTGCAGCCAGAAGGAAGCATTTCCTCAGTCTTCTCTTCCCGGTGATCAGTCTGCTGCAGGAAGGAGGAAGCATTTCCTCAGTCTTCTCTTCATCCCATTGATTAGTCTGCACCATTGTTGAAAAGGTGAGAGGTTGATCTGTATCAGATATTTGTGAGCACAGCTAAGAACTGCACAGAGACCAGGATTTACATGACTGTCATCTCTGAGCAAGCATCTCAGTCTGGGAAGCAGATGGTGACTCTGGATGATGGCTGAACCAAGATGGAGCCATCTATCTGGAGAGGTAATTAATACCTGGAAGTGTTACAGTGATACATTACTTAGTATGTATGAACTTAAAATGAAAAATATACAGTATTTCATGCCAGGCCCACTTTAACCAGCATCAAACTACAGAGCGCATTCTGACTCACATCATGTCATAAAATGTGTCAAGTGCTGCCAGTGCCAGCGTGACTCATAAGTAAATAATGTATTTAAATCACTCTTATAATAATGCTGTACAAAGGGAACTCTGACAACTATCTATCTATAATATAAAGCTGAACTCCGGGATCAGCAAATATTGTTCTCATACTAGAGTCCTGTGTATTCTTCCTGAACCATGGTGAGCTTTGTGTATTTCTTCCAGATCTGTGCAGTAATCCAGTGTGAGACTTGGAGCTTCCTGCAATAAAGTCTGCTCACTGCTCTCTCTCCTTGTGCAGGATGACTGATCTTGTCTCCGCCCCCTCTTGTAATAAAGACCGGTCACTGCTGCTCTCTCCTTGTGCAGGGTGACTGATCTTGTCTCCGCCCCCTCCTCTAATAATGAGCGGTAACTGCTGCTCTCCCTCCTTGTGCAGGGTGACTGGTCTTGTCGCCGCCTCTTCCTGTAATAAAGACCGGTCACTGCTGCTCTCTCTCATTGTGCAGGGTGACTGATCTTGTCTCCGCCCCCTGCGTCTCTACTGTCTGCTCAGACATTACACAGCACAGTGATGATCTCACAGCTAGTTTTACAAGGTAACAATCAGGTTTGCAAAGGCACTCGTGCCCATAAATTTGATTTATATTCTTTGTGGCTATTGAGGAATATATTTCAGTTACAGTTTTTGTGCCCGATGTTCAGCTTTACTATATTTCCGTTATAACAGCTTTTTACAATAATAATTTTGATAATAAAAAGGTTTGTGTGAGAGGTTTAGTTCAGTGTAACACATCTGATTGTTAGGTACGGCATTAATAATAGAGGTATACACATCTGTCCGAAAAGAGGGACAAGGAAGCAGGGAAGAGGGACAGAGGGATTTGGTTCAAAATGAGGGACAGTTGGGGAGGTACGAAGTTCATGTGCTGACTGGTATATGTTACGTTGATTCCAGCCCACCTCCTTTCTTTGTAATGAAAAGGGGAAGGTGTTCTGCAGTCCTAACACTCTTCCTGTCCCAGGGTGTCAGGCGTTATCAGGAGTGCTCGTGGGCAGGCAGCGTGGGGGGAACCCCCTGTCAAGAAGCGGCCTGAAAGTCTGAGAACAGAAGTCCAAAGGGGTAGTCAGGTCCAATCAGGGTCGAGGCGGGCAGCAAATGTTAAGAGACGAGAGTCGGTCCAAGGTCAATAAACAGGAAGTCCAGATGAAGGGTCAGGAAGCAAATGGCAAGGCAAGCAGGAAGGGAGCTAGGTGATCACACCATAGGGTGGCGTAAGTCAGCAACAAGCCAGGGCTCTGGCCAGGTTTTTATAGCCAGGGGATGTAAGACCACCCCCTGGTCACCGAGGCAACCAGGAGGCTTTCCTCCCCGGGAGCCAATGGCAGGTGAGAGAGGTGGAAGGTGTGTGCTGGGAACCTCCCCCAGCAAGGCCCTAATGGGCGCAGGCGTGCTACGCGCGCACGCTCCTGGGCACGCACGCACGCGCAGCCTATGTGATGCGCACGCCCGCCGCACAACTCGCGCATGCGCACCCGCAACCCGGGCGCCAGGAGTTCTACCAGGCTGGAGGGGATCCCGTGCCCTGCTCGTTGGCCCCGTGAAGAGGTAACACCCCTGGTTTCCTGACACAGAGTGACAACGCTGCTGCTCCATAGATACAATACAGTGAGTGAGTGTTGTGAGCCAAGTAGGGGAAGGATGTCAGGCAGGATCACCAAGTAAAAAGAAAGGAAAACTAATGCATCCGCCACATCTAAGGACGGGTATGCTGCAATATATTACATTGTTAATAAGAGCGCCTACTTTAATTTTTATTATTTCCCCTGCAACAGCTGTTAGAAGGAAAGGACTCTAACCATTAACCATGTGGCATGGCATCTGTGTGATATTATGCAACCAGTTTATATGCAAGAATTTGGCAGTTCTTTATTCTGTTGGTATATACACATCCTCCCACAAATTCTACTAAAACCAGTACATTTTCCATTCCCATCATTAGCAAAATGTTCTTCAGAGTCATCTCTGTTGCCTGAGAATAGGACTTGGCTCTGTCACTCTCTGCAGAAAATCCAACTAAACGTAGACAATAGAAGAACACGGCTGAAAAGCATAGAAAGAACCCCCAACTATAATTATAATTACAAATTAGGTCATATGGATAGAGATTAGTCATCTCAAGGCAAAGAGTCTATGTCGGGGTAGTCAACTTACTTCATGCAGGGGGCCTCAAGTGTGACCCCTGACATCATCAAAGGGCTGCACCTAATATTCAGCAAATGTTTTTCTACAGAAAGCTGTCAGGGACTGCAGACAGGAGATGGTCAGAGACTAAGAACATGCTTTGGGAGTTTGTTGGAGAATGAAAAGTCGGGCACTCCTCCTCTCGGTGATGGGGCGCCAGCAGTCAAGTGCCCATGACCTCATTACGCACGTGCGTGATGATGTTATGATGCACGTGTGTAATGACACCACGTGATGTTATGATGCACGTGTGTAATGACACCATGCGTGACTCCTGTCTACAGTCCCTGACAGCCCTCTGTAGAATTACATTAGCTGAATATTATGTGTAGCCCTTTGATGTCAGGGGCCACACTTGAGGCCCCCTACAAGTAAGTTGACCACCAACTGACATCCCAGCGGGTGACACTCAGCCTGGGGACACCTCTGTGCTAGAGATTAGTGCTATGGCAGCCACTTGGTAGATAAACCAAAATGTTTTTTGACTGCAAGCCTTCTAAATAACATTTTTCCTTCACTGGCTAAAGCAATCACCAAAACATACACTATTATCTTCTGGGGCTTCGTGCGCTGCATGGGAAGTGCTAAAAGGGCTGCAAGTTTGGCACCAGGGGTCTATGTACATCCAAACATAAAGTCTTATAGCACAGGACTTCATCATTTAGAACCAGAATCCTCTTCCAAGCACAGCCATGCCAAATAAGGGCCCAAAACTGACACAAAAATGGCTGCTAATTCCTTAAAGGACCTTTATTTCTCCTCTGGATTTATCGTAAACATAACATTGAACTCTCTTGTAATTGCAATGCACAAAAAAAATAAACACGCTGTTTTACCCACCAGCCCTTGTAAAGCCTGCTTTGCATTATATTACAGTTTGGGGAATTCTAATACCCTTTCAGAGGATTTTTTATTGCATGCACACGCACTCCCTTATTAATACAAGCCTTTGAATTCGAAGATTCCAAAGAAATTAAAACCTCATAAAAGGAAGATCATGAAAGCTATAACAGAAACTGTTCATTTAAAACAGGCCTGACACCCAAAATATAAGTTGTTCATTACAACAGGTCGTACAGCCTGACGATGTGGGCACCGAAGGCGGCACTGAGAAAATGCAAGACTGGGCAGTATGGCCTGTAGACGCACACAGCTAATCTAAGCACCGCCCACAATGCATTGCTCAGGCAGACCGCATGACCTGTGACGAGGAATAGATCATATGGAGAAAATTAGAGCACTTAATATTGTTTCCGTTATAAGAGATTGGTAATGTTTTGGGATATTGGAAGCATGTTTCTGCAATGTGTGCTGCCTGCTGATTTGGGCACAGGTCCCGTAATTGAATTTAGACATGGAAATAAGGCTGGACTACATTTTCCAGGATGAAAGAACTCCGGACTGTTCCTTATGTTTACAGTGGAACTTTATTTAAAAATTCTAAATTTGTGAGCAGTATGGTTTTCAATTGCCGTAAAGACAGAATATGTCTCTTCTGCAAAAAAATAATCCTAGCCTTTTCCTCACAAACTGCTTACACAGTACACTGAGCTGCTGGGGCAATTAAAGTGACACTAAACTAATATAACTTCCGATCATGCAGGTGGGGAGGTAAAGTGACAATAAACTCAGGAGTTTAAATCTTAGAAATACAATCAAGTACCTTAAAGAACTATGGGGTAAGTGTTTTCCCCCATAGTTCTCCTAAGGGTCACGGGAGGACATATGCTAGCTTCCTCCCGTGACCCAAAGATCAGTATATCACGAGCTACAGCTCGCTGTATACTGAGACCGCCGCAGCCGGGACGGATCCCGACATCTGTCGAGATCCACCCAGCTGCGTGAGTGACAGCTGGCTCTGCCTATCTAGAGGCAGCTGTACCCCGCCCCTCCCCAGTCCGTCCCGCCAGTCAGGGCTGGAGGATCGGAGAGGGGGGGAATCCCTGCCGGGAGCCGTGAGTGACAGTCACCGCTCTCTGCAGGGACATGATGTAGAAGTGAGCGAGTGACTGTATGTGTTCGCTCACTTCGCAATCTATTGAGCCGACGTGTGACAATTTCATTGCCACACGTCGGCTCGAACTATGAGGATGAGTGAAAATCACTCACCTCATAGTTCTCCTTTAACTATTAACAAAAATGTATCTTATTTGTGTATCACTCGGCTGTAGATCCTCAAATCATCTCTGAATTGGTGCGGACACTGTCCTTCCTTATTTTTATTATTTCCCCTGCAACAGCTGTTAGAAGGAAAGGACTCTAACCATTAACCATGTGGCATGGCATCTGTGTGATATTATGCAACCAGTTTATATGCAAGAATTTGGCAGTTCTTTATTCTGTTGGTATATACACATCCTCCCACAAATTCTACTAAAACCAGTACATTTTCCATTCCCATCATTAGCAAAATGTTCTTCAGAGTCATCTCTGTTGCCTGAGAATAGGACTTGGCTCTGTCACTCTCTGCAGAAAATCCAACTAAACGTAGACAATAGAAGAACACGGCTGAAAAGCATAGAAAGAACCCCCAACTATAATTATAATTACAAATTAGGTCATATGGATAGAGATTAGTCATCTCAAGGCAAAGAGTCTATGTCGGGGTAGTCAACTTACTTCATGCAGGGGGCCTCAAGTGTGACCCCTGACATCATCAAAGGGCTGCACCTAATATTCAGCAAATGTTTTTCTACAGAAAGCTGTCAGGGACTGCAGACAGGAGATGGTCAGAGACTAAGAACATGCTTTGGGAGTTTGTTGGAGAATGAAAAGTCGGGCACTCCTCCTCTCGGTGATGGGGCGCCAGCAGTCAAGTGCCCATGACCTCATTACGCACGTGCGTGATGATGTTATGATGCACGTGTGTAATGACACCACGTGATGTTATGATGCACGTGTGTAATGACACCATGCGTGACTCCTGTCTACAGTCCCTGACAGCCCTCTGTAGAATTACATTAGCTGAATATTATGTGTAGCCCTTTGATGTCAGGGGCCACACTTGAGGCCCCCTACAAGTAAGTTGACCACCAACTGACATCCCAGCGGGTGACACTCAGCCTGGGGACACCTCTGTGCTAGAGATTAGTGCTATGGCAGCCACTTGGTAGATAAACCAAAATGTTTTTTGACTGCAAGCCTTCTAAATAACATTTTTCCTTCACTGGCTAAAGCAATCACCAAAACATACACTATTATCTTCTGGGGCTTCGTGCGCTGCATGGGAAGTGCTAAAAGGGCTGCAAGTTTGGCACCAGGGGTCTATGTACATCCAAACATAAAGTCTTATAGCACAGGACTTCATCATTTAGAACCAGAATCCTCTTCCAAGCACAGCCATGCCAAATAAGGGCCCAAAACTGACACAAAAATGGCTGCTAATTCCTTAAAGGACCTTTATTTCTCCTCTGGATTTATCGTAAACATAACATTGAACTCTCTTGTAATTGCAATGCACAAAAAAAATAAACACGCTGTTTTACCCACCAGCCCTTGTAAAGCCTGCTTTGCATTATATTACAGTTTGGGGAATTCTAATACCCTTTCAGAGGATTTTTTATTGCATGCACACGCACTCCCTTATTAATACAAGCCTTTGAATTCGAAGATTCCAAAGAAATTAAAACCTCATAAAAGGAAGATCATGAAAGCTATAACAGAAACTGTTCATTTAAAACAGGCCTGACACCCAAAATATAAGTTGTTCATTACAACAGGTCGTACAGCCTGACGATGTGGGCACCGAAGGCGGCACTGAGAAAATGCAAGACTGGGCAGTATGGCCTGTAGACGCACACAGCTAATCTAAGCACCGCCCACAATGCATTGCTCAGGCAGACCGCATGACCTGTGACGAGGAATAGATCATATGGAGAAAATTAGAGCACTTAATATTGTTTCCGTTATAAGAGATTGGTAATGTTTTGGGATATTGGAAGCATGTTTCTGCAATGTGTGCTGCCTGCTGATTTGGGCACAGGTCCCGTAATTGAATTTAGACATGGAAATAAGGCTGGACTACATTTTCCAGGATGAAAGAACTCCGGACTGTTCCTTATGTTTACAGTGGAACTTTATTTAAAAATTCTAAATTTGTGAGCAGTATGGTTTTCAATTGCCGTAAAGACAGAATATGTCTCTTCTGCAAAAAAATAATCCTAGCCTTTTCCTCACAAACTGCTTACACAGTACACTGAGCTGCTGGGGCAATTAAAGTGACACTAAACTAATATAACTTCCGATCATGCAGGTGGGGAGGTAAAGTGACAATAAACTCAGGAGTTTAAATCTTAGAAATACAATCAAGTACCTTAAAGAACTATGGGGTAAGTGTTTTCCCCCATAGTTCTCCTAAGGGTCACGGGAGGACATATGCTAGCTTCCTCCCGTGACCCAAAGATCAGTATATCACGAGCTACAGCTCGCTGTATACTGAGACCGCCGCAGCCGGGACGGATCCCGACATCTGTCGAGATCCACCCAGCTGCGTGAGTGACAGCTGGCTCTGCCTATCTAGAGGCAGCTGTACCCCGCCCCTCCCCAGTCCGTCCCGCCAGTCAGGGCTGGAGGATCGGAGAGGGGGGGAATCCCTGCCGGGAGCCGTGAGTGACAGTCACCGCTCTCTGCAGGGACATGATGTAGAAGTGAGCGAGTGACTGTATGTGTTCGCTCACTTCGCAATCTATTGAGCCGACGTGTGACAATTTCATTGCCACACGTCGGCTCGAACTATGAGGATGAGTGAAAATCACTCACCTCATAGTTCTCCTTTAACTATTAACAAAAATGTATCTTATTTGTGTATCACTCGGCTGTAGATCCTCAAATCATCTCTGAAAAAGCCGAATGATACACTGTGACGGACTGAACCATCACTGGTGCTGTTGGAGGAGCCTCGGGGCTAGCCTCCTTCCTACTGACTATGGACCCGGAACTATGGAGGCCCCCCTCGAACCTCTTGGGGTTACAATGAACCATTCTACCAGGTTTATGTGTGGAGGGATGTACTGTACATGTTCCCCGTCATTACATTTGGATGACCCTGTGTGTATTATAGATACAGGCTGTGAATCCAGCAGCACTGAAGGGGGATAATTCTGGACATGGAACTGTTACAGTTTATTGGTCACTTTGTTGTATTGTGTTGATGATGGGATTAGGATAGCCGATTCTAGGAGTAGCTGACTCCGGGTGTAGATGAGTAGATCACCCTATGATACACTCAGGAGATAATCCCATCACATGTGTCTCCTCCCTCCCTATTCATTCATTAAGGCATCGGGGAGGGGATGTCTGTTTGCATGCTGTTCATGTTTGATTGCGTTATGTGTTTAGACTTCTTGAACTGTATATATACTGAGCTGGTCTTCAATAAAGCAGATCCCTGTTGGAACTTACATACAGCCTGCCTGGTGTTTGTTCTAAGCTATCACAACTGCACATAGCTGTAGTTCGAATCCCGGATTATCGGACGATCGAAGAATCAGACATGCGGTCTGACATCTGATCCAATAGTAGCAGAGGAGTACCGGGAGAGTGGAACTGAGCGAGCAGGGGCTCGTTACATACACAAATAAGATACATTGTCGTTAATGGTTAAGGTACTTGAATACTTGAAGATTTAACTCCTGAATTTAGTGTCACTTTAACTCCCACGTGCATGATTGGAAGTTATATTATCTCAGCCTGGACAGTCAAGATGGTCGAAGATCCCACAACCGAAAGAAGCCAGTGAGAAGATCTCAGTGTCGGCAAGGGAATTTTACTTTAAAAGGGGGTTTCAATGCTGCAAACTTCAATTCTTCAAGGTCTGCTTTAATTTCATTTGTGTCATTAGATCACTAATTAAACAACTTTTCCCAATTAGGGAAATTCTGAGAACTTGAACCAACTTGAAAAACATTATTTTACTCAAGCAAGGAGAGTTTAGGGCCAACTTCCCTCAAAAGTGATAACACAGTTTTGCTTGGTTACTGGCAAGATGAATCACATGTCAGACTATAATATCTCTCAAGGACCCCTGTGGCTAGAACTCCCCATCACAATTCCAGCAAAACCAAAACACGGTGTCGTGTTCCTTGTTGGAATGTCCGTAATGCACAGTAAACATTGTATTGGAAAGTGATAATTTTCTCCTGGCTATATAGGAGCTGAAAGTGGAAAACCCCTTTACGCAAAATAAAGAAAAAGCAGTAAGTTTCGGGGATGATCTGTTATTAGGGAGTACCAGATCAGCAACACCAGTACATCATTCTCAACTGAATGTCCCTATTGTGCTGGACATGAGCTTTATGGCTCGCAATGTTCAATCCCCGTATGTGTCGTATGTGTCTGACTGAGATCTGTACAGAGTTCTGGCAGATTACATTCTGGACTATTACAGGTTTGTATGGGCGGAAGCTGTGCAAATTTGCCTCAGTTTTAAAGAACTCTGGGCAAAAAAGACATATGATGCAGTCTATCACTAACATTAACATTGCACTATTTGTTGTTTTGAGCACCCCCTGAAACATAGTTTAAATACCTTTTGATCCTGCCCGTTGGATTGCTATCTTTCTGCTTCCTGTAACGGGGTAACAGACAGCATGGTCTTACAGGGACATGTAGTATTAAAAAGACTTTACATAAGAACTGAACTCTGGGAGAAGTGGAGGCGGCCATCTTGATGAAGGCAGGGCAGTACTTCCTCCCATCAGAGCATCCAGCAAGGATACCAGTGGGCAGCACAGGAGTGAGATCACCATACTGCACTCCAAATCTCCCGATACTAGCAGAGGCAGCAGTGCCATAGATCTCATCCTGCGTATATAACAGTAACACACAGTAAAATGGTGCATGTCTGGTTTTCAGACAATTTTGGTATGTTGGCAGCCCACTTGAATAGAATACCTTGAAATAACGTGAATGCGTTACTGTACCGCAACGGACTGGAAAGACCTGAATGGCCCATGAAGACATATGAATAATAGTTGACCTTTGTAACAGTGACATGCCGTGCCTTCTGTACTGGGTGAGGAATCCCCCAGCCTGCTGAAGCTCCGCCCCATCTGACCGAAACTCCAACCCCATCCAGCCAAAGCCCCACCCCCAGCTTGGTAACCAAGCTGTGTGGGGAGGAGGAAGGGAGGAGCCTCCCTGTCCCTCACTTGCTCGTCACTGGTAAGATCAATGTCCTCACTGTTTTTTTTTGTTTCTTTTTTTTGATTGGACAGCTTAGACCAATGGCGCCTTGCCATTGGTCCAAGCCACCCACAGAGCTCACACCTCTAACACAGAGCAGAGGCTGTGACAGCTCTTGCTTAACCAAATTAGGTTACACAAGCAGTGGGGAAGCCCGCTGCTGTGTAACCTAACTACCTGTCAAAAGCCGGATGCAGCGCCACCTGTAATTGACAGGCAGCGCTCCGTCCATGACAAGTTACACAGCGGGAGGATTTCCCTGTTGTGTAACCTGTAACAAGCTGCTCTGAATGGAGAAAAAGCCGTCAGCTCCAGACTCGAAGCTGACACCTTTTTTCTTTAAAAAACTAGGTGAGGCTCTGCATCACCTGCCTCCCCTGACTGCACATCCCAGTGGCAGCGCTGCAACAGTTCATGGCTTTTCCCAACTCCTGTAACTGTATATTTTGCTGGACAACTTCGCCTGTTACAGGAAGTGAAACATAAAGGATCTACTGGCAGGGTCAACAGATAATAAAACAGTGTTACAATGAGTGACTCAGAAAAGGGAAAACTGCTGTATTAATGCTAGTGACATGTGAGTAAATTTTGATTTTGTCCAGAGTTCCACTTAAACCAGATACCGATGTGAATATCTTCTAAGTCAGCACACTGAATAAAGAATATTCAATTAGGAAACGTTCAAACGAATCGCCCTCCCGACCGACATGTTAATATGACGCTCGGCAGTCAGGTCTCTCCTGTGCCCTG
This sequence comes from Nanorana parkeri, assembly GCF_000935625.1. NCBI lineage: Eukaryota > Metazoa > Chordata > Amphibia > Anura > Dicroglossidae > Nanorana > Nanorana parkeri. The sequence continues at coordinate 923,608 of NW_017306394.1, forward strand.
AAAACATTCTCACGTTAACTTTTGTGAATGTTACTTTATATTTGTTAACATGGAAGCAACTTCCTCTTTTTTAAGCTATAAATCTGATTTTAATGATTCGGGAGATGTAAATTGAAAGCAGACACAAAAATACCATGCAGGGATGGAGAGAGGAATAGACATGAAAAGGATGAAATGGCAGCCGTGGGGTGTGTTTGAGAGGCACGGAAAGCACAGATGAATTTCTCAATATCCTGAGAGATTTATGGGGAGCTACAACTGAAGAAACAATGGAGCGTCTGGCAACAGAACTGGAAGATGAGGATGAAGAACGTTGCCGTGTGCTTACATGTGGTTATAAAACACAGAGGGCTCCTCGTTTTGCAACACAGCAAGAAAACAAGCGGTATCTGCAATTAAAGTTATGGGTAATTGGAAGGGAACATTTCTAGTCAGGTACTTTTTCCTAGGCCATAGATTGAAATGAAAAGGATCCCTGTGCCATGGACGGCAACTTCTTTCATTTTAAAGCTGAACCCCAGTCAAACAGCTAAGCACAGACATAATTATTTTCTGCTCCTTACAGGTCTTGTACCTTACCCTGCTTGTGACTAGACAGTAAAAAGAGAAGCAGTTCTTATCTCCATAACTCTGATTTCTACTCTTAGGAGCATCTTCCTTCAGCCACTCATTGGCTCCTTGTACTGCTTCTCCCTCTCCCAGTCTGAGCTGCGTTATACATGGAATGTAAGGTGGTTGATATCAAGTCAAATTCAGGTATATACACTGCTTACATAAAAAAAAAAAAAAAATGTCATGACATAGTAATGAATAGAGTTGCCTTGATTTCTGTTTGATATCTACCAAGAATTCAACTTCAAGTCTGCCCACAAAGCTGATCTTCATGTATGCCCAGACCCTACCCCATTCTAGTTAATCACCCAAAAACCTAAACTAAATGCCCCAGTTTCTTATCTGAATATGCAGTCATATAACGCATCTTTATTCCTCTGGACTGCAGTGTGGGAGAGTCTTTCTTCGAGTGCCCACGTTGCTCACTGATGACTTGATGCTTCCTACTTGCTGTAAGAAGAGTAAACATCAATGGGGTCATCAAGTTTCTTAAGATATCAAGTGGTGGCATCATGATGTCAGTGGCAAAAAGACCAGGACCTGAACGGCAGCGGTGAATCACCATTGTCCACTACTGGAGGACGCCCCAGAGGGTTACCTCAAGAAGGTAAGTAAAGCAGTGTGTTAGAAGAGGATGGGTGTGATGGATTGAGGGAAGGAAGGGTTTGGTCCCAAGATGTGCAATCATTATCATCTTTTGCTGCTGCACAACATGACAAGGCACAATCTATTGCCCCGTAAAGGGTTTACCCATCTCCTTACCTCTTGTTCCCAAATCATATCCCTCTAGTTCAGCCGTTCTCAACCTAGGTACTGAGGAACCCTAGTATTACTTGACTTCTCATCTGATGGTGCCTGCATTGTTCCAGGACCGACACCACTCGGCAAAGCCAGCAGCACAACACTAGCTGTTTGTCACGGTTGCATTATTTATACTGGCCACCAATGTAAGGATAATTTTTCTAACTGACTCCCATTGAATTGGTTTTTGTAAAGGTTCCTGAAAATTATTTTAGGGGTTCCTCTATGGTAAAAAAGTAACTCTTTAATTTGTAAGGGAGAGGACCCTTCTCCTATTGTTTCTTGGCATTGCTAGGATGTGTTCTCCAGCTGAATGCACCTTTTGCTGCAGCACTTACTGTTTTTTATTAGTATTAACTACTCTTGTTATACCTGTTATGTTGTACAGTGCCATCTGACTGGTACTATATCAATAACAATAGTTATGTAAGACTAAAGAGTGTGCGCATGGAGGAACACATACCAAACTGGAAAGTTTAAGCAAATCTGTAACCAACACAAAAAACTAAACAGCTACACATAAAAATGGCTTCCAGATGACATCATCAAAGAGGGCTGGAAAACAATGGAAGCTGCTGAGATAGGTTCAGTTTGCTTTGCTCTGAATAAGAATTAATATCACAGCAGTCTGCCTACAAATGCTCCAGAATTTTAATTGGCTTTAATTAAAGGAGGAGGAAGATCTGCCCAGCATTACAATTATTCAATTAGGGAGGATTCCGCTCTGACTGCCAGCAAAGACAGCCCACTTTCAGTTGCCGAATCATGCAAATGGGGGCCTTCGCGGCACCTCAGGTTGAACAGACCACGTTAAGCTGATGGTGTGGCCCTCTGCCAGGCCGGGACGCTGTGCCAAGCACGATCTCCACTCGTTCTGCGAGGACAACTACTTCTGCGAGAGGGACGGTGATTAATAAATTAAGTAGAGTGCCCTGTGAACCAAGCAAATGGTCACTTTTCTTCACCATTTTCTTTGACTAAATGCTTGCTCCAAAGCAACAGCTGCCCGATTGTCGAAACAGAGAAGATCTGCCTTGACGTTGGCATAAATGATGCCTTCATCTCTTAGGGGAGAGGAAAAAAAAAAAGCCGGTATTATCTTTGCTGCTCACGTTGTCAGATGGGCATCAAACAATTCTGGTAACTGAGTGTCTTGCTGACATGAATTTCTATTGCTAAACTCTCCAGTAACATGCCAGATTCCACTGTTGCTCAGGGGAGAGGAACACAAAAGACATTTATTTATTTTTTTTAGTGCCAGGAAATTTAATGTTCACTATATGACGCACACGTTTCCTGTTATCTTGCTGTTCTTACAGTTAGTGTTTGAGGTATAAGTTGATAGAATTTTTTTTTAAGGAGGCATTACAGATGAATGCAAACAGCTGCCTTACCATCAGGTCTTTATGCCAAAAATGCGTTTCTCAAGTTGACGTGCTATAATCACAAACTTTACAGCATATTGAGTGCCATCTGTGTTACACAGCAAGGCTGAACAATGCAACAATAAAACATTGCATCCGCAGAACCCTAAGGGTGAATTCACACCAAATGCATTGGGGGCATGTGCTGGCCGTTTTTCCAGTGCAGCCCCAATGCTAGACAAGCAGATTTACCTCGTCACGGATGGGCACCATTCACACCAACGCATTGTGGTGGTGGTAACGCGGTGGTGGGCGCTGGAAAGAAATGCTGCAGGCGGTATTTTTTTTCAGTTCTGAGAGATCCGACATAGTGCACACGGAATCGGTGCATCGGAACTGTGGTGGGTACAGCGCAGTAGCTGGGGTGAATGGGCCCTTAACCAGAAATTGATCCAGAAGAAGGCAGAAGCGAGTGATCCAATTTGCTTTTTTTTTTTTTAAATCCTTTCTGATCCCCAAAGGAATCTTATTACTATAAATATTAGTAGCCAGTTCTATTTTGTGCATTTGAAAAGACATCCAGTACTTTCTTTTTAAGGCCTCATTCACACTGATAAGAGCCAGCCCGTACAGTTCTGTGCTGCGTGCACGGCCGTATCGGGACGCTCACGGGAAGGACAGGTGCTGCGTATGAGTTGTACGCAGCAGCCTGTTCTTCTCTATGGGAGTACGCAGCCGTCCGCTCACCCGAACTGCACATAGGTGCAGGTGTCCATACTCGGACCTGTCTGCGTCCGAGCCGGGTCACACGCACCTGTACATAACTGCACTTGAGGTGAGCATAGGGTGGCCTATGGCCGTGTACTCCCATGGAGAAGGACAGGGGCTGCGTACTAATCACACGCAGCACCTGTTCCTCCCAGAAGCTGCCGGATACGGCCGTGCACGCAGCATGGAGCTGTACGTGCCGGCCTTTTCTCGTGTGAATGAGGCCTTATCCTCCATTTTGGTTCTGTTCAAAGTTGTAAACGTTTGGGTTTTCTCATCAAATTCTGCGGTGGTGACAAAAAAAGTTTTATCTTTACACTTTGTAGTTGCGCTAGGAGGACTTGGTGCATCGACTGAGAAACTAGAAAACCGCTTTTAATTACCAGTCTGGACTGTGTGCCCTTCACTGTCTGCTCCCTGGAGAGAATAACTTCCTATGGAAGGTGGCCCGGCACACGGACAGGAAACGGAGACACGAGGGCATGTTTTGTAGTGAACTATAAACAGTAGGCGAGCTGTGATTGATCTCGTAGAAGGAGATCTTGGGATATAATGGCAGGCGGGACAGAAAACGCCTTTCCTGTCTGCTGAATGCCAGAGCTGCTAAGACCATTAGACAATACAGAACGGTATGGATAAAAAAAAAAAAGGGATTGCTGTTGTTAAGTCCCCAGGTGAGGAGAAGATTCTGACACACTTAAAAGAATTTACAGAATTCCGAGGAAGGGAAATCCCATATGAAACATCTCTGCTGTTTACAAGAGGCGGAGGATGTCGAGATGTTTAAAAAACAAAGATTTTTTTCATTAATTCGCTGGAAAACTGGGCTCCTTACAGTGAATCTGTTGCCAGGCTATGGGCATTCAAACATTTACATATAGTTAACAAGCTGTACATGAACTTTAATCCCTTTCACTACCACTGTACATTTTAAAACGGTGTCCGTGTATTTCTGGAGGACCGTTTATAAACGGCACTTCAGAAAACGCATGCATACATACAGGTGGCCATTGGGGCCATGTATAGCTGTGGTCTCAACTGTTATTGAATGGTTCAGATCACAGTCCTAGTGATCGTTGTGATTGGCCATCATAGCAATCGCAAATTTAAACACTCCAGTGTTTACATTTGAGAGCCCTCCCCTTCCTCTCACAAAGGACAAAGGGGGTGGAAGTAGTATTTATCAGTCAAGGGGAATGAATGGGGAATGTAGTCGGTGACAACATCTCAGCTCCCTCCTCCTGAAACCAACAGCAGCTCAGATACCCTGCTCCCCTTTCCCAGCAGTGACTCAGCAGCTCAGCTCTGCCATCCCAGCTGTGACTCAGCAGCCCAGCCCATATTGCTTACACTTCCATTTTGACTCAGCAGCTCGGTGCCCCCTGCTCCCCACTCCCAGTGCACGGGACTAGTGCATGAAGTACATTACCATCACGATCAAAAGAAAATGTATGCAGCCCACTCATTTAAGGCCAGGTACACTGCAGCATATACATTTTTTTCTCTTTGGGATTAGATTACTTTAAAGTGGTTCTAAACCCTCCCGTTTCTTTTGCCTATATCTACTGCTATCAAGCAGTAGATATAGGCAAAACGTTTTTTTTTTTAAACGCTTTAACAGCGCTTAACACTTACCTTGTTTCGGCTGCGCGCTCCCGTCCACGAACACGAAACTGTTCCGACGGCCGCAAAGCATCTTGGGGCGGGCGCATGCGCAGTTCGGATTCTCGGCCCGGAGACGAGCAGAGATGCAAGGTAAGTCTATGGACGCGTGCACCCGCATGCAGACACCGCTGGATCAGAAGTGCCTGCTAGCAGAGAGGTGTCAGCGCTGGATCGGAGAGCTGCCACACCGCTGGAGGGACAGATGAAAACATGGGGAAAGAAGAGGAAGATCGGATTAAGAGACATCATTTAGGGTAAGTGCTGACATTAACATGGGGGGAAGGAAACATTTTTTATCCTTTAATGTCACTTTAACTCTCATTACTTTAACTTTTATCTTGCAACATCCTCTGACCGAGTTTGGGATCTCTTTTGCAAGGCTTCAACATGCGCCATATCTGCAATACGTTTGGATGTTATTAAAGATCTTTTAAAAGCACTCAGTCTCTGTGTCCTACATTTGATTCTTATCTCTCTTTTTTTTCTCTCGCGTTCTTTTGTGCTTTTCATTCATGTCTTTCTGTCCTCTGGCAAAAAGTCTTTGATGTGCCCAGAAATGACACCAAGTCGCTCTCTAAATACAGTAAAATTCTGCAGAGAGAGAATAACCGTATTTACAGGAAACAGAAGCCTCTGCCTGAGGAGAGAAACTTGTCGATCTACATTTGAGACTATGGATAAATATGGGACCCTTATTCAGGTGACCTTGGTGCTGCCTATTGCTTATTTTCCTTTTCTTCCCATTCTCTCACATTCGTGTTCACTGTTGCCATTGACTCACTCTTCGTAATATCCCGGAGGACTCTGTAAGAGGACTTACCTGCAGATTGATTCCTGCCCAAAAACGTGCATGCAATCCCTTGCGGAAAGTTCCTGGAAACGAGCTTTAGCACGTGGACGCGCGCGTGCATGGGAATGTTAATGCGAAATAGCGCATGCACTCGAGCGTACGGAGGCGCACTCGTTAACGTGCCGGCACACGCTCATTAGCATGCTCACTATACTATATAAACGGACAAGAAGCAATGACCAAGTTGCTAAGTGGTCTTCAGCTACTCGCTGTGTGCCCTGTACTTTGTTCCAGTATCCTGATTTCCTGTGCATGAACCCGGCTTGTGACCATTTGACTCCGCTTCCTCCTTCTGATTCGGTACCTCTGCTCCTTGATCTCCCGTGTATGACTGGCTTACATTTCCTGACCCTGCTCCTGATATGTGATTCGGCACCTCAAGACTTGGCTCCCTGTGCATGACCTTGGCTTGAACCTGACTACTCTCCTGGTCTGCCACTTGGTGGATCGCTCCATCAGTACCCTGAGCAACTACATACAGCCAGTGCTCCATTGACCTCACACCCGTTGCCTGCTCTGGTTTCAAGAGGTCCTGGTGTCATCCCAGTCCTGCTGATTCACCAGCTGGTCCAAAGCACTCAAGCGTCTCCTCAAGAACCGACCAGCCACCAGTACCGGCACCTGTGCTCCACTGTCCTTACATCCCGTCACTACTTCAAGAGGTATGGGACGAGAGGTGCGCGGGCAGCCCCCTTCTCAGCTGAGTCAGGTACCTGATAAACTCCCTGCCCAATACAGTCCTTGTATTTCAGGGGTTGATATTGGAAATATTCAACTTCACAATATTGTAATGTTTATTGCTGCCTAATGGTTTTAGTGTTTACTATGCAAAGGGGGGTCTCAGGTGCTTCTGGGTAGGACGCCTTCCACTGTGTTACTTGTGAACATTTTTCTTGATATTCCTTGTTATTTTATTTTTTAATAATTCTTAATATAAACTTTTGAAAATGAAAAGCACTTCTAGATAAACAATCTCGATACAAATTAGTAAACTCAACATGAGATTGTAGTCCATCCCGGGAGTGAGCTTGGAGCGGTGACTACTTTACAACACACGCAGGGACCATGGGGAAGAAAAGTAGCCCCCCTCCAGAAGGAAGGACAGTGTCAGCAACAATTCAGAGATGATTTGAGGATCTACAGCCGAGGGATACACAAATAAGATACATTGTTGTTAAAAAAGTATACTAACATCCTCCCGTGACCCAAAGCTCAGTATATAGGGAGCTACAGCTCGTGGTATACTGAGACCGCCGCAGCCGGGACGGATCCCGACATTACTGTCGAGATCCACCCAGCTGCGTTAGTGACAGCTGGCTCTGCCTCTATAGAGGCAGAGCCAGCTGTACACGCCCCCTCCCCCGTCCGTTCCTTCAGTCATCGGAGCGGGGAGAGGAATCCCTGCAGGGAGATGATCGAGAAGTGAGCGAGCGATGGTATGTGTTCGCTCACTTCCCGATCTATTGAGCCGACGTGTGATAGTTTCATTGTCACACGTCGGCTCGAACTATGAGGATGAGTGATTTTCACTCCCCTCATAGTTCTCCTTTAAAGGTACTTGAATGTATTTTAGGGTCTAACTCCTGAGTTTAGTGTCACTTTAACATTACAAAAGGAAAGAAATTAAATACGTTCATTGTTAGAGTTTAGATACGCTTTAAATGAAGGCAGAAAACTCCTCTCGGTGTACTGTGACACTGAGACAAAATAAGTCAAACTTGTTTGGCAATAAATCCTAGCGCTCACGAAGTGCTACTTTGTAATGTTGACACAACACTTTCCCTGAGCCACCGCGCCGCTGTCTGAAACACAAAATTACATTTATAGAATGTAAACACCATTAGCTCAGCCCGGGCAGATCAACCCTCTTAGTGTGACATCAGCGCTCGCTGCCGTCCCCTGCGATCATGTGTCCAGACCGGTGTGCGCCTTTTGTTGGTTTAGGGATTTTTACAGGCTACTGCTCTGATTAGAAGGGCGAGCGAAGTGTTTATGGAGGAAAGCCGCGCTGCACTGGACGGAGTGGTGCATGTTATTGTCCTCGCGGCTATTCCTCCAAATTTGTTTCGCCAGGCAGCAGAAGTCAGTGTTATGATTGCTAATGCGACCGTCTGTGCGCAAGGACAATATGCCCGCTCTGGTGTACGCCGATGTTTAAAGATGCAGCGACCAGCTTAAAGCAGATATAAAAACATAATATATTGACAGCTTTCAGAATGCAGTGGCTGCATTCCTTTTCTTTTTTTTAGGCTTTTTTTTTCCTTTTATCGTCGCCTGGTGATCCTGCTGAAACACTTCCTATCATACGGTGACAACCCAGAGTGATGATGCTCATGTGCTGTAAAGTATAGACATGCAAGCTGTGGAAAAATTCGGTTTGGTTCGAATATTTCGGGATTTGGATCCGAAATTCGATTCGGGTTCCGGATTTGGACGAAATCCGAAGTTTAGGATGAGTTTACGAATATTCATTGCGAATACCACAGAAAACCATATACAGCTATTAATACTAAAGAATCTCCTAGACCCGAATGACATTCAGGATCCGAAATGGATTTGAGAGATCCTGAATACCATTCGGGTCTAGGAGATTCAGCTTTAGTAATATATGTATATGGTTCCCATTCACAAATGGCATTCAGGATCCGAATTTCCGAATAGCATTGGGAAGCTCCTGAATGCCATTCGAGTCTGGGAGCATCAGCTTTAGTATTATATGTATATGGCTCCTAGGCCTAGGCTGTAAATTGGGTCACCCAAGCCAATATTAAGCCCACACCCTCTGAAACTAAGCCACGCCTACTTTCATTCATCTGTCAAGTACCAATGGCTTTACTGCCTACCGACGCTCTGTGAAAAGTTTCAGTTTCCTGCAGGATCAGCTGGTCCCCCTGAGCACTGGCCCTGATATCCTGTTTTAGGATGACTCCTTTCCCTTGCAGGGTCCTATGGAGCCACCCTTGTGTGTTCTAGTGAGCTGCGTGTGTCTTCACAAACACACAGGCACAGCAAGGCAAGTCACTCTCCTCCTTCCACCATCTTCCTGCTTCTCCCTCTTCCCTTCTCTAAGCTAGCAGAAAGAGCTGCTGGAGATTGCGCTTTCCCTTGTGATCTTGTACTGGACAGGAGGTTCAGGGAAGCTGAACTGAGGGAGTTGGAGCCAGCTATTCTGACATAGGACGGTAAGTGCTTAGGCAAAACTTTAAAGAAATGCTTTGCTGGGCAATTTTGGTTTGATCTACTTTAATCCTGGCAGTGTGGGGTTATGGGTACGTTTTTTAATTTTCCCAGTTTTCAGCTGGCCATACACATAGATCCCCCCTGCCCCCCCACCTCTCCCTTGGGCTGGGCTACTGGTGCTGGCTGTCAGAATACCCAAACGGACTGCAGCTGATTGGCTGCAATTACTGTTCATCTGACAGTTTTCCTCCCAGGTTACTTCAACAAATAGGCAACTGGATGATCCATTTCTGTCAAGCCAGATGGTGCCGTCAGGGCCACACAGCTGGAATCTTGCCTGAGTCAGCAGGACGAAATCTGAACAGTGTATATGCAGCACCGGCTCCAATCAGCTGACAGTATCGGGTGGAGCATCTTCAGACCATCGAGCAGGAAGAACAGAGTTTAACAAATGACTAAGTTCTGATTCCTGACAGAGCAAGTTATGCAGAGTTACAAAATGCAGCAAACCCAATTAGGGGGCCAATTCCCACGCACACAATTCCCTCTCTGCCAAGATTCCTACGGTGTAATTAGAGTGCGCGGTTGTGGCCTCGATGCAAATTAACTTTTGTGTTGTATCCAAACGGCATCGTTAAAGCTCCGAACGCGGACTGAGTGTCCCCTCGACAGAGGCAGAAGATGGAGAGTGCCACAATGCATGGGAGAGGGAGGGAGAGAGAGAGAAAGAGAAGGAGAGGAAGAGAAGGAAAGGAAGGGGGAAGAGAAGAAAAGGAAAGGGGAAGAGAAGGAAAGGAAGGGGGCAGAGAAAGAGAGGAGAGAAGAAGATAAAAAAGAGAAAAAGATATAAGGAGAATAAAAATAAAAAGTCAGAGGAAGACATAAAGGAGCAACTTAGAAATGTCCTATGTGAAGAAAACAGGTTGGGGCCCATTCATAAAATGTATGCTAGGTCAAAACCTTCTTAGATTTGGATAGGGGTGACAGGTTCTCTTTATGGAGACATCAGGGGTCTATTCATTCTATTATTTCAAGCAGAATTGGGGGTACAGGATTACAAAGACAAAATGGTGTGAAACTTCAATTGGTCTATGAATGAATTGACTGTAACTAACAAAACAACACAAATAAATTAAGGTAACATGCATGCCATAAATGTAGCTGATGTACTTATGCAGGTTTAATGAATTCAAAAGAAAATAAAAAAACAATTACCAGAAAAATGTGAAGTTTTAAAGTTATTTATTTTTTTTGGAGGGAAGAAGAACAATGGGATGAGCTGTCACACGACACCAAACGCGGGTTTGAAGGATTTGAGTCAATTTAATAAACAATTGCAGAAATGTGGAGAATTTCAGCTTTCTTTCATTGTTTTCTTTTCTGTCCTCCGAAACTGACTAAACCACATTACTCCTGAAACCGAGGAGCGCCTCAGGTCCAATAGACACATATACAGTGAGGAAAATAATAATTGGATCCCCAGATGCAGCTTTTGTCAGTTTGCCCACTTACAGAGAAATTAAAGGTCTATAATGTTTTATCATAGGTGTATTTTGAATGATAGAGACAGAATATCAACCAAAAAATCCAGAAAAAACACACGATACAAATGTTATAAATTGAGTTGCAGTTCAGTGAAAAATAAGTAATTGATCCCCAAGCAAAACATGACTTAGTACTTGGTGGAGAAACCCTTGTTGGCAAGCACGGAGGTAAGAGGTTCCTTGTGGTTGGTTACCAGGTTTGCACACATCTCAGGAGGGATTTTGGTCCACTCTTCTTTACAGATCTTCTTTAAATCCTTCAGGTTTCTTGGCTGTCACTTGGCAACTCGAAGTTTCAGCTCCCTCCATACATTTTCTATAGGATTAAGGTCTGGAGACTGGCTAGGCCACTCCATGACCTTAATGTGCTTCTTCTTCAGCCACTGCTTTGTTGCCTTGGCGGTATGTTTTAGGTCATTGTCATGCTGAAAGACCCATCCCATGACCCATCTTCAGTGTTCTGGCTGAGGGAAGGAGGTTCTCATCCAAGACTTTACAATACATGGCCCCGTCCATTGGCCTCTCAATACGGCAAAGTCGGCCTGTACCTTTAGCAAAGAAACAGCTCCAAAGCATAATGTTTCCACCTCCGTGCTTGACTGTAGGGATGGTGTTCTTAGGGTCATAGTCAGCATTTTTCTTCCTCCAAACACGGCAAGTCGAGTTAATGCCAAGATGCTTTGTCCCATGTCCCAGTATGTAATTGAGTGGAAGTAGGAGTAGATGGAGATAGGATGCAGTGGCTTGTGGGCCAATGACATGTATGGGAACTGAAAATGTACATGGCTGTTTATAGGTGAAAGGTGGTTGGGTTGACATTAGGCTGTGCGCGCCAGTAGGCAACATAAATATTAAGGAAGATGCTGCAGGAAGGCCACACCATGGTTGATGTGGAAGGACCAATATGGCTGCTGAGGGCAAGGATACTGCTTTAGGATCCCAGCAACCACAATTACAAGGATTTGCTGCAAGCACCAGAGGCTGAGGCTGCGGTCATAGTGCACATGACTAAAGATTGCTCAGAAAGCACATCCACGCAACACAACAAGCAGGAAACAGATACAATGAAGAGAACACCTAATGATGTCCCATCTTATCATTGGCACATTGACACATAGAACGTGTGAAGACATATGAAATGCATAAAAAATGTGCAGCAACATGCGTAAAACACGCTGCAAAAATGTGCTAGAAAATGCAGGCGCACTAGTTTGAACGGAGACTTGAGCTGCCCTATGTTGAACCATAGTCCAGAGAAAATGAATTTAAAAAAAAGACTGTGCAGAAATTAATAAATTGTCTTGATCAATATGCCCTTTTCCTATCAGTCATCAAGGATGGACGGTACCTAGAATGCCGCAGTGACTTTTGGCCTTCTTTAGGAAAGAGACAAGAAAGAAAAGCACAGCAGATCGACTGACATGGTCAGTATTTTCACCATCCCTCTGCGAACACTCTGGGCTCCAGATGTGTGTTACGACCCAACAACTGCAGGCCATTAAAGTTGGGGATGGTGTTGCAGGGTTAGTAAATCTTAGGGTAACCGTAAACTTTTAGCAGCGAGACAATAGGACAGGTGCAAAGCCGTTCCCCCGCTGATCCAAGCCCGGACTACAAGATCTACCGGACTATATAACAGAGCCTGGGGCCTGGGCGCACAAACAGACTATGATGGACCAGCACAGACCAGACAAACATGAGAAAAAGACAAAGGCATACGTAATTCCCGGAATCTGTACAGAGAACAAAATGTCCCAGGTGCATTGTGAAAGAATACAAGGCAAAGAAACAAAGGTCCCGTTGTCTTGTGATAATCTCATAGTGTGCCCTATTTTACTTTTCTTGGATACAACTGTTACAATCTGTACAATCACCTTTAGATGCACCAACAACTTTGTAGCGTGAGGTCTTACGTAACCGGTTATAATTGTTATGGATTGTTTGTGTGGGCCATCACAATACAGAGTTGGTGCTAAATCTAAAGGAGATTTGTTGCAGAGATTGTAGAATCAGATAGTAAAGTGTGTGTCCCGATATATATATATATATATATATACTGCAAATGCTTTGTACCACCAACAGCCACTTATCACAAGCTAAATGTCTTCAACTGACATTTTCCAGAGCGGCTGTGAACCTGACTGGCAGCTGTCTGTATTCCGGTTATTATTTGTAATATATATGATGTTTATTTATATAATGGATTTATTATTTATATTTTCCCTCGGTAGATGTCAGGACAGGAAGTGTTGGAAAATCTCTACAATGGGGACACAAGACACATTTGTAGGAAAGTGGGGAATTGTTAGAACTTCTTACAATATTTTTGTCCTTGTACCAAGCGAGATCTAGACCCCAGCGCTTATGTCCACCAACATTGGTCTGTAATATTTTTGATAATTTCACCGTACACTCTTTCCATTTCTGCATCCTGTACCCCACATGTCAGCTTAGGTTGTATTTTGCTTTCATATATTGAAACAGTGACATACCATACACCACAGTATACTTATTTACTGTCCACAATACATTACATAATGTTTATTTGCCAATATTTACTGTTGCCATGCGCACCAGCACTTGTTCCAAATTGATTTATGATGTTGCTTTTGTTGCCTTTGTACTAGATAACAGCCTGTTATGACATCCAGATACCACCTTAATGCCTCCTATGCTTATTCAATTACATTTCTAATGCTGCTGGCTTTATTATGCATTATTCCGTTTCTAGCCTTAAATTATGGCCGCTTAGGGGAAATTTCCCCACCGCTAAAGCTGGAGACCACGGTCCTCTATCCCATTCCGCACACGCGCCGTGTGACAGAGGCTTTCACTTGAGTGCACACTTCTGCTGCCGCTGGTTAACAGGAAAGGCCCTGTGTTCTACACGGCGCTGTCTCTAGTGGATGGGGTTGGAGCAAGCTGGTGGCCCAGCGCCTTGTCAGAAGCCGGACACTAAGCTGGTTACTATTTAAACCGGCGCACGCTGTGACTGGTCCGGCACCTGCGCCCTCTCGTCACAGACGAGAGGACGAGTTAATTTCCAAGCCCTGTACACACACATATATATATATATATATATATTTAATTCCTGCCATTACTGCTTCCCTATTTATAATGGTCTGATTCCAGCACATGGGGCGAAGGGGGTTCTTCACAGTTAGATCAGTTAGGGTCTGGAACTCACTGCCGCAGGCAGTGATTTCAGCAAAGAATGTGGAATTGTTCAAGAAACTTTTGGACGATTTCTTAAGGGACCGTAATATACAGGGGTACAAGTAGTACTCCTAAGAATGAGATCCTAATAGGTTGGACTTGATGGACTAATGTCTTTATTCAACCTCAAATACTATGTAACTATGACCCTCTAGCAACTTCAGCGCCAAATTATAGCTAATTATAGCTAATTTGCCTACAAACGTCAGGAGGTCATAATAATCTGGCCACTCAGTGTACATGGCTGTGTGATCTGTGAAAGCTTTGTGTAATATATCAGAGTTAGAGATAAACACGAGAAATTAATATCTTCCTATTCTCCAAATCACTACTGAGAAAATGAGGCGGTAATGAGGGGTTTCTGCAGAATTGCCCAGAAAAAGGAAACCCTAAATAAAAACCTCGCAACAAAAGTATTTGGGCCTCAGCGGACTGCCACAAACATTCTTAGCTGGGGGGAATTGGAAGGAAGCATATGTGATCCTACTTGAACCCTCCCATCCTCTATTGCATAAATATTCACACCCAAGATTGCAAGTTTATGAACATACCTTGCAAGATGTCTTCATAAAAACATCTTTCAGAAGAGCTTTTCAGTACGTTACATCCACATTACTAACTACCATCCCATGTCTAAGGGCTAGTTTTACTCTCTGTAATACCTTAAAGTCTATGTAAATGTATACACTCTTTATATAAATCACTAAAATCTCATATAGGCTTGATAAATTGATTTTCAAAAGTTATTTTTAATCTTTTTATATCTATCTGCAGCTTTCATTGAAATATCATCTGGTAGCCCTGTCATGAAGGTCCTTGTTTTGGTACTTCCTGTTATAACAGGTTATAACTGTCTCTCAGTTGTACTCCACCATACTCTCTAGTGGGGACTTCAAGTGGTCTTCTCGACACACTGTGCAGGCATGGCCCACCAGTGTCATAATCGGGAAGCTGGTCCAGGGCAATATTGTGCAGCCAATGCTGAAGAACGTGCATGTAGAAGGAAGTGGCTGGAGGAGATCAGCAGCACAAGATGGCATATCACATGAATGAAAACGTTTGGGTTGAGGAATTTAGGGCATATTGTAGTGATGCCCCTTCAGAATGTTCCATAGCAGCACCAACCCTGTCCAAGTAGGAAGAGGCCATGGGTCAACCCAGAACACACCATACAGACTGCATCCCCTAGCTGGTTGGGAATGCCTTAAAAGCCCCCAGGAAGAATTGCAGTCTGAACCACCCTGCTACACCTGCTTTGTGAACAACCCTAAACTTGGGCATAGACATTACAAAACCAACACAGGTGCTTGAACAATCTAACCATCACGCGATATCACCTAGCCAGCTTATATCCCAAAAGCAGGAGGGATTGGGAGCTGGGCGCAGACAGTACCAGCAATGGGGAAAAACAACACTAAATAGGAAAGCCTCACGAACCAGCAAATTGCTTTTCTTTCTCAATAATGACTGCCCTCAACCATCAGGTGCTGTCCCAAAGACATTGGGACATCATCAGAACCAGCCATAAAAGGCTGAACAGTGAGACCTGAAGAAATGTGGCTGGAAAATGATTGACCGATGATGAAATTTACAAAATTAAAGAGACAGTATTGTTGTGTATGAACACACACATACACACACACACACACACGTGTGCGTGCAAAAGACTATTTATATAAAAAAATACTGTGTATATATGCAGTCTGTGCAAAAGCTACATATAAATATTTTGACTCACAAAGATCACAAGGGACCATGCACACAATAGAATACGCGCACTGTTTTGAAAGGCCAAGTGTAAAAAAGAAAAGCTGCTTTTTGCCTTAGTACATATTTTTGTTTAGAGAGCGGCAATTGCACAAGAAGAAAAAAATGTCAAAAGTGACAAGTGGCGAAGGGACGCCGTCACAATAACCTGCAATTTTGCCGGAAACCATCTCTGCAGAGGAGGAACAATTCTAAAAAAAATGTGTGCTATGCGACTTGTGAGTGATCCTGAAAAATAGATTCCAGAGGAGGTAAAAATACCTTGCCTGTATCGCGCTTCTCCGTCCAACCAGTACTGATTAGGTTTGCTCTCTGAGGAATGCTGAAAGGTATTTAGGGCTGAATGCTAACACCTCTGAAGGAGCAGAAACATCAACAGGTCTATTCACAAAAGGGTGAAGAGTTTGGAGAAGGCGGGAGAAGTGAACAATCTAGGACAACATAGCTGAACTGGAAAGTGAGCTGAATTGGAGAATGTTTCCAGGTCAGCTATGTTGTCCTAGATTTTTCCCTTCTCCTGCCTTCTCCAAACTCTTCATCCTTTTGTGAATAGCCCTGCAAGTCTTTTTGTTTTGTTTTTTTCCTTCTTTATCTGTGCAGACTACTTCCACTTACTATCCAGACGCCGCCTTAGTAAATGATTCATGCATGTTGCATTCGACCTGCAAACCGGGACACAAAAATGATGCACAAAAGCTCCTGTTACCCCATAATCACACACTGTCACCCAATCCTTGACACTCTACACTCACCCATGCATATCATTCATCATTCATTCATCATACACACTCAACTCTTCTCTCATACATTCGCTTATGTGTACACACAAATGCACACTCCCAAAGATGGCTATGTAAACACCTGCTATACATAAAAACACGCACAAACACACAGTTATACGTGCACAGGTGCATAAAAATGTATTGTTCAAAAACATATAAAAGCCACACAAATTTAAAAAGATATAAATGCATATCACAACATTTAATCAAAGTCACACACAAGAATAGAGAGAAGCATACTCACCCGAGACTGTTCTGTCCTATGCAGTATAAGAAGTGGGCAAAGCCTACGGCATTCATAGGATACATGATTGACTCCTGCAATTAAAGTGTGTCTGCAGCCAAATTTTGGATGGAGAAGGGAAGGCTTAGGGTCTCTGTTTTTTTATTACTGTGTGTGCCCCCACTAGGGAGATTCACCCACTCTATTTGTCCTCCTGACCACTGTCACTGGGAAAGCATACGTTGGGAAATATACATCTTAACGATGTCATCAGAACAGTAATAGAGGGGAAGTCTTCCATTGGGGACACCTGCTTCAGTGACAACTGTCCAAGATGGGACAGTTGTCTCCATTCCCAGTCCCTTTTTATTGTGGCTCAGGTACAGGAAGGGAGGGAAGCAAAACATGTATATACGCCACAAGTGTCAGGCCAATGGTGGAAGAGCCTAAAATGCTTTAAATTGTTTATAAAATAATCATATAAAACAGTCAATGTGTTTTGGGAGCAAACACGCTCCCCCTTTATCAGGACTATCAGTGATATTTGAGAAAGGCTCACCTGGACTTGGTAAAGCAGATTCCACATACATCTTTAGCTGACTGCTTGAAAAGGAATTAGAATTTTGGGATATAATTCTGCTCCATCTCATTCCTTTTCAAACAGGAAGCCCCGAGGAAGAGGAAGTGCATTTACTCTCAAAGTGCATTGGCGGTTTTATATAATCATTTTATGGACAATTTAAGCATTTTCGGACATTTCCGCTATGGGTCTGGTGCTTGTGGTGTATGTAAAGGTTTCCCTATCTTCCTGTACTGAAACCACTACAAAAAAGGGAATGGAAATCTCTCCAAAGTGACTCTGGTTCACTTTCTGGGTAACCACTGAAGGGGAGCCTTGCTCCGTGTGAGAAGCCTTACAAGTCAGCTCATCGAATAATTATGATCTTTCTGTATTCTGATGAACAAGTGTTAAAGTTCTAGCGCTTCTTTGATATACCTTTTAGGAAGCGAAGATAAATCTGCCCAACGGAAGTTCTAATGATTGCTTACACTATTAAAAACGAAATAAAAAAGTTTTAGCCGGAGTTGCACTAACTTTAGGAGAAGCAGAAATGTATGTCTTGTTCAGGAAGCATCAAGTGATAAAATTGTAGCTCGGCACTCCCTCAACAGGGAACTGTCTGAATACACACCCTATGTAACTGTATAAATGTAATAATTGTACCACTGAATAAAATATTGTGCATTGTTTCACCTAAAAGCCCATAGTGTCAATGAGGCCTATTAATCTACTGGTCCAACAACCAAGAGGACTTCAGGAGAAGCTATACAGCTCCTGAAATAATGATCCCCAATAGTGTTAGGGCTGCCAGTTTCTACACCCTGATTCGAAAATAAAGGGCAATGACCCTACATTCAGTTTGGCATTAGATGACAACATTTGGCATGTGTAATGTGACAATCCACAAATGACCAGTGCCAGCTCATACCCTTTGCTAATGAAATGAGCAGTTATAGAGGTTATATTTAAAAAACAAAAAAAACTGTGTAGCCAAACAATCACCAGTCTCAGCAGCTCCATGTCTCCTGTGTGATCTTGTTTAGCAATGATCAGTTCAGTTTCTAGAAATACTTGTGTGTGGTTGGCATCAAAGCAAACCCGTGATAAACAAAAAAGCAGTAAACTAACATATGTAGCCCACACATGAACAGGTCACGTAGTCTCTGTTAGAGAATTTTAGGACTAAATATGTAGACAGGACAGGCAAGACAGTTAATGAGCAGTCTTCACTTGGCAGTCCTCAAGGACATCTGCCTCTGCAACATGACCAACTCCTCAGCACTGGCCAAGGGACCCGGTACTGGAGTTACCTTTATCACGGCAGAGCGTACTGTCTGGTGCCCATTCTTCAAGATTTCATGATGAATGTGATAATAAAGATGTATTAACTTTTAACTACACATCTGCTTTAAATTCAACATTCAGATTTTCCATGCAGTAAGGAAGGGTTAGGACCTCTGTCTGGCGTGTAACACGGAGTGTGCCCCCGCTAGGGAGATTCATCCACTCTATTCTACTTGTCCTGCTGACCACTGTTACTAGGAAAGCATACAATGGGAAAATCAACCGCTTTAACTTCAACATGTCAAAAATCTGGGCAAATCGACTTGAGTATATGATTAAAAAAAAAAGAGATTTACCTTCAATGAAAACCAAAAGTTTGGCCTGTTGAACATGTATGCAAACTTTGCAAAGTCGCACTTGCCCCCTCCCCCAACCCCACTTCACACCTCCTTGGGTCCTTAGACAAATTGCAGAGCCTTAATAAAGAAATTAGACAGGGAAGGGGACAGGTCTAAGCCGAACTTTACAGAAAAAGCAAAGATTTAATTAAACATCAACTGCCTATATCACCTCTGTCCTTAAAAGATAGATAAAAGAGGAAGTTGAACTCGGAGAACCATGTGATTAGAAATGCTGGTACATTGATAAACATGATAGTTGGTTCTTCCCTAAATGGAAGGCATTACAAGCCTATTGAAGCTGCTTTAATTGCTGTAATTCATCAAGGCATGATAAAGTAGTCTCTCATCAATATCATATGTGATAAGACTGCTCAAGAGGTCACTTCTATAGTGCTATTGTAGTTTTATGAATTGGGTGAAATGGCACAAAACTCTCATCACAAAACCTATCAGGAAAAACTTAATCCATACAGAATGTCAATACTCACACTCTGTGGAAGATGAACAGCCGCTTCATACTGCAGTCTGACTCTTTGTGGCATCATCACATCA
The DNA here is from genome assembly GCF_000935625.1 of Nanorana parkeri. NCBI lineage: Eukaryota > Metazoa > Chordata > Amphibia > Anura > Dicroglossidae > Nanorana > Nanorana parkeri. The sequence continues at coordinate 943,179 of NW_017306394.1, forward strand.
TCCTGCAAGATAACAAAATGGCATCAAACAGGTCAAATAACAACAAAACTGGTGTAGCCTCAGTGTTGGCCAGACACAATGACAATTTCGTAACAATTTTAAGCCAATTTAAACTACTATTTGGATTGAAAAAGTCAACAAGCAGAGTATGGTTACCTACAAGAATCCCTCCCATACACACTGATATATACTGTATGTAAATTATTGAGGGTCAGTTGCTTTGGTTTTTTTTTTATTAAAAACTAGTTTAAAGTGGCTCAAATGGCTGGCCAACATTATTACACACAGTAATTAAAACAAAATTTGCACAATCTAAAACCAAAGTGACATCCAATCTGTCCACCATCATTACAGAATAGAGTAAAAGGAGATCTCACTGTATTATGGGAGCAAAGCTTCTATTTGTCCCTTGGTTCAGATGTGATATGCTGAAAACTAAAACATCCCTCACCTGAGCACTGATGAGCAAAGATTTAGGAGGATGCTTGGGACTACCAGTAGGATGAAAAAAAGACTCCTGCCTAAAGACACTCTAGTGATATCCAAACTGCCCAAGAGCCAGTGATAATGTGGGTCAAACTCTGGTTACAAGTAGCCCCCCTAATGTAAATGTTGATATTGCCTCATCGATAGCAACTGGTAGAACAGAGGAGCTGAGGCAGAGGACAAGCAATTGGAGAGGATCATAGAATAGATCAGGCCAAGGATTCCGTTATCAAAAGTGAGATACCAAGTCAGAGGTGGTGGTAAGGTCAGATTGAAGTCATGGCAGATGACAATTAGAAAACAAAACAAGCTTAGAGAGGAGAACAAAATTCAGTTTAGCTGACTCAATATTCCCTAGGTTGAAGTAAACAGTTACAGGGAGTTATGTCAGGCTCCCTTCTAGGCCACAGCAACCAATCAGCATGCCCCATCAGCACGTCAACATGCTCTTTTACACCTGACGGTGCCTAGAAATGCATGTAAATAGCAAGCCCATGGATGAAAGATCGGTAAGGTGGTGCCACCCCATATAATGATGAAGAAATTGTTGGTACAAAAGAAACAAAAATGTCCACGTACCCTAATAAAAGAATAGAGGAACTATAACATTCGGGAACTGCATTGTGACTCTGTTACCAGTTTAGATATAAAAAGGGCTTTTTGGAGTTCTTCTTTAAACGCGAGTCAGTGCGATCGAAGCACGAGATGAAGCGTGCAGCTGAGCACAGTGAAAATGCAGAAGTGACAGAAAAGATTTGAGGAAGTTGTTGATTGATATAATTCTTGGTGACTTCAGCGTGACCTTCAACAGGTTTATTGCACGTTGTGATCGGTGTACAGAGGTGGCACAGAATGCTCCAGCACACCCCGATTGATTCTGCAAGCTAATTTTGGCACTGCATGACCTGATGTTACAAGTGTCCAATGCTGCAATGGGGGCAACATCCATTGCAGGACAGCTCATGGTCTTGGGCCAAACAGGGGGAAACCCTACGAGACAACGACATAGGGTCCAAGGTGTTATAAGTAAGAAAGCGGGAAAAGAAAACCATGAAGGTTATATTTAGGGATGAAAAATGTACAGATTACGTTTAAAATGCAGTTCACCTACCATGAAAAGAACATGGGGGTTGTCCATGTTAACCTCATTCTAGTTGCATGGTTGTTATGACCCTCTAGCTTTGATGCTCTGAAGATAATGAAACCCATAACTGTACAGTTGTTCTGAGTCCACAATGCAATGTACTGAAGCCAGAGGGTCAGCATGACAGTCAGGAAGCAGAAGAAGTCAGCAGTGCCAGCCTGCTTTTCTTATGACATCAATTGTGGCCACTTTGAAATACTCATTGTTCCTTCTTCGACGCCTAAAGAATTCCTGTAATGGACCCGGATGCCTTTGTCACACACTGCACAGGCAGGTTAAAAAGTCAGTCCACCAAATGATTAAATCAATTTAAAGCTCAACTTGAGGAGGATATAAAAAAACACCCCAATAATGCTGACATGCACTCACTAAAAATAATAAAATGTATTTTTAAATGCTGCTAGACTAAGTAACTGAATTTGACTTGCCATTGGCCTCTTGTACTCCTCGGTATAGCAGCTCTCAGACAGGCTATAGGCTTCACATACACTTTCATTTCTTCTTCTGGCTTCTCCTATGTATCCAGCAGCAAGACCCTACCTTTGGAATCCTGGCTCCTGCTCCCCTAATCCATCAATCTCTGATACAAAAATCGGAAAATCCACCACTACGAATGGGCTCAAACTCATACTGGGCGCAAGTGGGCAGAGGCGCAAGTGGGCAGAGCCACAAATTCAAAGCATATCCAGTGGAATATCAGCATTGGAAAACGTATCCTTCAAGTACCGCAAAGCCCCACAGAAAAAAAAAGTGACATTTTTGCATTGTGTGTCAACTGCCAGTTTCATAGCAAATAACACACTTTCACCAAGTTCTCCATACCTGCTTTCAATTATAACTGATGCCATCCTTAGCAGTATTGTGATGGCAGCCGACAGGAGGAAGATCAGATAATGCTGGGCAGCCAAGCAGGTGCCACAACTGAGCAGTGCTGGGAAAACACTGGCGACACTGCAAACCACAAGAGCAAAAGGTTAAGTGATGTGTCAGCAAATGTTTAAGCCATCCAGATGGAATTTCATCTATATGTTACACATTGGAACAATTGCTTTTTTTAAAGAAAATGCCAAACAATCTGAAAAAAATCTAAAAGGAAAGAGGAAGCTGCCCTCTCGTTTTATCTGGTCAACACGCAGATAGTAAAAGTTCCTCCAACAAATGTTTACTCAGAGACTGTAAAGTGTAAGTGAACTTCCACCATCTCCTCTCCTCTCCATGAAGCTCTTTATCTCAGTTTGCCGTCATTTGTTTTTGAGGTGCATTTTAAGAACTCCAATCTGATAGAAAAGCAGGATACGGGTTTTCATTGAGGAACTGTTGAAATTAACAAATATAACAATATACATATTTGCCAAAAAACATTGCTAGCAACGGAAGAGCAGTCAAAGCAGCGCTAAATCACAAACTAAAATGTTTGGCATCAACTGGCCATGCAGGCAGAGGCAACCAATTGGTGCTTCCCCCCATTGCGAAAACAACAGTATCTGTTGGGGAACCAGGCTGGACCCCGCACACGCTCTATATCCTTTCTTCTGCCTTTTTCTTTTTGTCCTTTTACTCCACCACTCATCTTTGCCCATTCCTTATTACAGGGTTAGGCAACCTCAGCATTCCAGTTCAGCAAACTCATCGTGCCTCTGCCTCTGGGAGTCATTCCCGTGGCTGTTAGAATTATGCAATGCCTCATAGAACTTGTAGTCCCACAACAGATGGAATGCCAAGGTTGCCTATCTTTGCCCTATTAGGTTAGCTCTCTACTATTTTCTGGCTGTTACGGGGAGAAGCTGGACATGCTTGGCCCGCCTCTACGAGAGTCTTATTCATTTTTCCCACCCTGTGTTAAGAAGACATCATGCACATATTTTTCTTCTTTATTTTAACCACCATCCATAAAATCATGCCTCATCCTGCTGGTATTTGGCAACAGTAGAACAGTAAAGCTGCACAAGGGTTGTACTGTTATCATCTTGTATTTGTGTACCTGATTAACTGTCACTGTATCTTCTTACAACGTGACTGTGAAATTCTAAAAACAACAAAAAAAAACCTCCTGAAAAAGAAAACAACTGCATCTGACTGATGCATTGCTTTCTGACTTCTGGGTTAAAGGATAATTAAACCCTCTTGCTTTTTGCATATATCTACTGATAGCAAGCAGTAGATACTGTGTATGCAAAAACATAAAAAAGAAAAAGTTAACAAAAAGGTTCAAACTTACCTGTGTCTCTGTTGTGTGCTCCTGCCAAAGATGTGAAGATTCTCGGGGCGGCCGCAAGGATCATGGGGCGGGCGCATGCGCAGCAGAGATCTTTGGCTGGGAGAAGAGAAGAGGAGAGACACAATGCACGCAGCATGTACGCCGACAGACACAGTGGGACAGGAAGTGACAGCAGTCAGCACTGAATCAGAGACCGGCACCAGCGCTGGAGGGACTCCTGAAAACTACTGGAAGGACGAAGATGATCGGATCAAGAGGCATCATTTAAGGTAAATCCTTAAAGCAGAATGGGGGGGATTTTATACTTTAATGTCACTTTAAGTCCTAACCACCACCTTCAAACCCAATGAGAGTGACCAATAAGCAAGCTCTTATTGGATGGGGGTGGTGCTACAATACAGGGAGCAAGGTTTAATCCAAAAGTCAAGGAAGTTGGGCATCAAAAGGAAAACCACCAGCACTTGTGAAGCAAGAACATAAATCTTGGTTCTGTTTATTGGAACATTGTCACATGCTTCATGAAAGGCAACATTTCTGGGGTCACGCAAGTTCCCTTCCTCAGGGTGACATAGTGACACTTGAGCAGCGTAACATACACTCCTCGCATGTGACAATGATTCAATAAACAGAACCAGAATTTATGTTCTTACTTCACGGGCGCTAGTGATTTTCCTTTTGAAACTTTGAAGTTCCACACGGCCGTCCTCCGTGTAATCACTGCGAGCACTGCCATTCTTAAGGGCCCATTCACACCACATCATCTCCAGACCAGACCAGATTGTTTCGGGACCAAAAATGCATCCTATTGTATCCCTATGCTATTGCTGGCCTCTGTTCACACCAGCACAGTCCGTTCCAGACCAGACCAGAAACATACTGAACATCTCATTTTGTCTGGTCTGGAATGCACTGCAACTGCAGGCAGGTTCACACCATTTTCTGGACCAGATCTGGTCCAGTAAAATGGTGTGAACCTGCCATTAAAAGGATACGGACGCTGTATGGAGTGGAGGAGATCCACAATGTCAACACAGAAAATTTGGCCATTCTTGCCACAAAGTGAAACCAGGATCAGAGGGGTGCACAGATGAGGATTTTCTGCCAAATACAGGTTGATCAAGACTTTGTTGCTGCTATTTTGTGGGTCCACTTTGATCCTTGTGACCAGAAAATATTACAGAAGTTCATATTACAGTAAACTCCCCGTTATCCGGCATCCACGGGGATTGGTAGATTCCAGATAATGGTAGTTTCTGGTTGCTCGAGAGTTACTATTAACAATAGGTCTAACTAATGCCATACCCCATACTATCCCATGCCATAAACTCTGTAATGAGTCCATATTAATATTGAAATGCAGTAATCAAAAGCAAATTAAGACAAATAGACACACAATCGTTTCCAGGATAATACATGCCGCAGATCAGCAAAACAGCGAATACACAGGGGATTTTGTTTTCTAGTTAGATGAGAGTTCTGGTTAGTTGAATACCGGATAACTGAGAGTTTACTGTACTAAAATATATAGGTAATGGTGAAAATTATAGTACATGTGAGTTCAATGGAATGACATTCAGCTTGCTAAGCAAGCATAAACAATTGCCATTTTTTTAATGCAATACATGCTTTAATTTCCTTTTATCCTTTGTCACATTTCAGCATTGTGGATCTCCTGTAGCCTCTTTTCAGCCCACATGGACCCCAGTGATGGCTGTATGGCATTTTTCTGGACGGGCTTCCTGATGTTGACAACAGTGGACCATGCCTGTGTAACATGCATTGAAATGTCCATTTGTAGTCTTCATCAGAAGCCTGTGTTGACAGTGTGACAACGCAGGCAGGAGCACAACTGACAGGAAAAGCGTTGACATCGTAGTATTGAAATGCCTGAACAAGGACCTTCCTGACCACATCACCAAGGATTCTTTAAATGTAAGCTGTTGATTTAAACATGTTAAACATTACAATTGAAATTATATAATTATGTTATAATGTGAGATTTTAGGGATTCAGTTAAAAGATACTTTTAAAGTGACACTAAACTCAAGAGTTAAATCTTAATAATTAAAGGAACTTGAATGCATTTTTAACAAAAATGTATCTTATTTGTGTATCACTCGGCTGTTGATCCTTAAAGGAGAGCTATGAGGTGAGGGAAAATAACTCATCCTCATAGTTCGAGCCGACGTGTGACAGTGAGACTGTCACACGTCGGCTCAATAGATCGGGAAGTGAGCGAACATAACGTCGCTCGCTCGCTCACTTCTCGATCATCTCCTACAGAGAGCGGTGACGGTCAATCACCGCTCCCCGCAGGGATTCCGCCCTCCCCTCTCTGATCCTCCAGCGCTGACTGGAGGAACGAACAGGGAGGGGGTGGGCACAGCTGGTTCTGCCTTTAGATAGGCAGAGCCAGCTGTCATTCATGCAGCTGGGTGGATCTCTACAGCATTGTCAGGATCATCCCGGCTGTGGCGGTCTCAGTATACCGCGAGCTGTAGCTTACGATATACTGAGCTTTGGGTCACGGTAGGATGCTATTATATGTCGTCCTGTGACACTTATGAGAACTATGGGGGAAAGCACTGACCCCATAGTTCTCTTTTAAATCATCTCTGAAATGGTGCGGACACTGTCCTTCCTTCTGGAGGGTGGCTACTTTTGTTCCCCAAGGTCCCTGTGTGTGTTGTAAAGAAGTCACTGCTCCAAGCTCGCTCCTGTGATGGACTACAATCTCATGTTTAGTTTAGTAATTTGTTTAGTGTTACTTTAACTCGTACAGCACCATAGATTTTGGATTATCATCATTCGAACATTTGTACCATCTGGCAAACCAATGACTTGCATCTTTATAAAGTTATCTCAGCCATGTGGGCGGCTGAACCCCTGACCATAACACATTGCGTAACACAAATCACAAGCGATGAGTTCTCTGCCACACCTAAGGAGAAACAACTCATGAACGTTGGAGACTCTGGAAGACCAGCACCCCGCGGGGAAATAACAAGTAAGCAAGCTGACTGGGATAATCGGCAGTGAGTCAGACCTCTGGCCGGTGAGCAGTGGGGATGGTTGGACCATGACAGGAAAAGTAATGCGCTGCCAAGCTCAAGATTAGTTTTCTGGATCAAATCTGCAGATGTCTGTAAATGTCTGAGTCATTCCAAATGTGTTCTCCATGGAAATTAGAAAAGAACACTCGGGAAGGATGAGAAAACAAAATGTATCACAACAGCTATCTCCTCTCAGATGTTGGCAGTTTTAGTGCCAAAATAGTGGAAAGGGGCAATTTTCTGTGACATAAAAGTTCTACATTTACCAGCTAATAAAACACATTTTTACTAACAGATAAGGAAAGAAAACAGGAAAAGTATCTGTAGATATAAATAATACACATCACACAAGAGTCAGTTTACCATATATCCATTTCTGCTTTAAAGGTCATGTCTAAGAGATAAATATACCCCCAAACCCCCCTTTACCCCTCTACAGCATTATTTTTTTTCTTTCACATCGTTCTGTAGCGAGAGACAGCTTTTATTTCTCCCTGTGACATCATCACCAGACATAATATTATTGCAGGGGCAGCTGCTGGGAGCTTAGTTCCCAGTGATTTAGGATAACCCCCAGAACCACTGGCAGAACTACCAGGGTTGCAGCGGTCGTAATTGCAACTGGGCCCTGGCGTTCCGTCTGTTGGGGGGGGGGCAGCGGAGAAGAGGGCCCCCCGAGATATTGCCGCTCCTTCCCTGCCGCTCTGCCCTGTAGGTTCTAGTTACGCCACTGCCCAGAACTACATCTTCCACGAGCCCTTTCCCTACACACAGTGTGCGATCAGTTTATTGGGAGCCAAGACATCAGAATGGATTTGCTGAGAAATAATGTATGCATGTGGAGAGTCAAATAGAGGGGATGGGTGCAATTCTGTAGTATAGTAGGCCAGGCTGACAACACTGCTTGGGATTTCAGTGAAGCAGAGGCACTTGTGTAGTCAGGGGAAAACAATTAGGAGCACACTGGATTTCTCCCCAATCAGCTGGTATTGATCTGTACTTGCAGCATTTGTAGAGGGATAAAACAGAGGGAAAATTTGCATGTATTGCAGAGATGTACCGATTTTTTTTTTTTTGTTCAGACATATACTAACACTTACACACATTCTGTCATATAGATCGAAATACAGTGATAGCATATGTTTCATAATTGGATTCTAACCCCAGTTTCACCTTTTTGCTTCCCCCGAACACAAAAAAGAAAAGACCAATTGAATGTTTACTTTGTTTGATGCTGGTCTGATAAAGGTTATAATAGCAGACTACTAAATATACAACAAAAATAAAATATTGCATTGGACTGTCGAATGCAGGCCAGGCAGGGCTCAAATCTACATCATATCATACTGTGCTTGGATGATTGAGGGGCTTTCTGGGTTCTGAGAAGATGAATAAGAACCAAACAAAGGTTGCCTACACTTAAGGAGTATAGTTGAGTTGTATGCATTTAGAGCGTGATAGTACCAGCACAGAACAAGCCAAAATTGAGAGATTGAAACCACAAACACTGCCAGCAATAGCATCCTAAAGCAGACCTTTACCCAGATCTTTAAAATAACAACAAACACACCTTTAGAAATATGTTTAGTAATGACAATCTACCAACAGATACTTCTAGAAAATTGCCAGGTTTGTATTCTTTGTATTCCTTATTTCTCTTTTCTTCCCCAGTCTTCTGACAGGGGCCATGTTTACTAATGGCCGATTACTAGCTTTCCTATTACTTCCTGGATTACTGGCACATGTGACTAGGACATGTAACCATGCACATCATCTCAGGGGAGGAAAATACCTTTCCCAGAGATCTCATAAGATTTACAGATGAGATTTCACAGCAATGCACTGCTGATGACAAGGCAATCCCAGTGTGCATTGATGTGCCAAACTGAAGTCATTTTGCCATTTGAAAGCAGGAAGTGAATGCTCTGTAAGTGTAAGTATTTCACAATCACAGCATTCTACACCTGACATGTCCATATTATTATTAATCATCATTCATAGAGGAATCCATTGGTAGTATTGAGTGTAAAGGTCCGCTTTAAAGAGAATTCTACATCCACTAAGACTTTCTGATAGAGGCTGACAATCTGTATGTCAATACCAGAGCAGTAAAGCGCCTGTTCAAATCAGACAGTAGCACGTATTGAACATACTGTAAATTGCACCTTTTAGTAACTGCATGAATATATTCCTGACATTTTAGAATATACAGCAACTATCATTTTTGAGAAAAGTTCCACTTCCTATTTATGAAAAGCTGTCTGTAGTGTACCAATCAGTGACTTTGCTTAGACTAAGATAGTAAATAGGGGCATGGTCGGGGTGTATCCTTTACCGACATAGTTTGAAGGCATTACATAGTAGAAGGCATGCACTTATCATGAAAAAATACATCTGGTACTATGTGCACTATAATGACCTTTAAAAAAAAACAAAAAAAAAAACAGACGGAAGTGGAATCTAGAGCCCTGGTGTATCGTTTTCGGTGCACTAAGCACCCATGAAGGTACGGGCTGTTGCATTAGGCTAATGACAGATCCACATTAAAAGGTCAAAAGCTGCCATTCCCAAAATTATGCAACTGTCATGACGATTACAAAACCATATTGACTGGTCAGATAGGGTCAGTGCGCGCACGTCACATACTGTTGGGATCTGGATCTGAACCCAGGGCCTCTGCTGTAGCTGGCAGTGGTTCTACCTGCTGAGCCACTCTGAAACCTTGGATAGCTCTGAGCATGCTCTCCTATGTAATCCTCAGATAAACCTAGTTTCTGTTGAACTCTGAACTCCTTGCGCCTCCCTTGAACTTCCTATGTTAGCCCCGCCTCTGCACTTCCGGTTTACCAGATTATTTTGCTCCTGCCAATATCTTGCTCCCTCTGTGATACAATCCTCTCATACTGCTACCCGTGTACCGACCTTTGGCTGCTGATTCACCAACTACTCTCATCGTCTTCTGCTTTATACCTGATACCTTTGGCTACTGACATCGGCTTGATCCCTAACTGCGCTTCTGCCTGCTCCCATACTACTACCGCCTGCTTGTGTACCAAACTCGGCCTGTTATACCGCAGATTTGCCTGCTGTTTCAGCTACTGGACTCTGAGCCTGATCCCAGATCGTGACACATACTCTCAATACTCGAGTCTCCAGCAGATACAAGGAGGCCATTGGCGATTCAAAAAGTCAATGTTTACTATCACAATTTTGATTGGAAAGGTTTTAGCCTGTAAATGGACCAAACACATTTATTCATAATGGAAAAAAAAAAAAACAGATCAGCCTTCTGAAAGATTTGGGGGGTACAGTTAACACAGGACACAGACCATCAGATGACATTCTGAAAAATTTACATAAGACATAAGTCAATAGGAATATTTTAGGCTTTGTGTTCTATGTGAATGACTGGTACAAAAAAAAAAAGTGTTGTCAAGATACAGAATTGGTTTCTGTTTGGTTAATGGTCCATCATAATCCATCGGAAAGCAATGGGGCCTCAAATTCAGTTACAGCATTTTCAGGATGACAGGCGTGAAGAGAAAGAATCTGGGAATATCTCTCGCAGAGGACAGAATCACCGTTCCACGAGGAGACATTCTTACATGCGAAGGAAAAAAACAGCACGTACAGCTAAGAGAAGGCAGCGTTTTTGGTGGGTTCACAGGAGGCCTTTCCATAGTTCACACCTGTCAGAACAGGCCGGAGTGGGCCTCACATGCCAGTCATGTGTATACTACAGATCCAGCTGTGCTCTGAGGGGGGTGAGGAGATCGAAAAGTGTTTTACTACATGCAGTACAAATGTACCCCTCTAAATAGAAACCTGCACTGTGAGAAATGAGCAGGCTTTTACAGGCTTTTGATTGACTGTTCTCCATCTGAAAAATGCTGGTTTTCCTTCCTGTCTAGTCAAATGGCTTCAACACTTTGTCAGTGAGCTAGAACAAGCATGCACCGAGTATGGTCGGACTTCACTTCCTGCATGCCTGTTCCAGTTCAGTAATTAGGAAAGAACTGAAGCCAGATATAGCCAGACAAGTACCAGATACAAAAGCAGGTCAGCAATGGCACTCCATGTACTGTTCTCAGTACAAAGGTTTAGTGTATTTAGGTGGCAGGGGAATTTTATTCATTCCTATTAACTTAGTCCTATAAAAGGGATCCGGTCAAGAAAATAACAAAAGAAGAATCTGGTAAAAGAAGAGAACTTATAGTTACCTGTCCCAGCAATGTGATGCGGAATCTTAGTTTTCCTCAACAGCCACACTGGCTATAGGGTCTTAAGCATCCGACATACTATACGTAAGTGTGCCAGATGACTGGTCCCCACTGCACTTTGTGGTTCTAGGCGTTGCCCCCTATGTCAATAAAGGATAGCAGCTGGTGAGAAGATCCACTTCTCGCAACAGGGGACCAGGCATATGACACACCAGGAAATAGGTTGGATGCTGAAGAGTCTATAGCCAGTGAAGCTGTTGAAGAGAGAAAATATTCCAGGCATTGGTGTCGGGAAAGTAAGTAAAAGACCTACAGGAATATTAAAGCTGTAATTGCTATGTACAGGCTCCACGGTTGCTATATCAGTCCTGGCTTTACTACTCATGGTCCTGGAAAAAGCATGCTGGATGGGATGTGCAACTTCATTTGCTAACACAGGTCAGGAAAAAAAAAGGTTTGGCTATGAAGAACACAGAATAAAACATTTGTTTCTAAGAGATATCTGTTAAATGAATGTGTTCGGAAATTCAGTATCTGGAATGGAAGAAGCATGAGAGGATGTTTTGAAAACAATCACATAAAATGATGGAGGTGAATCACTCATTTGGATAGGAAAGTTGACCTTGACATGCTACCAGAACTCTTTAACAGCTGTCCTTGGGAGGGAATTTTGGAGTTTAGTTAAAGAAAACCCCAAGGGGTCAATGAGTCATTAAACCCCCTGTAACCAGGGGCTTTCCACACTTATCTAACTTAATTGACAAATGAGGCAAGAAATCCTCTGCCACCTCCAAACTGAGTCATTGCTTTAAAAGCACAGAAAGGAACCTAAAATCTGTCATGTATTAACAATTTACCATCAGAGATAAAGTCAGATAGAACAGGCCAGGTGCTTGAAAACCAAGGCGCCTTACTTCTTGTGCATTATCTCATTCTTTCTACACTTCTGTATTGTACGGAATACACACCTGGCACCTTAAAGGAAATGAGCCATTCAGGACAAAATGTAAAAAAAAAAATATATAATAGCATTTTACACACAGAGGAAATTACGCTAAATATTGTGTTCTAAACCATAATTATCTGTGGAGTCTTTGTGCCTATCAACAGCAGCTCCCACTGGAGCAGACCAAGAGTCTATGACGCAAGCACAGGCTTAAGCAACGACGAGAGTTGTTCTCATGTTGACCTTGATATGTAAAAGGTGTTTGTGCAGCCCATCGAAAGACAGCCAAAGACCATCCAGAAGGCTTGGTGAATGCATTTCAAGGTTGAAGATAAGGTATACAAGACTGAAACAGCAGCTGTTTCTCATCCATGGCCGAGTTTGGGTCACAATGTAATCACTTTGTTTCCAATGAGTAACATGGGATACTTCTCAAGGCTAAAATATTGGCTCAACAGATTGCTCACTAAATGTATCCAACAATTGGTCCATTATCTTTGTTTCTAGTTTAGTCAGCTATCTGCTGAAATTGAACACACTTAACGGTTTACAGTTTAATTTTTACTTGCACTGATGTAAAGACACTGAAGCTGAACACAGACATCTTGTGGTTGGATGTTCTGGCAAAACCTGACTTGCTCATTGTTGCCCACCAACAAATCCATGAAAACAAATTGGTGCATTGTGAAACCATTTGTATTTGATATACTGTATGGTTAGGTTACACCACATATTATTAGTACTAGCAATCAATGCAGAAAGTAACACAAAGATGTCCTTAATTATATCCTGCTTGGGAGCGCATGTCTGAAAACCAAAAGTCTATCTAAACCCAAGAACCCTAAAATGTTGCCCTATAAACCTCTTCTTGTGGTCTAAGGTGATCCTTTCATCAAGGAAGTCATTGAGGGTTTTCTAGCTTAGACCTCAAAATGGTAGGTTAATTTTTTTAGTTTATGGGTCAGAAGAGGGGACGTGTACTTGAAGACTGTACTGAAGCAATTGCTTATCAGGGGTGGCACAATCGGATTCATTGGTAACTCCTAGATATTACATTGTCTGAGGTCATTATCTTTACATGGATTATCACTTTCACATGGAAGGAACTGCTAGGCAGATTTCAGTAGTTGTGATCTCTTTTTAGCTATAACAAAGTGTCACCATTGCGCAAAATTGTCATGGGATGCAAGTGTTGGTATGTTGCATATGTCCTGTCCAGGGCCCCCATGGTAACCCTGCCAAGTCCCGCTAGCCATCAGCACTTTCACCGTCAGCGGAAGGAACATCTACATTTTTAATTAAGTGTGGCTAAAGCATTACTCAAGCTCAGCTTCAGCCAAACTAGTTGGTAGATGCTACAGCCATTGAAGAAGAGCAGGTGTAGCCCAATAAGCAGGCAGGTACACACCTCAGAAAGATCAGCAAGTAGAGCTTGGTTAGAGCTAAATTTATCCCCATCAGTCTTTCATAAAACCTGATGGTCACAGAGAAGTTGAGGAACTAGCGGGTGGTTCATTATTGCAGTGTGTCTGTAACCCAGGTGCATTGGTTCTCAGGAGGGTCCTAGGTGATCACAGCAGTGTTGATATAGGCTGACTTCTAGCAGGAGTCCTAAGATGCAAGAAGTTGTGCTCAGGCACCTCTGCAGCCAACAAGGGAATCAAAATTACAAGGGACCCTTTGCCACTTAATAAATTGTTCACGGATGCACTGGAGTACATAAAATTTTAACTGGGCATTATTTGGATTTAATTGTGTGTAACTTGGCACTTTGGACTTATATTGTTGTATCCATAGGCCAGTGATGTTCAGCTTAGATACAGGCAGCCTCAAGTGCACCCTTAACATTACCAATATTCAAAGCATGTAGTGATACAGAATAGGCTGCTGACAGGCTACAGGAGACAGTCAGAGAGTAAAGACTTGCTATAGGAGATAGAGACTGCAGATATGCTACAGGGTGTGAATACAGACTGTGTTCATGTTACAGGAGAAAGTAGAGACTGGGGGGGGGGGGGGGGGGGGGGGTGTTACATATCTTATAGACCCTTTACAAATCACTGCTCCCACATTTGTGCTCCCTACAGTCACCTAACGTCCTGTCACCACAATATGTATTGTACACAGAAAAATACAAAAATACAAAAGTTGAAAAAGTAGCAGACAGCAGAGAAAAAGTTAAAAACACACAAAGTCAACATAGAGAATATTTTTCCTTCACTGGCTTCCGTTCTGCCAATGCCATGGTACAGAGCAGTAGTTCTGCCAAAAATAATACTGTAGTACTGTGGGGCAGTTTGCATAGTGTATGCATGGTAATACAGAGAGGTATTTCCAGACTTTTCCTCCATCACACGACAAAGTCTTCACACATATTTCTTTGCAAACGAAATAATGCCATCGCCTCTTTTCCATGCCGCAAAGTTTTTGCAAAACAAAACAAAAAGGATGCCGAGTACTTGCCTAGCTTTGTCATTTCAAACTTTCCACTGACTGATGTGCCCAATAGCCAGTGTATCATGGAATCTGAAACCATGTGTCAAGACAGGATTTGCCGTAATCAAGAGTAGTTTCATCTGAGCCACCTGTGAACGTGTGGCATCTCAAAGATCTTTAGAGGAAATAGGTTTCACAGAGGCCCCTTTTAACTCCTCTGTAAATATACCTGCTTTGTTTGTTCGGAGAAGTGCAAACAAAGAGGACAATTTATTCTTCAAGAAAACTCACAGGATCCCATGAGCACGAAGCCTATACGGTGCCAATCTGAAAAGGGCGGTTTGAGGATCTTCCAGGAGCCAAAGGATATATGAAGATCAGAGGAGGAGAAAGAAGCTGCAGAAGATTAATCTGAAGCAAAGACACTCATTGTTCTCCGGCTGTTTGATGTTACAGGTTGCAATATTTAATAATAAAGCGCTAGCAAAGGTAATTACAGCACAATGGCGGTGTGTGTTCAGGCACACGTGTGTGCTGTTACGCTGGTGCACACTAGCTCTTCATGATCTCCTCTCTGTCTTCATATTACAGCTTCCATTATAACAAAGAAAAATGTTATGCATCTTCTGAAGGCCATACACCAATATTTTCTAAATTTAGAAAAAAATAAAATTTTCTTATATTAACCAGTTGACATCCGCGGTGTTAAACCCCCTTCCCATCCAGGCCATTTTTCAGTATTCAGCGAAACTACATACAACAAGTGAAATTAGGACATTGGTTAATGCTATCCAGTGCAACTGCGGCAGAACACCGTTCTGTTTACTTTAATCTTGAGTTTTATATAAATCTTATATAAATCTTTGCTTTTCCCATTCAAGGCAAAGCAACAAGTACAACTCTGATGACTTTTAGCCTTCACAAGGGCTTTTCTTCACTCCTGTTGGCTGAAAGGAGCAGCCAGTAAAGGCACTCTCACTGCACAGTGGGTAGAAATTGTTGGGGCTTAGCCATCCCTTCAAAGAAACTCAGGTGCCAGTAACAACCTACTAGAGCATCAAAGGCAGGCCCTTTCATGTTCCAGTTTTTACTGGAGATCTAAAGTTTGGACTTTAACAATCAACCAACAACTTGGGTGCATGAACTTCAATGGTGGTCTTCATAAGTCACAGGGATCTGCCAAAATGCTTCAAAATGTTCGCACAATTAAAAGACCCTGTTAGCCTCATGGAAAATTGAAATCAACTCTTCAGGACACATGTACGTCTACCAAGTCAGGAGACAAAATCATATCATTTGAAACCTCAGAGGAACTGAAATGGCAATGGGCAAATGAATAGTAAGAGCTGTATCCATCAAAACAAGCCACACCTATGGGGGGAATGGTGGTTGGCAGTCTTGGCATGGGAGGTCTTTACTTGAAAAGTTTGAAGAGAATTTAGTGGTAATGATTCAACAAGTCTGACATTGTAGTAGTTGTAGAACAAGGTGTGTAAAATTCCAATAACACGTCTCTGGAGAATAACAACCACATACCATCTGCATATTTTTAATAATACCTAGTATCATACTTCAGTGATGGATTTGTGATGGAAGTGATTACATATAAACACCCTCTGTTTTGAAGGGTCAGTGATGGTATGCCTCCTCCTCAGCCACAGGTGACTGCTTTCCTGAATCTTACAGTCATGGCCTGTAACAATGTTGACTTGCCGTGACCGAAATCTGGCTTGCACTGGCCACACCTGTGCAGTCAATGACCATAGGTTAGGGACGCCAGGAGATGGTCCCATGCACGTCTACAGGGCTCACCATAAACATATTGAGTATTCTGTCTCATGTCCTCCATGTCTTGCTCTAACAAAGCCATGGTGTCAATATCTGGCACTGATGAGGGCTAAGGAGCTTGAAGCAGCTGTATGGGAGTTTGAAAGAATGGCTCAATAAGTTTAGTTTTTGACCATAAATACCCTTTTAACATAAGGATCCTTATTCTGGTGCTCTAGTTTAGTGAATTGAGCCTACTGACAGATGTTGTAACTCTTTCCCGCTGTAATAAATATGTATTTTTGTTTTGTATTGGACAAAGTTCTCACTGCTTCCTCTCCTGACAGGAAGTGAAGGGAAATCTCCATAGCACAGGCTATGTGCAACACAGTGATTATCTTATTGCTACTTTTACAAGGTAATAATTGATTTGCGATGGCATTTGGTGCACACAAAATGGATTTATATCCTTTGTAGCTATTAAGAAATGTTTCTCAATAAATGTTTTTGGTACAAGTGGGCACAAGAACACACACACTAGGGGTTTAAATATTTGCTTTTGCCTAGGGGCAGAGGAATAGGCTGTAATACATTATTCCTGGCTCCAGCATGCACCTTCCATCTGTGCACCAGTGCCCACAAATTCTCCTCTCAAAGCCTCTCCTGTCCATGGTCGCACTCACATGCCTTTTTTTATAAAGAATGCAGGATTAATAGCCCTACACATTACGTGATGACCTAGCAGGACCATGTACACACCAGTAAGGTAAGTCACCTCTTTCCTCACCCTGGACTTCACATTCATTTAACATTTGCAGTGTCGGGTACCCCACTGCATGGGCTCTTTTAAGCTGCACAGAGTTGGGCTGCAAGAAAGAAAAATTCCTTTTTTGTTATAATGAAAATAACGACTTCAGAATAACTTTAGCTAATAAAGCAAAAATATTTCTGCATCATCCTAATGAACCAAACCAGGAATATAAATGCTCCATTATCCATTTCGTTAGATCAGCAGCTCTAAAGATAGTTTTAATTACCTTTTCTTTTTTTGCAGGAAAAGGACTAGACATGAGTTTGCAAAAATTTGGCAATACAAACAAAACAGAGTGGCCATAGAAAGCCTTTTCTCTGAGCCTACATCCGCCAGACGTCAGAACGGTGCAAAATTTGATCCAAAAACACATGCAAATCGGATGCATAGGAACTGGCCAACTGTGAACATGTTTCCTGACGGACGCATGATTTGTTGAGTGATGGCCAAATGGAAAAGATCTGGCTTTAGCTCATTCTCGCAGAAGGGGATTCCCAGAAGCAAGACCAGATATGATAGACATGATGGGGGGACATGATGGTTAGTGTGCGTAATGCATCTGTCAGTGTCATATTATGAGAAAGCATCCTTACATGCTCCCATCAGTATAGTAAGATGTCCATACCTCTACCTGTTTGTAGAACAACCTTGTAGCAGAGGAGCGCATCCCACTTGTAATAGCTGATAAATAATAATATATATTCCTTTTTTTAAATCATAACCATCTGAATGCCTGTTTGAGGTGTTTTTGGGTTTGGTAAATGCAAAAATTATTTGTGATCCACATGGATAAGTATGGGTTAAAAAAAACAAAATGGGCAATTCTTGTATCATCGCTTCTGTTCAATGAGCAGGAAAGTGACACAGAAAGACATTAAGTAGAAATCAGAAAACAGTGGAGTCACCATAAATAAATAGAATAAAACAGGCTGAGAGTAGAAATCTTTTTTTGTGCCACCAATTTAAGCCGCCCTTCCCTCGGTCCAGAAGATGACCCAGGTGCTGCTGAGCTAAGCACAGAGGGAAATGTGGTGTACTGAAACGGTGAACAAACAACTTTCTATCTTTGAATCAGTCCAAATTAATAAGCTGCATTTAACAGAACAGCTGCGGCCAAACCAAACACCTCCGAGCTTATTCACACAGCGAACAATGTGCCATCCTTCAGCGTTAAGAGTGCTCAGTCGGCCGAACTCTTGTTTGACTTGGAAAGAGCAGGTCAACAAAGACGGGACTTTATTATGACCATTATTCACTACACAGATATTTCATTAAATGCCCTGTGGATATTAGAAGGCGGCAGAGACTGGAATGAGGAGGAATCGAGCTACAAACGATGAAAGCCTCAGATATAAACTCTTAGATTGTAAGCCCTCACAGGCAGGGCCATCCTTACCATTGTGTCTTGAATTGTATTGTAATTATGTCTTCCCTATGTTGTAAAGCGCTGCGCAAACTGTTGGCGCTATATAAATCCTGTATAATAATAATGTATAACAATAAACAGGAAAGATTATAGGAGAGCAACAAAATGGCCAACGTTGGCTCTCACTTTTGTGCAACTCCCTGACCTTTCTGGCAGGGAATCACATCACACAGAAATAAGGGCAAAGGGCATATGTATATAGGGCATAGAAAAGGAAAAACTCAAAATGTTGCTTACCATCTCTTTAGAATTCAGAGGGAGAAGCCATCACTGTGACTCCACAATGCATAGCAGCAACCTCAGTGATTGCATGAATTAATTGTGATTCTGGACACAATCAGAGGCCAACTGCACCTGACATCTCTAGAGGGACAAGACTGATAAGTAAGCATTACTTATCTTATAGATCTGGGCCAACAATCATGCAGAAATGGCTGTTTTAAAAACATATCTGCCTGTAATAACCCGGTCTATAAGGAGACAGCAAGCAAAAGTCCAATGGACTACTCTTGCATTATGGAAGCATGCCCATTGTTTGACTCCCATAACCATTACCATTTGAAAAAGGCAGTCTCAATTGCATGTTTTTTTAATTACAAATCTAAGGGGAAAGTAACCTGGAGGCAATGGGCATCTGTGGTTGGTTTGACTTAATCCATGTTGGAGTTCCTACTGTTTCAATCAAAGTAGATTAAGTACAGCTTATCTGGAGATGCTTATACAGTCCACGAAGCCCCAACATGCAAGATAGGTGGGTAAGGAGAAGAAGAGAACACAAAGTTCCCAGTCTGTCCAGTTGTAAAACTACTGTGTGCCACCTTGTATGTTGGGTCAGCAGAAGGGAGGAATGCAGAGCAATAAACATTGATACTCTCAACTGCATTATGACCATTAAAGGGTATCTATGGTCAAAAACTAAAAATAAATCTTTATTTCTATATTGAATTCCCATAAGTTCTATCCCGCTCCTAATAACCAGATCTATCTAGAACAGTCGCTGCCCATTAGGTAGATCGCGATCTACCAGTAGATCACAAAGCGAACACTGGTAGATCGGGATCGGCTCACTGACCTGTGTCCTGTCTTCCTGCTGTGCTCGTGCGGCTGAATGTGTCAGACACTGCAGACAGGAAGGAGAGAAGAGAGGAGACTTGGGAAGCTGCTGCAGTGGAGGTAAGAAAAGACAGACAGGAAAAAGACAGCAGAGAAAGTGAGAAGAGACAGCAGAGAGAGAGGAGAACAAAGACAGCAGAGAGAGAGAGAACAAAGACAGCAGAGAGAGAGAGAGAACAAAGACAGCAGAGAGAGAGAGAGAACAAAGACAGCAGAGAGAGAGAGAACAAAGACAGCAGAGAGAGAGAGAACAAAGACAGCAGAGAAAGCAAGAGAGAACAAAGACAGCAGAGAAAGCAAGAGAAGGGACAGCAGATAGAAACAGGGGAGAGAGAGAGAAGAGAGGGCCGGTTCACACCACAAAGTCTGCATTGGAACGCAAGCCGGCCGGCTCCCTGTGTTCAGGGGCGGGTTGGGGCCGGGCGTGTCACT
>NW_017306394.1:963466-966245 GCF_000935625.1 Nanorana parkeri
AACGCACGCCGGCCGCCTCCCTGTGTTCAGGGGCGGGTGGGGCCGTGGTGGTGCATTGAAGTCAATGGCACCACAGCCACGCCCCCACCCTCAGTGTGATCGCCCACACCCGGAACGCAAGCACATTAATGCCTGCATTGCGGTCCAGCACAATCTGCAAAAATGCAGCATTTTTGCAGATCGCACTGGACCGGAATGCAGGCACTAATGTGCCTGCTTTCATGGTGTGGCGATTGCACTGGGGGCGTGGCTGCTGTGCCATTGACTTTAATGCCCTACCATGCCCCCTCCCGCCCCTGAATTTTTCGTTGGTAGATCTCATTGAGCTCATCATTTGAAAAGTAGATCTCCAGATGAAAAATTGTGGGAGCCCCTGTTCTAGAAGTTTGTAAACTTACTTATTAAAGAAGCCCATAGAATGGACTTCCTCAATGCACTGACACAATTCTACTCAGCACTGTGAATATGAACTTCCTTGTGTCAACACTCTAAGCCTGCCGTCTGAACAAAAACTCAACGTCTGAACATCACACAATGTGACATCGTTGCTTGCTGGAAGCAATGCATAAAGGAATATGTAGTCTTGGAAATCAAACTGCAGGGAAGGAGACATAAATCACACAGGGTATCCTGTAAAATGTAGAAAGTGATGGGCAGACACAAGGCAGCTCTCACTACATAAATGGCATTTTTTCAAGTAAGCTTTGATTACATTATCAAAAACAACTGTATTCCTATTACAGTGCTGATGTTATAATTAAGGATGCACTGATTCCAGTATCGAGTACCGATATTTATCTTTCGGTACTCGCCGACTCTGAGTACCGACATTTTCGCTAGCATGGATCTGGCTTCTCGGGCAATCAGGAAGCCGGGCAAAACAGCATGGATTGACCGGTGATGCTGTTTGGTTGGCTCAATGTTGATTGGCCAGGAAGCCAGCAGGTAATGACTCGCTGCCCGGCTTCCTAATTGGTCGGGAAGCTGGCTCCATGCTGTTTTCCTGCTCGATGTTGATCAGCTGGGATACGGGCTTCTAGCCCAATTATAATCGAGTTGGCCAAACAGCATGGAGTCAGCATTCCTGCCAATTAGGAAACCGGGCAGCGAGTCATTACCCGCCATCAGGCTTCCTAATTGGCCATGTTCCCTCGCGGCACTGCCGGTTAGAAGAAATCTCCCTCTGACCGGAAGTTCCGGTATCAGAGGGTAAGTTTTGGAACATTTGGGTGAGTACGAGTACTCGGACCAAATACTTGGTATTGGTATCTGTGCATCCCTAATTATAACAGGAGAGTATATGCAATTACTTTACAACTCTTGTTAATGTCGGTTTTAGATCACATTCTCGTTATTTTCCTCTGAGGGTTCCTTTTTAGCTCACAAAAACCATCTGAGTTCCCCTTTAAATAACTCAACAAAACAAGGTAGTCACAAGTCATGCTATTCCCTGCAGAGTAAGTCCAGAGTCACATTCCAGATGAAAAATGCTGGCAAAGTCAGAATTAATAAGTCAGAGAACGGATGTCATGAACAGAGATTGGCTTGTAACCCGTCTCAGTTTGGTGGTCATGTTTCAGTGTGGAATAATAAGAGAGGAGGGGAGACACATCGAAAGCCAGGGCTGTTTCAGGAAGGAACGCTTACACCTGCCAAGTGCATGCGCTTGGCTAGCCAGGCTGGGGGGATAAATTTAACAAGCAGGCTTACAATAAAACATAAAAGGTGTACACTTCACATAGGAAATATACACACTTTACATACAGCTATCGCATGTATCACCTACCTGAGGCTCAGTGCCTATTGAGGGCGCAGACTTCCACCTAAGCCACAGAGATACATCTCAATAGAGTCCGAAAATCTGATGGTGTCTGAAATGATGACATTTCTGAACATTTTCAAAACTACTGAAATTGTGATGAAATGATATTCATGTGGGATGCCAGAACAAAAACACAGTGCCTTTTGGACTTTCAGAACCATGGTGCATTGGCAACTGGAATTCCAAAAAATAACACACTGAGACTTTGGGGCCCAGAACGATGATGCATTGCAACAATGACATAGAGACTGGATTTTAGAACAAATCCTGTACCGGAGTCTGAAAATCACAATTTGCATATTAAAAGTCTGGGTCCATTAACTACGGTATGGTGATCCCAGAACAAGGAACTGATTATTTTAATTTAGCTGTTAAAGAATATGTAAGCCCAATCACTTAAATACAATATCCTCTTATAAGGAGTGTGTTGTAAAAGTAGTCACCGCTCCAAGCTCACTCCCACGATCGACTAAAAACTCAATACAGATTAGGGTTGCCACCTGTCCAGGATTGACCCGGACAGTCCGGGTTTTGAACGCTGTGCAGCATGGCAGCAGAAAGCCGGACACAAGATGTCATGCAGACAGGGGCAACCAAAATTAAGATAGGGGCTACTGCCCCCCCACTGAAAATAAAACTCAACTGTGATATTTACATATGAATGGGCGGCGCTATTTACATATGAATAAGCCACGGCTCATTCTCCCAAAAAAATTTCAGTGCGTTGCTAGAGTGTTCGGGTTTCACTAGAAGAAAAGGTGGCAACCCTAATACAGATGAATAAACTTAATGTGAGATTGTAGTCCATCCCGGGAGCGAGCTTGGAGCGGTGGCTACTTTACAACACACACAGGGGCCATGGGGAACAAAAGTAGCCCCCCTCCAGAAGGAAGGACAGTGTCAGCACCAATTCAGAGATGATTTGAGGATCTACAGACGAGTGATACACAAATAAGA
>NW_017306394.1:967059-991500 GCF_000935625.1 Nanorana parkeri
AGAGAGAGAGAGAACAAAGACAGCAGAGAGAGAGAGAGAACAAAGACAGCAGAGAGAGAGAGAACAAAGACAGCAGAGAGAGAGAGAACAAAGACAGCAGAGAGAGAGAGAACAAAGACAGCAGAGAAAGCAAGAGAGAACAAAGACAGCAGAGAAAGCAAGAGAAGGGACAGCAGATAGAAACAGGGGAGAGAGAGAGAAGAGAGGGCCGGTTCACACCACAAAGTCTGCATTGGAACGCAAGCCGGCCGGCTCCCTGTGTTCAGGGGCGGGAGGGGCCGTGGTGGTGCATTGAAGTCAATGGCACCACAGCCACGCCCCCACCCTCAGTGTGATCGCCCACACCCGGAACGCAAGCACATTAATGCCTGCATTGCGGTCCAGCACAATCTGCAAAAATGCAGCATTTTTGCAGATCGCACTGGACCGGAATGCAGGCACTAATGTGCCTGCTTTCATGGTGTGGCGATTGCACTGGGGGCGTGGCTGCTGTGCCATTGACTTTAATGCCCTACCATGCCCCCTCCCGCCCCTGAATTTTTCGTTGGTAGATCTCATTGAGCTCATCATTTGAAAAGTAGATCTCCAGATGAAAAATTGTGGGAGCCCCTGTTCTAGAAGTTTGTAAACTTACTTATTAAAGAAGCCCATAGAATGGACTTCCTCAATGCACTGACACAATTCTACTCAGCACTGTGAATATGAACTTCCTTGTGTCAACACTCTAAGCCTGCCGTCTGAACAAAAACTCAACGTCTGAACATCACACAATGTGACATCGTTGCTTGCTGGAAGCAATGCATAAAGGAATATGTAGTCTTGGAAATCAAACTGCAGGGAAGGAGACATAAATCACACAGGGTATCCTGTAAAATGTAGAAAGTGATGGGCAGACACAAGGCAGCTCTCACTACATAAATGGCATTTTTTCAAGTAAGCTTTGATTACATTATCAAAAACAACTGTATTCCTATTACAGTGCTGATGTTATAATTAAGGATGCACTGATTCCAGTATCGAGTACCGATATTTATCTTTCGGTACTCGCCGACTCTGAGTACCGACATTTTCGCTAGCATGGATCTGGCTTCTCGGGCAATCAGGAAGCCGGGCAAAACAGCATGGATTGACCGGTGATGCTGTTTGGTTGGCTCAATGTTGATTGGCCAGGAAGCCAGCAGGTAATGACTCGCTGCCCGGCTTCCTAATTGGTCGGGAAGCTGGCTCCATGCTGTTTTCCTGCTCGATGTTGATCAGCTGGGATACGGGCTTCTAGCCCAATTATAATCGAGTTGGCCAAACAGCATGGAGTCAGCATTCCTGCCAATTAGGAAACCGGGCAGCGAGTCATTACCCGCCATCAGGCTTCCTAATTGGCCATGTTCCCTCGCGGCACTGCCGGTTAGAAGAAATCTCCCTCTGACCGGAAGTTCCGGTATCAGAGGGTAAGTTTTGGAACATTTGGGTGAGTACGAGTACTCGGACCAAATACTTGGTATTGGTATCTGTGCATCCCTAATTATAACAGGAGAGTATATGCAATTACTTTACAACTCTTGTTAATGTCGGTTTTAGATCACATTCTCGTTATTTTCCTCTGAGGGTTCCTTTTTAGCTCACAAAAACCATCTGAGTTCCCCTTTAAATAACTCAACAAAACAAGGTAGTCACAAGTCATGCTATTCCCTGCAGAGTAAGTCCAGAGTCACATTCCAGATGAAAAATGCTGGCAAAGTCAGAATTAATAAGTCAGAGAACGGATGTCATGAACAGAGATTGGCTTGTAACCCGTCTCAGTTTGGTGGTCATGTTTCAGTGTGGAATAATAAGAGAGGAGGGGAGACACATCGAAAGCCAGGGCTGTTTCAGGAAGGAACGCTTACACCTGCCAAGTGCATGCGCTTGGCTAGCCAGGCTGGGGGGATAAATTTAACAAGCAGGCTTACAATAAAACATAAAAGGTGTACACTTCACATAGGAAATATACACACTTTACATACAGCTATCGCATGTATCACCTACCTGAGGCTCAGTGCCTATTGAGGGCGCAGACTTCCACCTAAGCCACAGAGATACATCTCAATAGAGTCCGAAAATCTGATGGTGTCTGAAATGATGACATTTCTGAACATTTTCAAAACTACTGAAATTGTGATGAAATGATATTCATGTGGGATGCCAGAACAAAAACACAGTGCCTTTTGGACTTTCAGAACCATGGTGCATTGGCAACTGGAATTCCAAAAAATAACACACTGAGACTTTGGGGCCCAGAACGATGATGCATTGCAACAATGACATAGAGACTGGATTTTAGAACAAATCCTGTACCGGAGTCTGAAAATCACAATTTGCATATTAAAAGTCTGGGTCCATTAACTACGGTATGGTGATCCCAGAACAAGGAACTGATTATTTTAATTTAGCTGTTAAAGAATATGTAAGCCCAATCACTTAAATACAATATCCTCTTATAAGGAGTGTGTTGTAAAAGTAGTCACCGCTCCAAGCTCACTCCCACGATCGACTAAAAACTCAATACAGATTAGGGTTGCCACCTGTCCAGGATTGACCCGGACAGTCCGGGTTTTGAACGCTGTGCAGCATGGCAGCAGAAAGCCGGACACAAGATGTCATGCAGACAGGGGCAACCAAAATTAAGATAGGGGCTACTGCCCCCCCACTGAAAATAAAACTCAACTGTGATATTTACATATGAATGGGCGGCGCTATTTACATATGAATAAGCCACGGCTCATTCTCCCAAAAAAATTTCAGTGCGTTGCTAGAGTGTTCGGGTTTCACTAGAAGAAAAGGTGGCAACCCTAATACAGATGAATAAACTTAATGTGAGATTGTAGTCCATCCCGGGAGCGAGCTTGGAGCGGTGGCTACTTTACAACACACACAGGGGCCATGGGGAACAAAAGTAGCCCCCCTCCAGAAGGAAGGACAGTGTCAGCACCAATTCAGAGATGATTTGAGGATCTACAGACGAGTGATACACAAATAAGATACATTTTTGTTCATAGTTAGGGTATTTGAATGTATTTTTATGATTTAACGCCTGAGTTTAGTGTCACTTTATTATGCAAAGTCATTTTTTCTTATTTGCAGTTTTTATTTAAATTGTATCTGATGGTCCTGCCATAAAGTTCCTTGTTCAAACACTTCCAGTTATGGGGTGACGACGTTTTGTCCCGGTCTCTTAATTGTGCTCTTGCTTTGTCACCTTGTCACATGATCTCCAAATGGAAACTACGAGCAGCCATACCAATGCACATTGCACAGGCATGATCCGCTGATGCCACCATAAGCAAAACCCGCCTGACAGGCGTTGGCAGCAAAGAGGCTGCAGGAGATCATTAGCACAGAGATGTAGCAAAAGAAGAAAGAAAGGTAAAAATACAATATTCCAGCAGGGGAGATTCCCCATCAATACTGTTTAGCACTCATTATGGGAAAAAAGCCAAGTGTATGGCAAGCGTACTTTTATTATTGCAGTTACTTCCTTCATGTGCACTTTGCACTCATTTCCACCACCACCCTGTACCAGCAATCTGAGGTGCCCGAGCATTACAATTACAGCAATCTCCGGCAGCGCTATGCTTCTCTTATGTCAAGGTGATTTACTGTGCTGTCAAGCAGGAAACATGCAACATGTGACCTGCCACACCGTGAGCAGAAGGCAAACAATTATCTGAAGTATTTACAGCTCTCGGAGTCAAGTGAGCAGTTCGCACTATACAGATCTAACATGCTTTTACACAGATTTTTATGGTGCAGGCCCCATTGCTGCCATAGCAAGGACTTCCCAATTTACATGCTAATCACACAGGTGTTTGGCTCACATTTTGAGAAGGGAGCTAGTCAAGCAGACTGCTCTGCCTTGAGCTGGTGCCTAAGCTGAGCTGGTGCGCATTCGTGATGTATTGAATTCCTGTGCACTTCCGCTGTGCCTTTAGCCTTAAAGCTGTATATATGCCTTGTGAGATCATCTAAGGCACTGCTGCCTTTGAAAGCTAATCTCACCCGATTTGGAGGTCTCTACTGCACTGCTCACTGTTCTCTTTGCTGGGGAGGAAGCTGTACCTGTAGCTGCAGGGAGACCACAGAAAATTGTAAGTTAGAGACATTCCCAAAACCACTCCTTGCTTTGCCTCCCTCAGTGTAATAGTGTTCTGCATTGCCACCTCAAGAGTTGCCAACAGGGAAGTGTAACCATGCCTTCACAGTCAACTGGCCTTTAATGTACCAAATACAAAAGAATAGCCCATTAAAAGATACAATAACAAAACCAGCTTTTGATGCAATATTCCATTTCAATGTTAGATGTCCATCATTCAACACACTTCCTCTAAACCCAGGTGGTTCTGGACTTCCCTTGTATAAGGTTCCAGCAATCAAAGCAAATAAGCACGCAAAAAACCCAAACCAAGGTTTTTAGGACAATGACAGGGTGAATTATATTTTACAAAGTCATTCCTCCCCTAGCCAACTCTGCAATAATGTGTATTATATAACAAACATGTTTGAAAAGTACACAGTGGCTCAGTGGTTAGCTTGCTGCACTGTGGACCCTGGTTCGAACCCAGGTTTGACCAGGACACTGTTTGCATGGGATTTGTTCTCCCTGTACTTGCATGGGTTTCCTCCGGGTACTCCAGTTACCTCCCACACTCCAAGAACATGCAGAGAGGTTTATTGGTTCCTGGCTAAATTGGCCCTGTATGTGTATGTATGCCTGTGACATAGGGACCTTAGATTGTTAGCTCCATAGTATGTGAAGCTCTGTGTAAATTGATGGTGCTATATAAATACCTGTAATAAATATTCAATAATAATAATAAAAGTGTCTGTTTTATTGATAAACAGAATCTTTCTCCATCATCAAATCATCAGTGTTTGAAGAATGAGGGAGAAATCTGATTGGCTATTAGAGGGCAACCTAGACATTTAAAGAATTATTAAACCCTCGCATTTCTTTGCATATGTCTACGGCTAGCAAATAGTAGATATATGCAAAAACCTTACAAAAAAAACAAAAAACTTTTCAAACAGGTTTAAACTTACCTGTGTCTTCGCCACGCGCTCCCGTCCGAACATCTGAAGAGTCTCAGGCGGCGGCAGAGGATCTTGGGGCGGGCGCATGCGCAGTTCAGATGTTCGGCCGGGAGACGAGGAAAGACACAAGGTAAGTCTATGGAGCAGTGTGCACCCGCACAGACTCAGTGGTACATGAGAGAAGAGGAGGACAGAGGAGTCAGCGCTGGATTGGAGACCCGCACCAGCGCTGGAGGGACTGCTGAAAAACAACAGTAAAGAAGAAGAAGATCGGATTAAGACGCATTATTTAAGGTAAGTCCCTACACTAACATTGGGGGGAGGGGGAAAAATGTCACTTTAACCTTTTTTTTTGTCAGCTCTCTTACATACAAGTCCGCTTGACCTTTATGTTTCAATTGTGTACTAGTTAATAGTCCCAATGAAACTTGAGTCAGGCTCACAAAATGACTTTCCACACAATAGAATAGGAGCTTTGTGTATATAAAGAAGGATATCCTCCACACACCAAGATATCGTTCCAAACCTGTTTTTTATTAGTCACAATAACACAGGCTACGCTCTGCTTATTTGGAACACAAACAAATTTTAAAGTCAAACGCGCCATACATCTTCCCGGCAGACTTGAAGGAAAACACATTATCTGTCCTTGCCTCCCTGCGGTTTCACAGGTTGGCGGAAACTCGCACACACATGGTTGGACTGGACAAGGCCTAAGCCCGATTACACACTTGACCCCTAAAACCTCGGTATGGAGAGAAAGGCCTCTGTTAAAGACTGGAAGCTGTCTAAACAGCACGGGGATGTATGCAAACAACCAGGGCGGCTGTCAGTGTGTGATTAAACTGTCACTTCTAGAGAGCCTCTGAGGTATTTGACAACTTCTCTGCAAAACACTGCATTTTTCTCTCCTTTTTCCCACGGGGACAGGAGACGTGTGACATGGGGTCAACGAGGCATACCATTATCATGCAAGAGATTTTCTAACTTGTAGGACAGTCTGCTTGCCAGTGGGTACCGATACTTGTTTCTGCCATGAAGCAGAAGAATTGATCTAAGTACCATGCAAGTGCAAACGCCATAGATCATGGCAGGTCTAGGAGGTAAAGTGACTTGTGTGAGAATGGGTAGGTTCCACTGAGCCTGCTCTCAGGGAATGCCAATTGCAAGTAAGACCCAACTCGTTAGAATTGTATGAAGCTTGAGGAAATCCTGAAAGCTTGCATCTTTAAAAATTAAGGGTGGCACTTAAACTTGAAATATTAAAAAACTTGGAATATCAAGTGCTCTTTAGATACTCAATAAGTAGCTCCCCACTGTCCTCAAGAGCAAATCATGAGCTTGCTTGGTTTGAGTCAAAATATAATGTTTATCTGATCTATATTTGATCCATATAATAAGGCATGTACTAAGGCATGTCATTGGAACACACGGGTGTCCAGCTATCGTCATATTACAACTCCTCATATACAATCACAGTGAGACAAACAGAAAAGTCAAGGTTTCTCTTTGTATCAATAAAGAAAACAAAAAAGGAAAAGCATCCAAGTGCAATGAAAGGATATATACTGTTATTACCTAATAACAACTTTTTGCAAAGGTTGTTGGAAGAGTCACTTGTAAATGGCCCACAATGCAGTCTAAAGAGCCTCCACCCCAGGGCCAGCGATGTGGCTGGATGTCAAGTGGCTGCAGTGGAATGCGCAGCTAAAGCCCCATTTCAAGAAAGTAAAAGAGCAGCGTGCCTGCTGTCTAGAGAAACTCTCTACCAAAATGACTTGTAGTTTGACAAGTGTCAAGTGAATCAGAAGATGAACTTAAAAAATACATTCAAGTACCTTAACTATTAACAACAATTAGGGCTGGTACTGATTAAAATTTTCGTGTTCGATTAATCAAATTTTTTAAAATCAATTAATCGATTCATTTCAATTAATTATAACGCACATACTACTTTTAGCTGAAAAGTAGTTGGATCTGCATGTTATTAATCTCACGTGCCCCACTCAATATGGCCGCCGCTTGAGTGGGGCACACGAGATTAATAACGTGCTGGATTACTGTGATCCTAGCTCATTTTATTACTTAATTGCTGTGCTGTATGTGTATAGGGCAATGCCTTGGCTGGCGCTCATGCAGAACAAGTTTCTTGGGCAAACCTCTTAGTTGTAACGAAACCGGAAGTCAGGCGGTCGCAGAACTCGATAACTTCGAATTTTCGATCGATCACCGGCCCAAGTAGCTCCGTCGGCTAAAGAAGGGGGGAGGAGTCTGGTGACGTCGATGTCCATGACGTCACTGGATCTCCGACGGGACTCCCGGAAGACCCGTAAGCCGGCACGGAGGTGAGTGTTTTCATTACTGATCAAAAGAATTGTAATCAATCAAAAATGTTAACAATTAATCGAGTAATTAATCGTTAATTTCCGCAGCCCTAACAACAATTTATCTTATTTGTCTATCACTCGGCTGTAGATCCTCGAATCATCTCTGAATTGGTGCTGGCGAGTTAATAGTAAAAGGTATCTGAATGGATTTTAAGGGTTTAACTTGTGAGTTTAGTGTCACTTTAAGAAAGGTAAGGACCATGAAATGCATCAACTGGTAATCATTGCAACCTTAAAGCAGATGCTATTGCTTGGCAGAGAGTTTCTCCAGGTTGGTAGAAGGCTAAATCCCCTCAGATTTTTATGGTTGCATCTCTGTTGGTGATTATCCCCTCACTTCCTATCAGGACACTTCCTATCAGGACATGAACTAAGGTGAGATTTCTCCTTCCCCGCTTCATCCAAAACTAAGAAAAAAGAATAGTTTTGCAGTAGAAGTACTTACAGAATCCAAAAAACACAAGAAACGCCCAGAGCTTTGTCGAATGGCTTGGTTCTTTGCGTAACCAACTAAAAAGGGAAAGAAAAAAAAAATGAAAATCAAATTCTGGTAATTCTTTTTAAGAGTAATAGTAATAATGGCCAATTAGCTAGAAGAAACAATTGTGGCAAAAAGGAACTGCAACAAATTTTAGCTGTTCTTTTTCATAACGAAAGCACAATGCAAGATACATGAACATGTTTGTAGGGCGCATAATCACATACATTTACATAATCTCACTTAGCAGATTCCTATCAGTATTTGTAAGATTTCTAGGTTACCAGTACAATTATCCTCTTCAATGTTACCTTGTTATGCATTGACAATAACCACTCCGCCATTATTTACAGCACACAAACAGATCCTGGATATAGAAGCTAATTACCTAAGATTAGGTAATGATTATTGCCTACACAGGCTACCCCCCTTTAAGTCTATCATGAATGCTGCCCCTTCTCTGCCCCTCCCTCCGCTGGCTTCTGTTCACCGAACCAATAAACTAAAAAATACTTACATCATACAAAGCCCTCCACAACTCTGCCCCCAATGGCATCTCAAAATATCATCCTAACTGCCCTCTTCGCTTGCCAAGACCTGCTCTCTAGCTCGCTCATCATCTCTTCCCATGCTCACCTGCAGGACTTCTCCAGACGCTCCCATCCTCTGGAACTACCTACCTCAATGTCTCCGGCTATCTCCTACTCTGTCTGCCTTTACGTGATCAGTGCACTTACCTCTTCATAGAAGCCTATCCCTCTAACTAAAAACTGAAAGTGACATTAAAGTCACAAATATTTTTCTCCACCCCTCCATGTTGCTTTAAGGACTTACCTTAAATGATGCCTCTTGACCCGATCATCTTCTTCTTTCCAGTTGTATTCAGGAATCCCTCCAGCGCTGGTGCTGGTCTCTGACCCACCCTAATCTCCTGTCTCTTCCTGTCCCACGGTGTCTGCCCGGCGTGTACGCTCGCGGCTGTGTGCATTGACTTACAGCGCGTTTCTCAACATCTCCCCACTGAAGATCTGTAATGCGCATGCGCACGCCCCATCATGCTCCTCGGCCGCTCAAGAATCTACAGATCTTTGGATGGGAGCGAGCGGCGGAGACACAGGTAACCTTTTTGGTCGTTTTTTTTTTATTTTTAGGCCTTTGCATATATCTACTGCTTAAATAAAAAGAGTTTAATTATACTTGAACTTTTATTTATTTCCCCAGTTAACTCATCCCTCACAATTATTACCTTTTGAATCACTTGCCCCTCCCTTATAGATTGTAAGCTCTCAGGAACAGGGCCCTCTTTACTCTCTTTCGTGAACAGTTTTGTAACTGCACATTCTCCATATATTTTCTAAAGCGCCACACACACACTAGTGGCGTTATATAATTCCTGTATTATAATAATATGATTAATGTTGCACTTAGACTAGTTGAACATGTGGCAAAAGCTTGATTCATTACTGAAAAGCGTACAAGCACAAGAAGGTCTGAAGTAATTACCACAGGCAGCAAAAGGGCAGCCTACGTGGAACAAACTACTTATCTGTTAGCTCAAAATCCTCTATTACTTGTCAATATTTACCATAGATAGCCGATTTCTGGAAAGGCATTCAGCTTTTTGTGCAATAATTCTGCAATAAGAGCATTTAAGCAGTCTGTAGAGATTAAAGGCTTGTTAGACACGCATGCACAAATTGAATATCTTCAGGATGCACCGTCCAAAGCCCTGGTGCCCAAGAGCTGCATGCTGTCCTTTTGTACTTACTGTGTGGTTTCCTTGCCTAGGTGCTTACTCAGGGACAGGGTAGGAAAATATGCATAAAAATAACAATTTTGTTTCCTCTGCTGTCTATTCTTTCTTCCTGTATTTATTCTTTTATTTTTGTGTATTTATTTTATATTTGTGTATTTATTACATCTTTTAGCATGTCCACTGTCTCTGACCATCTCCTGCAGCATGCCCACTGTCTCTGACCATCTCCTGCAGCATGCCCACTGTCTCTGACCACTTCCTGCAGCATGCCCACTGTCTCGGACCACCTCCTGCAGCATGCCCACTGTCTGACCACCTCCTGTAGAATGGCCACTGTATCTAACCATCTCCTCTAGTATACCCACTGTCTCTGACCATCTCTTGTAGCATGCCTACTCTCTCTGACCATCTCCTGCAGCATGCCTACTGTCTAACCATATCCGGCAGCATGCCTACTGTCTCTGACCATCTCTTATAGCATGCCCACTGTATCTGATCATCTCCTGCAGCATGCCCACTGTCTCTGACCATCTCCTGCAGTATGCTTGCTGTCTTTGACCACTGTCTTTCTGTAGCATTACACTAAACATTACCTGTGGCTCATTGGCAGTGCCGGTGCTAGGATTCTTGACTACACAGGCAAGGTGCATTTTTGCGTGCCCCCAGCCTTGCGGTAGCGACGGGCCTGCTCATTGGTGATGTCAGGGGCTGCTCTTGATGCCCTCTATGTCATGTAAGTTAGCCACCACTGGCCTAAATGTGTATCGCTTCATGAATAAAGCAGATATGTTTACTTCTATGGACTTGAAAGAGGATGGATAGGACAGGGAGGGTGTGAGAACCCGTTTATCAGCAGTGAGGGAAGCAGCAAGATACAAAAAGGAAAAAAGGGGTGTTTTTTTTTAACTGTTAAAGCCCAATTTATCATTTAGCTAAAATTGCCTGAATACATTCCAGGAGCATCAAAACAAAAGGTGTGCAAAATCTTGCAGTGTAATTTCTTTACAAATCTGCCACAGCCTGAGTAGAAATCCCTGTCCCCTGCATGCTGCGGAGAAGGACCCTTGCTCTCTGTGTATAAGCAGTGATCTCTTTACAGAGGTCCAAAATACTCCCTGTTGAGTCAGAGTTGGAGCTCTCCAATGGCTTTGCTGATTGCACTTACTGAGCACATAAAACACTTTCAGTTGTATATTTAGTAGACCAAAAGGGAGCAAAAAATAGATATTTATAGTTATGGTTTACACACACTTTAAAACTGAACTCCAGGCAGATATAAAATACACAAATTATGGCAGCTGTAAATAATGAATACTTTAATGTAGTTCTTTAAAAGCAGACAGTTAAAGATCTTAGTGTGACCTGCTATCATTCTCTTGCAGATCTCTGTACAGCAAAGCTCACGCTGGAAGAGGGAGAAGCAGCACAAGAAGCCAATCAAGTGTGCTGCAGCAGAAAGAGCATGCTGATAGGAAGGGATGCGACAGAAGGAGAGGGCAGAGTAACAGAGAAATTAGCTCATCAGTGTGCTGCTTCTCTTTTCACTGTCCAGGCACAGGGTAGGGTGGGGAGGAGACCTGTTATCAAAAGCTAAACTGCAGCAGAATACAATCAGGTCTCCTGCACTGCCAGACGAGGCTGTGCCATTTGACAGATCTGTGTAAATTCCAGGACTGGGTGGACAGAGATACAAATCCTTTTGGCAGGTAAAACGTCTTTCATATACAGTGAGGGGACTTTATCAAAACCGGAGCAGACAAAATCTAGAGCAGCTGTGCGTGGCAACCAATCAGCTTCTCTCTTCAGTTCGTCCAGTTAAGATTTGAAAATGAAAGAGAGAAGCTGATTGGTTGCCATGCATGGCTGCTCCAGATTTTGTCTCCTCCAATTTTGATAAATTATTATTATACAGGATTTATATAGCGCCAACAGTTTGCGCAGCGCTTTACAATATAAGGAAAACATTATAATCACAATACAATTCAAGACAAGATGGTAAGGAGGACCCTGCCCGTGAGGGCTTACAATTCAAAATTCCACTCTTTATGTATATCAAAACTGGAGCATTGATGCCCATTGTAACCAATTAGCTTCAAGGGAGATTTCCCTCTTCTTCCTGCCCTGGGAATGAACAAGTAAGAGGGAATCTCTACAAAAGGGAGGGGAAATCCTCCCAGGAACAAGTTGTGTCTATTTGCACAGTTTTCCAAAATGAAGCATGATGGGACTTCCAGGTAGGGACCAGACCACCTTTTGCAAATTTAGACAAAAAGGTCAACACATGGCTGTGACAAACTGCATGAAATAAATTGAAAGACTGCGTCGAAACTGCAAGAAACTTGTAATCCGTTTTCTTGGAGGTCACTGGAAGGTGATGGAAAGCAAAAGTTCTCCTCTATACGACTACCAGGGCCCAAAGAGGTCAACTGCAGCCGAATCCACGAGTGTTCCAGAAAAGAGCCAATTTAGCTTCTAATACTATTCTCTAGATCTCTGAGCTTGGCAGTACATCTACACCTCTGAGAAAGGCCAGTGATGATGACATCAACACATCTGGATTCCATTACTGCGCAGGGGTCGGGTCCCCAAGATTTCAATAAATAAAAGGTTATTTTTAGAGCGTGGCCAGCATTTCCACCTGGAGGCAAGCAAATTCCCTCAGATTCGATGGGAAACAGGATGCCGTGGATCACCAGGAGATAACACAGTTTAATATTGTACATTATCTGCCAGGGGAAAGTAAAAACCTTCTTCTAACAGATCGGTTTTCTCATGATCCAGTTCCACGCTGCCTCCGTCCAACCCCGCTTCCTCCCGTCACAAAATAAAACAAATACGGTTTCCGAAAGATATCCAGCTACTTATATGAAGGAAATAAAAGAGGGAAGATAAAAGGAAGAGTTTAATAAATCTGCGCATTCTTGGACAAACGTACATTTACAAATCACTAATTGGAATGCTTTATAGAGAAAGGAACATAATCAGGATTGCGGTGACTTAAAACACATGGAAGTGCGATGGGGGCGATACACAAAAGAAACGCGCGAGAAAAAGTTCATAGCCCCAAAAATCTTAATATAGAAGCAAAAAAAGAATTATAGGCCAAATAATTCGAAGTGTCAGTAATCAGGATGACTCTGGCAGAAAATTCAACAAAGTCAATGGCAATTTAGTGAAAATCCATTTTGCCCCTGAAAACCTTTGAACTTGACTGATAACTTCAGCTTTTAATACTGACACACTGATCTACACTATAATCATTGGATTCAGTTGTTTCAATCACCTCCATGGCCACAGGTGTATAAAATGAAACACCTCGGCATACAGACACTTCTACAAACATTTGTGAAAGAATGAGTCGCTCTCAGGAGCTCAGTGACTACAAGCGTGGCACCGTGATACGTTGTCACCTGTGCAATAAGTCCATCCGTGACATTTCCTTGCTACTAAATATTCAGCGGTCACCTGTTAGCGGTATTATATCAAAGTGGAAGCAACTGGGAACAACAGCAACTCAGCCACCAAGTGGTAGGCCACGTAAAATGACAGAGCGGGGTCAGCGCATGCTGAAGCGCACAAGTCACCAACTGTCTGCAGAGTCAGTAGCTACAGACCTCCAAACTTGGCGTGGCCTTCAGATTGGCGCAACAACAGTGTGTAGAGAGCTTCATGGAATGGGTTTCCATGGCCGAGCAGCTGCATCCAAGCCTTACATCACCAAGTGCAATGCAAAGCGCCGGATGCCGTGGTGTAAAGCATGCCGCCACTGGACTCTAGAGAAGTGGAGACGTGTTCTCTGGAGTGACCAATCACGCTTCTCTGTCTGGCAATCCGATGGGCGTGTCTGGGTTTGGCAGTTGCCAGGAGAATGGTACTTGCCTGACAGCACCATAGTTCTTGTTGCGCTGCCACAATGAACACTGGATGCTTGTGCCCACCTAGGGGTGCTTTTACTGTTCATGTTGTATTCTCCATCACATAAAACACATTATAAATCCAACTGGGGGTGTATAAAAACCTTGGGAAGTTAATGCAGAGATCTAAAGTACATCTGTCTCTTTGCACATTCAGGGTAAAGTGACATGCACCCTTCACAGCCCTTTGCCCTTTTCCCTGACATATTACCATTGCTGTTCTTTAGGGCTCCAACCAACTTACTGATTAATCGATAATAATCAATAATGAGAATAGTTGTCAACTATTCTCATTATCGATTAGTTGGTTGGATCCCCTAGAGTCTATAGGGCCTAGACCTCTCCTCCTCGCTGGGGGGAGAGTGTTTCATCGGCTCTGTGCCCCCTTCGATCGGAGGGCACAGGAAGCAGTGGATAGGTGCAATAACCAGCCTGCTATTGGCTATTAATTTGAAATAGCCAATAGCAGGCTGGATATTGCATCAGCCCACTACCTGCTGTATTTACATTTAGCTGCCGCCTGCAGAATCTTGCCACTGGCAGCTGTCATTCCCTGGCTGAAGCAAGTTAAGCGCCATGTGTTTACAATACAACTATTCATTTCAATGGCACCCCCAATGCGCCTCCCGCCAGCAGTGTGATTGCCAACACTGGAATACGCAGAACCGCAATGACGTGCATTCCAGTGCAGTGCGATTGCAAAAAATTGTGCATGCAGTTTTATTCTGAAAGTGAACTTTATGTTTGCTAAACTGCATTTGTGTATTTTATTTTAAATTAGGGATTGTATGTCATTTTTTATCCGATTAATCGAAAGAATGATCGGCCAACTAATCGATTATGAAAATCATCATTAGTTGCAGCCCTACCGTTCTTTCTTTTTTGCATCTTACAGAGCCCTGTGCACTACTTGGTAGAGGGGGGGGGGGAGGCATGTGACCATCTCTACATTCACCCACAATGCAGTGCCTTAGCCATTGTCACATGGCTAAGGGATGAAGGTCATTGCCCAGCCCAGAGTATGCCGCAATATAGAATGACACATTACTTATACTTAACCCAAGATGGATACTCTTTGGATACCATTCTAAAAACTACTGTCCACAAAGTGACAACACTTCTCAGCAATTTCACTGCAGAACAAAAGGCATTGTCACCCTGTTCCAGGAAGTAGACAATAGATTTGCTGACCGTAAATAAAACTATGCTATGGAAAGGGGGGGGAGGGGGCAGGTAGCGAGTCAGAAAAACAAACTACAGAGTTATTGCTAGTTATTGCAATTACAGGCATATTTGTAATTTTTTTACATTGCCCAGAGTTCCACTTCAAATACATGTACCATACCAGAAGATATGATTGAAAGATTTAACACTAATAAATCATCACTACACTGTAAAATGTCAAAGTTTGCTAGCACAAGAACTGTTTATGCAAGTGGTAACTGGCCGAGATGCTGTAATAAGCTGGCGTTGGAATGTAATCATGCATACCTCCCAACTGTCCTTCATTCGGAACCAAACACCTCTGTCCTTCCTTTTCCTCCCCAGTTGTCCCTCTTTTTGGTCTGATGTACAGATCTCTATAAGAAGTTTCAATTTTATTACCAAGTGTTATCCAGCATTAAAGTGACATTAAAGTCAAAAATATTTTCCCCTCCCCCCAATGTAAATGTCAGCACTTACCTTAAAGGGGTTCTAAACCCTCCAGCCAGTGTGAAGGAAGAGTAATGGTGGAAAAAGACAATTCTGGTATTAATCAATGATTTTTGGCATATAAATTCTTAATGGTCTCCATTACTGGGGGCATGGCAGGGACGTATCCATTGCCTAAATACATTGTAATGGAAGATGTCTCACTTTCGGATCCAAGAAAGCTGGGAGATATGAACACAGGATCATATATATATTGTTCAAGTTGAAAGAGAAGCTATTGCACCAGCTATTGGTTGTTGGCGATCATGTGATATATTTGAATGCTTCAATGAAACTGCCCAGGTTTTCCACAGCCCTCACCACTGGAAACAGGACAGGAGTTAAACTGCATCTAAACTTAAAAACAAAAAATTAAACTTTGCAGCTTACCAGTCCTTAGATGTGGTGACCACATTAGTTTTTTTTATTTAAAGGAGAAGCATGAGGCGAGTGCTTTTCACTCACCTCATAGTTCTAGCCGACCTGTGACAATGAGACTGTCACAGGTCGGCTCAGTAGATCGGGAGGTGAGCGAACACATACCGGCGTTCGCTCACCTCTCGATCCTGTCACGGCTCTCTGCCGTGACAGGGGAGGGGCTGGATTCCCCCCTCCCCGCTCCAATCCGCCAGCGCCGACTGGCGGAACGGACGGGGGAGGGGGCGGTTACAGCTGGCTCTGCCTCTAGATAGGCGGAGCCATCTGTCAGTCACGCAGCTGGGCGGATCCCGGCACAATTGTCGGGATCCGCTTCACCTGCGTCGTCTCAGTATACCACGAGCAGTAGCTCGCGGTATACTGTGCCATGAGCTTAGGGTGACGGAAGGACGCTAGTTTGTGTCCTCCCGTTACCCTAAGTAGAACTATGGGGAAAAGCCTTGACCCCATAGTTCTCCTTTAAGTCTTTTTCACCTGATGATCCTGCCAATAACACACTTCCTGTCTCGGGGAAACAATTCTCACTTACTGTACTAAATCTATGGAGGAGCAGAATTGTCAACCTGAGGCTAGAAGTGTGTGAAGCATAGGCAATTTATCGCACTGATTGAGTCGCGCGATATTGCGCAAAACACAGATCCGCATTGAAGTCAATGGAGGCTGTTCACATTTTTGCGGATTCTCACCCAGACAAAATCGACTGTCGGCCAAAAAGGTGCAGGAGCTATTTTCGGAATGGTTGTCGAGCGGTTTGGGTCCCATAAACATCGCTATGCATTGAAAACCGCATGACCCACCACGCGGTTTTCAAAGCACAACCGTGCAGAAACAGCTCACCAGTTCAATCACCTAGGTGTGAACCTAGCCTTAGGACTACAGAACTTCCAGCTCCCTTGTCAACTCCTCCCATGCTCACCTCCAGGACTTCTCTAGTCTCTCCCATCCTCTGGAACTCTTTACCCCAACCTGTCCGTCTATCTCCCACTCTGACTGCCTTTAGGCGATCCCTTAAGACTCATCTCTTCAGGAAGCCTATCCCACCTCAACCTAACCACTCAACCATCACATTATCAAACAATTCATCCCCACACAGCTACCTCCTCATGTATCACTGGCCTCTCCCTCTTAGATAGTAAGCCATCAGGGGCAGGGCCCTCCTTACCATCTCGTCTTGAATTGTTTTGTAATCGTAATGTCTTCCTTATATTGTAAAGGAGTTTATTGCTGGCAAGATTTCTGGCAGGATCAACAGCTAATGTTTTGCACCTATTGAACAGATACAACAAAACACTTTGGATGGTATAATGAACAGACCGCAAGGGTGCAAATAAAAGAAGTCCATTGTTAGGATTTACATGCTGTATAGTTTAGTATCTACTGTCCATGTCATCTCTATGAGGCACTTCTTGTGACATTTCACATGATTCCATCAGTTGTGTAGATCTAAAGCTGCATATACGATCACATGGGGGTGGAACTGTCATGGTTTTATTTCCTTGCCCTCAGGGGGTGTCATGATAACACGGTGATAGAACGGTCTCTGAGATGAAAAAGGAACTCTAATGACTTCGTTTTCAATGCAATTCCTTTACAAATGACACATAGCTGCAATAAATAAAAACAGGCTTTCTTGCATGTCCTCAGGCCATAAAACTATTACTAATTATGATTATTATCCTCAATATATAGAACATCAACACAATATACAGTGATGTACATGAAATAATGAAAGGGTGTAAATTACAGACTTCAGGTATAACAAGCACAGGAACATGACACAAGAGGGATCCTACCCTAACAGCTTCCAGTCTGAAGTCGGCCACAATGATTATATAATATCCTTTAGATTCACCATTGTACTGCAATGACCTCTCTGATCCGATGTAAATGTAATATACTGCAGCCCGGCTCCATGTATTTTATATTATTATTATTATACAGGATTTATATAGCGCCAATAGTTTGCGCAGCGCTTTACAATATAAGGAAGACATTACAATCACAATACAATTCAAGACAGGATGGTAAGGAGAGCCCTGCCCCTGAGGGCTTACAATCTAAAAGGGAGGGGAAGTGATACACAAGGAGGTAGCTGTCTGGGGAGGAAGTGTATGAGAACGTGATGGTTGAGGTTGAGGTGGGATAGGCTTCCCGGAAGAGATGAGTCTTAGGTCTCGTTCACACCTAGGCGTATTGCATATGCGCGACCGTCGCGCGTTTTTTTACCGCGATTAGCGGTAAAAAAAAGTTGCGCGACAAACGCGCGTTTCCGAGGGCTACTTGGCTGTATCCCAATGGAAACGCGCAACAAAACGGCCCAAAGTAGTACCTGTACCTTTTCAGGCGTGGGCCGTTTTGTAGCGCGTTAGGGACGGGCGGAAATACGCCAAGGTGGGAACGAGACCATTGAATACAATGGGATTTAACCTCGTCCTCACCCACATCTTTAGGCAGCTCCACAATTGCCTCTTGCCGTCGCTGTGCCACTTCCTGGTTGGATGTCGCCCAGCATTGTCTAATATAATGCGTGTGGCCAGCTTTAGAAACAATAGGTAAGGAAGATGCCAGTGGTTTGAGGTGACTGAAGCTGGTTACTTGATGACAAACATCCAGGGAAAGTGACTGCTTAAGCCGAAAACAAAGAATTCTGCTCACAGAGTGTGTATTCTGCCACTGCAATAACCAGGTTTAAGTTATATGTATCTTTAAAGTGCACATTTCAGTAACTTTATCCCTGACGTGTCACAATATACAGCCACAGGATCATTTTTCATTAACAGCTCCACTTGTTATCATTAAAGAAGAACTCCGGGGGGACTTTTTCCCCCCAGCAGACTCATGGCATTATCTGCATTTAGGCAAAGTCACTGAATTGGAGATCCTAGACAGCTTTTTAAGGCACTGCAAGGGTTAAATGCTCGTTTTTTTTTCTAGGTGCAACAACAACAAAGTTCTCGGAGCCGGCCAGCTGTTACAACAATCCCTGAAGCCCGTCTCCTCCTCCTCCGCTGCAGTCATGATATGTCCCTCAGTGTCCTCGTGACTAATACAGTGTATTGGACGTGATGACTCAAGGATATTTAGACTGTTGCAGCAGAGGGGGAAATAGGCTGTAAGGACCGGTCTAAAGAGCAAGCCGTCTGCGAGGGCCTCTGAGTATAACTTTGTTATTTTTGCACCTAGACAAAAACAAGCACCTAACCCTTGCAGTGCCTTAAAAAGCTGTCTAGGAGCTCCAATTCAGTGGCCTTGCCTAGTGGCGTCACTGGGGGGGAGGGGGGGGAAGGGGGGGTATTTTGGTGTCACCCCTTCTGAAAAGTTGGGCACTCGTTTATTGACCAAGAGCTCGACAGTTGCAGGAGAGAGAAGGGACCCCGACGGCATAGCTTATCCTGCCGGGTGAACGTCCCCTCCTCTCTCTCTGCCGGCTTCCATCTCCAAGATGGCCGCCAGCAAGTATCACCAAGATGGCTGCGCACGCCCGATGATGTCATCGCACTCACGCATGGGGACGTCACGTGCATGCGAGATGACGTCATGGCAGGGTGACACCCGGCCTCGAGACACCCCTGCCTAAACGCAGATGATGCCATGAGTCTGCTGCAGGCAAAAATAAGCATTTCCCCAGTCTCCTCTTCTTCAGTGGTCAGACTGCAACACAGCAATGTTGAAGCAAGTCACAAGGTGAGAGGCTGCAGCAGTAGCTGATCTGTGCCAGACATTTGTGAACTACACAGGAATCAGGTTTGCCACAGCTTTGTCATCGCTGAGCCGGCATTTGAACAAAGATGTATCCATACTTCTGTAGAGAAAAGCACATGGAGGCATGATCAGGGGGAGTGCGGCAATCTCTATGAAAGGTAATAATAAATACCTGGAAATTTATAGCTGGCCGTTCACTGCTCGAATTTCTGCTGAGTCTTGCTGACTTGTCCGAAATTTGAGCTGTGTGTGGCCCCATCGTCTCCCCTCTGGTTGACAAAAGTCAATTTTTCAATGCACTTTTGTCAGTGGACCTGGTCCAAAAATTCTCAGCTGCAGTCACTTTTCATGTATTGTGACAGCAGCTCACCCGCCGCTGTCAGAATACAAACACCCGACAGAGAACATAACTCTTACTAAACAGCGTGGATGTGGAATCGAGCGTCTTTTCTCTTTACAAATCACAGTTCCCCTTCAGCTGTTCCTTTTTTTCCATGATCTCTAAATGATTTCTAACAAAAATCGGTTTAGACCCAGAGCCCCCTGAATGACCCAGTGGCCTTTCCAAGAGCGGTATTCAACCGCACTGCAATTCAGAGAAAACAAAAAAACTAATTAGATCTCCATTATTGTTTTTTTCCCCCCCTTTACATTTTCTGGCAATATTCAGAAGATTATCTCCAAGAAGTCAACAGAAAAATATCTGAGTGGTGCAATCTTTTAGAATTATAGGCCATGGCATCTGTATAACGTCTGCAGGAGGGAGCCAAATAAATAATTTTTTATCTGTCCCTTGCAAGGTCCGCGAGCCAAGATATCATTTCATTTCTAGAGAACGCTGCATCGAAACCCCTTTATTAGTGATTTCTTTATTGTGCTGACCGTATGTTGTCATCCAGTTACTAAATGTAAAAGCGGGAATGATCTGAAGTCCTCGATGAGATTATGTTACTAGTACCAAATGCGTGCCAGTTCATACATGGGTTGATTTAGGCGGAATGGTTCACATTGCATGTCAAATAAACTATTACAGCATGTCACAGCGCCTAGCATTTTTTTGGAGCAAAGTAGAAAGTGTAACTGTCTCACGCTATCATCCTATTGGTGCATTACTGCACACCTCTATTTATTTATTATTGGTATTTACATAGCGCTGACGATTTAT
The DNA here is from genome assembly GCF_000935625.1 of Nanorana parkeri. NCBI lineage: Eukaryota > Metazoa > Chordata > Amphibia > Anura > Dicroglossidae > Nanorana > Nanorana parkeri. The sequence continues at coordinate 987,656 of NW_017306394.1, forward strand.
GTAGCGCTTTTACACAGTGCCCATTCGCATCAGTCTCTGCCCACAAGGAGCTTACAATCTAAGGCCTTGTTCACACCAGATGCAGTGCGTTTCGGTCTGATTCTGGCCACAACGCACTGCCTTGCGCCCGCTCACTTTTTTGTGGGGCAGGAGGGGGCGTGGCAGGCCAATGAAGTGAATGGCACCGTAGGCACATTATGCCCGCGGTCTGGTCCGAACAAAATGGTGCAAGCAGTATTTTGTTCGGACCGGACCGCAGACATAATGTGACTTGCAATCCCACGCGGCCGATCGCATTGCGGCCCGGAGGGCGTGGCTACGGTGCCATTCACTTCAATGGACCACCACGCCCCCTCCTGCCCAACAAAAAAGTGAGCCGGCGGCAATGCGAGGCAGTGCATTCTGGCCAGAATCGGGCCAGAACGCACTGCATCTGGTGTGAACGAGGCCTAAGGTCCCCATCTCACATGCCTACAGGGCTGATTTAGACAGGAGCCAGTTAACCTACCAGCATGTCTTTGGAGTGTGGAAGGAAACCGGTTACCCGGAGGAAACCCACCCAAGCACAGGGAGAACATGCAAACTCCTTGTAGATATTGACCTGGCCGGGATTCAAGCCAGGGACACCCAGTGCTGCAAGGCAGGACTCTATTGCGCCAAATATTGACAAACGTTTTCTGAACCATTATTTATTTGGCGCAGATTGCGATAAATCTAGTGTGAATAGTTGCACTTGGGATTCTTTTTTTTTTCCACAATTGGTGCCGTAGTTGCATTTTTCTTGTCATATCCTTCACAATGAACTTTTATTTGGCACATGCAAAAAAAAGCAGACTTTCATTCGCCAATTATTTGTAGCAGTGACAGTAGTATATCTGGTCTAACGTTTTACCGGGATGCTATTGATGGAAGGAGGCTATTGATATCAGAGTGCAGAGACTGCTATCCTCTCCTCAGGGCACCACAGTGTTTACTCCATACTGCTCCTGCATTTCACCAGTCATTCATTAAAAGATACTGTATATGAACTCTAACAATGAACCTTTCTTACTTGCCCATTTCCGGTCTGGTAAGTATACGATTGGAAGCATTTTGTTATATCTGTTTGAGAAGTGCAAAAAAATACCTGTTTATCCTTTCTGAAGTCCGCGTTCACACCTAGGTGTTTTGTCGCTGAAAAGGTAAGCGAGTCAAAATGCTCAAGACAAGGAATCCCATTCATTTCCATGGCCCTTGTTCACTCCTGAGCGTTTTGTCGGAAGCAGAAAAATACCTGTTGCTAGAAAAAGTACACAAGCTACTTTTTTTTGGCAGGTTTAAGTGCTTTTTGGCCCCATAGACTTCAAAGGGGAAACTTTGTGCGACACAACGCATGAAAAAACATTTGAAACGTGCATTTCCTATTGAATTCTATGGGACCAAAACGCGCTGTAATCTTCCAAAAAGTAGCTCACGTAATTTTTTCAGCGACAGGCGTTTTTGTGCTTGCGACAAAAGGCTCAGGAGTGAACAGGGGCAAAAGAAATTTTTATCTTGAGCGTTTTATCAAGCGTAGGTGTGATAGGATCCTTCTTGTGCTCTCTACAGTGTTTTCAGTCCTAACACTTCCTGTCCTAGTTCACGTCTATGGACTACAGAACACATCACAAGCCCTTGTAGTGAAATGACGCATAGCAGCAAAAAATAAAACAGGCTTTCTTGCATGTCTCGGGCCATAAAACTATTACTAATTATGATTATTATCCTCTATATATAGAACATCAACACAATATACAGTGATGTACATGAAATAATGAAAGGGTGTAACTGATAGACTTCAGGTATAACAAGCACAGAAACATGCCAAGAGGGATCCTACCCTGCCCTCCGTACAATCTTGTCTGGAATTGTGATTGTAATGTCTTCCTTATATTGTAAAGCGCTGTGCAAACTGTTGGCGCTATATAAATACTATGAAATAATAATAATACCCTAGCAGCTTCCAGTCTAAAGTCGGCCACAATGATTGTATAATATCCTTTAGATTTACCATTGTACTGCAATGACCTACCTGATTGGATGTAAATGTAATATACTGCAGCCTTCTGAATGCCTTTCGTTTTTCCTGGAGGGATTTTACATTGCAATACCGCGCTGCAACTCCATGCCAAGTGGTTGGCGCAGTCCCATTGGTCACGTTTTGGCAAGCAGCACTGCCTGACAAACACGACATGCTGTATAAAATTTGCCACAATGCAAAGCATCGCGGCCACGGCATGTGTACAAACCCAAGAGGCCACCATGTTAGCTTTTAGGTGGGCAGTACCGCAAGTTACTTTTTGGTACTGCAAGCTACTTTTTTGGCAGATTGCAGAGCTTTCTGGTCCCATAGACTTCAATGGGAAACTTTGTGCGACATAATTCATGACAAAACATTTGAAACGCTTGAAACGCACATTTTCTATTGAAGTCTATGGGACCAAAAAGTGCTGTAATCTGCCAAAAAGTAGCTCATGTACTTTTTCCAGGTACAGGCATTTTTCTGCTTGCGACAAAACGCTAAGGAGTGAACAGGGACCATAGAAATCAATGGGATTCCTTGTCTTGAGCGTTTTGTTATGCTTAGCTTTGAGGGACACAATGCGTAGGTGTGAAAGGAGCCTTCTTGTGCTCTCTTCAGTGTTATCAGTCCTAACACTTCCTGTCCTAGTTCACCTCTGTGGACTACAGAACACATCACAAGCACTTGTAGTGAAGCAAAGATAGAGTTTAATCCCCCAGAGCTTTTACCTTCAAAAAGTCAGCAATAGTGGCTCCTATAGTTCTAGCCTGAAAGGGTTCTTTTAAAACTGAATTCCAGCCATATAAAATTCAATCTATATGCCTTAATAAATGCAAATTAAATAAATCTACTTTCAAACCCAAATATTACCATATAGAAATAGCACTGACATCATTACAATGCTGCACTGCACAAAACTTATGCAGAGCAGAGCTGTGGCAGGGACCCAGTAGTCCCACCCATTACAGGCTGCCTGCAGAAAACTACATGGGGGCAGATCCAACAAGAGCAGCAGTGACCGGTCTTTATTACAGGAGGGGCAGAGACAAGACCAGTCACCCTGCACAAGGAGAGAGAACAGCAGTGACCGGTCTTCAATACAGGAAGCTCCAAGTCTCACACTGGATTACTGCACAGATCTGGAGGAAATACACAAATAATACACATGATTCTTGTAGTCAGACAATGTTTGCTTATCCCGGAGTTCAGCTTTAAGCTATGTGTCTATATAGTGGTCTACAGTCATTAGGGAGTGGACGTTTAGGGTATTATAGTCTTTATCCTAACTAACAGAGAAATACATGTCAGCTTTATGCCCAGCATTGCAGCTATCTAAGCATCACTATATCCACCAATATAAGGCTGAACTGCCAGCTGAATATGTCCTTCCAGCTTACCAACAAGCACTCCAGCTGGACTAAAACCAAAACCCACTGGCTCATCAGTTCTGCCCATCACCGACACATTCCAAAATACTATCTCAGCATGTTTATAAATCAAAACCTGCCGAGCGAGATGCAGGGATCAAAAAACCAGCAGGACTCAAATTTTGTTTCGTAATAACAGAACCGTAGAATGGGTTCCAAAACGGAAAAATAATGTTTTGAATTTAGGAAACGTGACCCCTTTCTATTTTGCAAGCAAGACTAAAAACCACAGCCTGACCCTCACATACACAAAGCACACAAGAAAATTACAATTTCAGATGTTTTTCTGTACATAAAATGTGTTCTCTTTGGAATAAAAAGGACTGCGGTGCGCATGTGCAGTATAAAGAGGACCCATCTGTGACCATGGAGGGTGT
>NW_017306394.1:991512-992098 GCF_000935625.1 Nanorana parkeri
TTATTAAAGTTGTCCTTTAAAGCTGTTCACCTTTCTGACCATGTTCCATCCATTATTTAGGGTCTAACATGAGCTATGGTCCCAAACCCTGATACTGCCCCCACCTCTTACCTGGATCATGGGGTCCTTCTCCCCGCAAGCTTCTGTATTAATAAAAGTTGTCATGGCTATGCATGCCTGGACCCACACAGTCACATCATTCATTCACAGATCCAGTCACAGGATCTGTGAATTAAAAAGACTCCAAATCCCATCTTCTACCAATGCAGAGGATCACAGATCTCAAAAGGGGCACAAGTGCTGTGATGCCTCCTTACCTGTAGTCCGTTAATGACATCCTCCTGCCCTAAAATATAAGGTCTGTATCTTGATAAGGACAAGCAGTGGCGTAACAACCGGGGGTGCGGGGGGGGTCACTTGCCCCGGGCGCAGGACTGAGGGGGGGCGCCGTCACGACCCCCGCTAAACGAAGCCATGGCTCCCTCTCCCTGACACGATCACCTGGCTGTCATCGGGCGGCCGCTCGCTCTTCCGAGGCCACTGCGGGCGGCCCTCTACATTGCCTGATTGGAGGGCGCGTCTGCCT
>NW_017306394.1:992386-997494 GCF_000935625.1 Nanorana parkeri
GGGTGTACAGGGACAATGATGGCATGCTTGGACTTGTAGTTCCTTAGCTGATAAATATGTGTGGGGGTGGGGGGTACAGTTCTAGTGGATGTTTATATAATATGGGGGGGGCGAAAAAAATGTTCTGCCCTGGGCGCCAATAACTCTGGTTACGCCACTGAGGACAAGGCCTGAGGGAATAGTCTGCAGGAGCTTGGCATTGTACTAGAGATCCACTGATTGTGGTCGCAATGCTCTGCAGGCTCTAGCACAAAATATTTTAAAATCCACTTTTTTATTAACGTGTGTGCATTTATGTTTTGTTTTTTGCAAAAGATGGGACTGTGCCTTTAAAACGTATCCATCAACGCCACAGCAAAAGTGCGAATCAAAACAAACATTCTGCAAACTCTAAATAGTTTCCAAAAGGAGAGAAATATTTTGGCTCCTAAGATACCATCACTGCAATAATATTTTCATCAACAAAACAAACTAATTAAACCCCAACCACATCTGGCAGCTTCTGGCTGGGGTGGAATACAACAGCTGCGCCTTAACACAACCTTCCAAAAAAACCTAGCAAATGCATCAATTCTGTCACTTTAAATAACATTCCCCTTCCCCGGGTCTCCAGCTACAGACTGGCAGAGGAAAAATGATGGTTTATTATAAGTTTGCGGAAGGAAAAGAAAAAAAAGAAACGGTTCTTATGATTTGTGCCAAAGGATTTGCATTGGGTGCAGAGCTCTTAGATCAGAGTAATGGGTCGTCATGGTAACGGGCCTCCAAATGCGAGTTCCATCTGATATTAAACATTCCACACCGCTGGAATGAGGGAGTGACCCCATATTTTTGCAGAGCAAACGCCTTCCTTACACATATTTTGATTTTAAATAAACACAAGGATCCCGCTTAGTAGTTTCTGAAAATGTATGCGTGCAAATTAAGATGTGAAAACACACCAGGCACATACCGAACAGCATACGGGATGGAAATGATATGCAAACACACCAGCATCCCAACCTTAACCACTTGCTGACCGGTGTGTTACACCCCCCCTTCCTGTCCAGGCCATGTATTCCGCTCTATACTGAAATTAATTTTATACCATTTTTTGGGGACACATAGAGCTTTCTTTTGGTGGTATTTAATCACCACTGGGGGTTTTCTATTTTTTACTATATAATAACAAAATTCTAAAAATGTTGAAAAATAAAACCTGTTTTCCCTATGTTATATTATAGCACAAATGTGCTCTGGTAGCTGGTTTTGCAGCCTGCTAAAGTCTTATAGTTTCCAATCACTGTCCGCAGTTTATGGGTATCCTACAGATCCATGGGTAACAGGGTCAACAAATACTGACTTGGTCGCTAATATTCAGACATTGCCATAAGTTGGTGTTATGAGTAAACCACATGTCCCAGAGCTGGGAATTCAGTCATTTCAGTTACATAATTGCAGGGCTAAAAAGGAAGGGATTTGCAGAAAGACAATGGATCAGTTTCCAAATAGACGGCCCAAAAGAAAATCCTCCTTGCCAAGCCAGTGCTCCAAATACAGCGAGACTTAGCCCGATTGCTTTATGTACAACCCGCGAAACCCCTGCGGGCCTCGGCGATGCTCACTAGGCCCTGTTCTCAGAATGTTCAGCCATATTCGGTTTCATTTGGCACCTTATGCACACAGCTGCAGTTTGTCCTGCCTTTTCGTCTATACAGCTATAATGTCTACAAACCCTGAACTGTGTTCTTAGAAATCAAAACCTGAAAAAATTGTAAACTTCTGGTTTTATTCTTGAGCTTTTTGCATATGTGCAGGTACGTTAGGGACTTTAGACACATCTTGTAGACTTTAGGACAGTATGATTAGTTCCATTAATGAAAACAAGTCTATAAAAAATGGTCTTCATGTGCTACACAAACCCTGAGATCCACGTAGTTCAAATGCCTAAAAGATTTTCAACTATTGTATAAATTCTTTATGCGTCCTTTATTGTTGCCAGAGGTTCACATGCTCCTCGGCTCATTACAGTTGCCCGCTGGCTTGCAGATCCCTCTCATGGACTCCTAAATTATAAAGTTATTTATTCTGTCCCCATCTACTAATACACCAAAATATAAAATTGGTCTCCTACCTCCATGGGGTCGGGGGGAATTGTGACCTCCCACAATAATGTAAAATCCTCGATCTTCAAGTTTTGATTTCCATAGCTGTATGAGGTTGTCAGTGCCATCCTGTAGGTTAAAAAAACAAATATAAAGCCCAACACTGGACAAAAGTTTTAAAAATAAAAATAGACTCCAAGCAGGTGTAAAAAAAAAAGAGGAAGAAGCAGCTCAGGTTGCAATTCTTAAATTTAATCCAGATCTATCCCCCACCGTACTTTCTTTTTGAATCAAGGTGTGCTCAGTCTTCCATCATTTTGGTGCCCATTTACAGTACAATGGTGCAGAGATTATCTTAGTTTAGAGAGCAGCTTATCTGTTTAACTAGAGAGCAGTAACATCACCAAGAGACCAGTGACCTCCCTGAGAGACTTAATAATCATGAGAACGCAGCCTATCCAATCATTAGAGACTAGTGACATCACCAAGACCCTTCATATTCATGAGAACGCAGCCTATCCAATCAATAGAGACCAGTGACATCACCGAGACTCTTTATGTTCATAAGAACGCAGTCTAAACAATCACTAGAGACCAGAGACATCACCGAGACCCTTCATATTTAAGAGAACACAAACTTATCCGATCACTAGAGACCATTAACATCACCGAGACCCTTCATGTTTATGAGAACGCAGCCTATCCCATCACTAGAGATCACTGACATCACCGATACCCTTCATATTCATGAGAACGCAGCCTATCCATTTACTAGAGACCAGTAACATCACCAAGATGCTTCATATGAAGGAGTGACAAGCCGATTAGTTTACCAAATGCATCAACACAAGATTATATTTTCTTTTGCCTCATGTGGATCCGATCAAAAACATGATAAGAATCACATGGGACAGTGATATGACTGCATACTCTCCATACAAAACGGAAAGCCAAATCAGAAAAAAAACCCAGTAAATTGGACATTTGCAAGCCACTTCAATAAAAATGTATAACTGTCATTTTACCGTGCTGCCATCATTGTAGATGGAAACCTCCAGAGTCCCTGGAAAGTCTTGCAGGTAAACAGATTTCAAGCATTCGTCCAGCCAGGCCTCAGCGTTATATGTGGGAATGATAACAGACTGAAAGATAAAAATGGGAGAGTTCAGGAAGTTGAAATCTGAGTATCCCAACTGGAGCATTGGCTGGTTTCTGGCAGAACTGTATACATATTGTACATTTATACATAACTGGTGCGGAGCAACCACTCAGTAGTCATTGTTCTTAGTTGTTATTCTGGGTTGTACATGTGCACCTTTACTGCTCCTTGCTGTCCTATGATGTGCTTGACTTTCCTAACTTGATGGCTGTACCTGACCCTAGAGCTAAAGCACACCGAGCCACCCCCCCCACCCCCCCATGGGAACACCCATATTCATTACTTAGGCACTCTATAGAGCTGGGAAATTACTATTTGTGTATGTAGCATTATGCCCCCCAAATTTTCAGATTTCTTTTAGAATGCCCCAAAACATGCTGGCACAATTATGAAAATTTACACTTCAGCAAGAAAGTCAAGAATTTGGCCTATGCCCTTAGGTGCTTTGCCATGGCCAATGAAGCTGTCCTCTGTAATGGGCAGATAGCAAGCCACAGGGGGCAGTAAGGGACAGACCAAAGCTCGGACCTTTTTGCTGAAGTCATAATGTGCTCAGGTGCCAGAGGTCTAGGAAAAACAAGCTATTGAACCTTGGAGTCCCTGCTATTGCACCACTACAGCAATCATAACCCAATATGTTGCTATGAGCATCTCTTCCATTTATTGAAAGCAATATTTTATAAATAATTCTTTAACAATACATAAAGTACCTTTAATTTGTTCCTGTTGTTAGCCGACAATAGTAGACTGCCACTTTTCTGTTAACATTTAAAAAACAGAAATAGAACTGGACTGGAATACAACCGGACTGATTTTCAACACCCCGTGGTGTTTGGTACACATTTCCAGCTATACAGAAAGATCTTGGCACTAGAAACCATGAGAAAAGTCATGTCAACCATGATCAGTCAACTAAAGAAGGCTGCAGGGATTTTTTTGTTGGGCAGAAATCATAAAAAGTCATATATCTCCATGAAAATTGTTACTACCCCGTGCAAATTGATGAAAACAATCAAAACTAAAGAGGGGGCCCCAAATTATTTTCTGCTGGCAGATAAGGGGGTACCAGAAAGAGGGACTGGGCTGGAGAACAGCTGCACATGATATGGTGACCCCTGTATAATCCAGCTTGACCCAAACATGGCCCTGTTGTTCCCTCTGAAAAAAACGTTAAGTAGACTGCAGCTGGCAAATGTGGCGGGATATTTTCAGCAGGGGGCAAAATGAATCAGCAGAACGTAGGCTAAGCCAAGTTAGAGAAGCAGAGGGTTATGGGTAGCCTCTCAGTTACATCGGGATAAGCCATGATTCCGAGTGAGGCAAAAGTGCGCTAAATATATTACATGCACGTTTCTTTACTTATGCCAGAGGTCTGTTTGCAAGGCACTCAGGTCCAACATGCGGCTCTGATCAACACCAAACTGAACTTATTCAACAAAACAGCATGATAAATAAGGCAACAATTATGTCCATGTACAAAGTGTATTTCTGCACTTCAAACTGCCATCACTTCTCTTGTCGAAGGCATAAAGGTGGAGTACACACGTGTGCAGGACAGAGGGCTCATCCAGTGTTTACCCTGCACCTGGAGGGGCTCTGCTGGGATAAGTAATAGAAGGGGGACTGCAGTCCCAGAGTCCCCAGACACTTCAGTATGTCCATAATTCTGTAGTGCAAAGTGGATGCTCAATTAGCTCTTGTATGTATTTAACCATACTGTCTAATATATTACTTCTACCAGGCACTGGGGACATGCATGAAGAGCGATAGGTTGCAGGTTAAGGGTAGGGTTACCACCTTTTCTTCAAGTGAAACCCAAACACTCTAGTGCCACATTTTTTTTTGGGGGGGGGGGGGGGGGTGAA
>NW_017306394.1:997601-1017096 GCF_000935625.1 Nanorana parkeri
GAGAAAGAAGAGACAGCCAGGGGAGGGAGTAAGAAGACCGACTATAGAGGACTACAAATCCCAGCAATACAAAATTATATGAAGCTACATACTCTGTTGTTCCGGGGGTGGCACCTTGATGTCTTCAGGGTCTCAGGTGGATTGTGCGGGCTCTGAAGTGGACACCGTGGGCTCTCAAGGTGGGCTGTGCAAGCTCTCAGGTGGGCGATGCGGTCTCTCAGTGTTGGGTGTGAGGTGGGCTATGCAGGCTTTCAGGTGTACTGTGCGGTGGCTCACCAGGGGTCTGGAGGCAGGCAGGTGTCAGGAAGACAGAGGAGGACATGTGCGGGCCAGCGCCTGTTTACAGGCGCCCACGGCTCACAGGAAGATGCGACTTCAGGCAGATGCAGCTGCCTGAGGTCCTGCGCTTACTGGGGACCTCGGCAGCCGCATCTGTGCCGGTATCGGTTTTTCTGCAGCAGACCCTGGAAGGCTTGTGAGGATAGAATGAATACAGGGAAATCTTAGACGAATATCTGACGCAGTGTGTAAGAAACCTGAGCATCGGGAGAATGTTTGTCTCCCAGCAAGGCAATGGCCCCAATCATAAAGCTAGAACTGCTAAATAATGGCCTATAGGATAAGGAAACTCCCCTGCAAAGTATCCTTACCCCCTCCTAAGAGGTGTAACTCACCCTCCGTTCCCCAATTAGCTACTAGCCTAAATTTTCCTCTGCGGCAGTGTTTACATTCCTCCGCTGGCCTCTTGATCTAATTTCCAATGGAATTGCTGCTGATGTGTAAACCTTCCGCCCAATGTAAAGCTGAGGGAATGCCGTTCTCACTGCATTACTGCCAATAGATGGCACCAAGGAGAATAGGAATTTCCCATGCTCATGGGTGCCATTTAGTGGCAGCAATGGTATGTGAACAGTATTCGCCCAGCTTTTAGCAGAAGGTTTATACATCAGCCCCCAATTTAAAGGGCTTTACACATTTCGTTATTTTGTGTGTGTGTGTGTTTTGTACTGTAATTATCTTAAATCATTTTGTAGGAAATTTCCACTTTGACACTATAGTGCATATTTGTGTAAAATAAATGTAATCTACACACTCTATGACCATAAAAGATGAAATCTCCAAGAGGATGGGGGGGAGATCACTACTTTTTATAGGCACTGTATACGTCAGCAATTATTATTATTGCAGATCTTTAAGGAAATCCCTAATATCTGTATGCCCAAGACAATGAAAACCACCTACCACGTCCACCGGCTGCTCAGTCCCTGTGCTCTCCACCACAGCAGAAGCTTCAGAACTGTCTTCATGAGGATTCATAGGACTGGGAAAATAACAAAGCAATGACAAAAATGTAAAGGGTGCGTAATGGTTCTCCTATTTTCTTAAATATACCAACAAAAATGTGTTTTGTTATATTTGTTCGATAAGTGCAGAAAAAAATACCTGTTGATCCTGCAAGAATCTTGTGAGCTGGTAACTAACTGTCCTCTCTGCCTGTGCTGACTGTTATCAGTTACATTGTTCCCAGCTATCTCTGTGGACTAAATATCTCCTTCCCACTATGTTATGTAGAAGGGGGGGGGGGGTGTTTTTAGTCCTGTCCTAGGGTGACAACACTGCTCTGCTCCTCCATAGATACATTACAGTGAGTGAGCGTTGTCACCATTGGACAGGAAGCATGTTACTGGCACAATCCCCAGGTAAAAAAAAAAAAGGTAAAAAAGCCTGGGAAAAAGAAAACTAATGCAGCCAGCAGATTTAAGGAATAGTAGGCTGCAAAAGATTACATTGTCGTTCTTACACTCCAAGAGAGCATTTTTCCATGATAAAGTCTGCCATGTAGAGGCAGGTAGTTTAGATCTATTTATAGTTTGTAGAGCTGCAACAACTAATCGATGATGAGAATAGTTGGCAACTATTCTAATCATTGATTTGTTGTTTGAGGGAGGGGTAAAGAGGGAGGGATAATTTTTTTTATACAACCAAACGATTAGTTGAAAATATAATTGGGTAACTAATCAATTATGAAAATATTCGTTAGCTGCATAACAATCGATTATGAGAATAGTTGGCAACTATTCTCATCATTGGTTAGTTGGTTGAGGGAGAGAGAGGGAGGGGGAGAGAGGGAGATTTTTTTTAGTACAACCAATCGATTAGTTGAAAATATAATTGGGTAACTAATCAATTATGAATACACAATATTTATGTATGTCAAACAATGTAATCCGGAAAGAAGTACCTCTAGGTGGGTTATAATTTTTCACTGGAGTTGAACATGGTACTGCATTACAGCTCACAGACAGTAATAATAGAAGTGAATGTCGGGAAAACAGGAGAATAGTTCTGGGGGGCTGACAGGGGGCTCATTCACATTTGTCTGGATAGCATGAAAATACACGCAGCAATGAACTTCGTCATAATTAGATGTGTCCCGGAATGGATTTTTTGAAATTGAAACCAAAAATTTAAAAAAATGTGTCAGGCCAAAACCAAATATTTTTTTTTTCTAAGCTTTTTAATTTAATATATTTATTGAATTTTCAATACAAATATCCATTGAACACTTATAACAATATCATTCACAAATAAGGTAATATCACAAAACAAGCTCACCAAAATATTGAACCCTCATACTAGTAAGACCTTCTATATGCATTTAGTCTTATAGCACAATTACATGTCTACATATTGTACTTCTTGATTTACCAATCATCTATTTCCCCTTATATCTATTTTGCTAACTTGACCCTCATTTGACAACAGACCCTTCTACACCCATCCTACATAGGAAATGAATGACTAAATATTTAAATAAATCTACTATCGGTCTAGTGAGCGGGTTATTCCGACTTCAAAAATATCCCCAATAAATATCCCTAATATTTGTGTAAAAAAATAGCGCTGTGCTTATGAACAAATACAAAAACACTGCTTTCAGGGTAAAATCTGTTAGTGAGCATTGTGCTCGAAAAAACGAACAACATTTCTACTATTGGAATAGTTATTCCGACTTAAAAAAAAATCCCTAATATTTGTGTTAGAAGAAAGTGTGATCCTTGTGAAATAATACCTGAACCCTGCTTTCAGGGTTCTAAGCTTTTTAAAATTATTTTTTTAATATATTTTTTTTTTTTACTTTACTGTGTGGGGCTCTGGGGAAATATTGGGGCTCTAAATCAGACTCCTGATATTTCCCTTTTGAAATAGAAAAAGAGATGGAGGGCTTGTTCACACCAAATGCAGACCAGATCTGCATGAGTTTCTGCACACGCAGTGCAGTGGGCTGTGCCGCGTTTTTGATGCGTTCCGGGCCGTTTTTTGGTAAATAAACTTTTTTTTAAAATGGGCTTTTAGTGCGTTCCAGGGTGTTTGCATGCGTTCCAGAGCAGGTAAAATAGGGCTTGCTGCAGTTTTTTTTTTACATGCTCTGTAATTGAACGCAGCGATGTGAACTAGAGCCCAAAATACCATTTGAATACATTGGACGCAGTTTGGATCCGGTCTGTAACGGCTCTGCTCTTGGAACGCGCTTGGTGTGAACAAGGCCTAAGGACAGTTTTCTGCAGCCCCCGTTATGAATGAATGAAGCAGAAGCCTCTAAACTAATCATGTCCATTCATGTTCCTGTCCATTCATAAAATGAGGAGATAGTAACTGATACTATGTCCCCAATCATGTGTGACAATCAATGCAGAGCACTTCGTAAGAAGCATTTCAAGGTCCTGGAGTGGCCTAGCCAGTCTCCAGATCTCAACCCCATAGAAAACCTTTGGAGGGAGTTGAAAGTCCGTGTTGCCCAGCGACAGCCCCAAAACATCACTGCTCTAGAGGAGATCTGCATGGAGGAATGGGCCAACATACCAGCAACAGTGTGTGCCAACCTTGTGAAGACGTACAGGACACGTTTGACCTCTGTCATTGCCAACAAAGGATATATAACAAAGTATTGAGATGACCTTTTGATATTGACCAAATACTTATTTTCCACCATAATTTGCAAATAAATTAGTTCCAAATCAGCCAATGTGATTTGTCTGGATTTGTTTTCTCATTTTGTCTCTCATAGTTGAGGTCTACCTATGATGCCAATTACAGGCCTCTCTCATCTTTTAAGTGGGAGAACTTGCACAATTGGTGGCTGACTAAATACTTTTTTGCCCCACTGTATAGTGACTCTTCCATGACAGGTCCTCCCAGTGCTGACCCATCCTCGCCCCCTGCTGACCCATCCTCGCCCCCTGCTGACCCATCCTCGCCCCCGGGTGTTAGGTTTGTAAACTGAGCCTGCTGTAGTCTGACATCGCACTGATTTATGTATACATACAGAGCAACACTGACTGACCAAAACCTTCATAGAAAGAGACACTGACTCACAGTGACACACACACACAGCGCCGGCTCCCCTGAGGTACACTAAGATACAATATAGCACTGACTGGCTGGCTGTAATACAATGTAGCACTGACTGACACACTAGGATACAATGTAACACTGGCTGACACACTTGGATACAATGTTCCACTGACTGGCAAACTAGGATACAATGTTGCACTGACTGACACACTAGGATACAATGTTGCACTGGCTGACACACTTGGATACAATGTTCCACTGGCTGACACACTTGGATACAATGTTCCACTGGCTGACACACTTGGATACAATGTTCCACTGGCTGACACACTTGGATACAATGTTGCACTGACGCACTAGGATACAATGTTGCACTGACGCACTAGGATACAATGTTGCACTGACGCACTAGGATACAATGTTGCACTGACTGACGCACTAGGATACAATGTTGCACTGACTGACACACTAGGATACAATGTTGCACTGACTGACACACTAGGATACAATGTTGCACTGACTGGCACACTAGGATACAATGTAACACTGACTGACACACTAGGATACAATGTTGCACTGACTGATACAAGGTTGCACTGACTGATACAATGTAACACGTCTCTCCCCCTCACACACCTGCAGTGGCCACGCGGGTTTCCCCCAGCCGACCGGGACTGCAGAGGGATCCGGGGAGGAGCCGGCAGCGGATTGGTCAATTTCGCTCACTGCCTCCTCCTGGTTGGATGACACACTTGGATACAATGTTCCACTGGCTGACACACTTGGATACAATGTTGCACTGACGCACTAGGATACAATGTTGCACTGACTGACACACTAGGATACAATGTTGCACTGACTGGCACACTAGGATACAATGTAACACTGACTGACACACTAGGATACAATGTTGCACTGACTGATACAAGGTTGCACTGACTGATACAATGTAACACGTCTCTCCCCCTCACACACCTGCAGTGGCCACGCGGGTTTCCCCCAGCCGACCGGGACTGCAGAGGGATCCGGGGAGGAGCCGGCAGCGGATTGGTCAATTTCGCTCACTGCCTCCTCCTGGTTGGCCGACGCCGCTGTCCCCTGAAGTGATGCGCAACAGTAACATCACGTGACAGGAGCCGCTCTATTCCATTCAGTGCTGAGGTCTCGCCGTTGTACCTCAGAGAAGCTCATCATCCACTCATGACCCCATTAGGGCTGTCGTTAACCCCTTCTGCTCTTAAAATGCCTGTTAGAGTGTCACTAACCCCCTTCCTGAATCCCACAAGAGCGCCTTTAATTATTTGTTTAATATATAAATATTTCAATGAAAACATTGTTTTGTATGGAGGCAGGAAGGGTTACAGGGTCTGTCAGCATGTTATTACCATCGGTGTCCCTATAGGAAAGATTCTCCCCTCACTTCCTGCCAGGAGAAAAGGGAAGGGAAATCTCTCCAATATGGACAGATCTAGTACAGAGAGGAAGTACTGATAATGTTTTTGTAACTCTACATGTCTTCCGGTCCCCTTGACAACCTCTTCCCTTTTTCTTGAACTGGTGTCACATGGACAGAAAGCGAGGGAAAATCTTCCCAGTGGGGTCATAGATAGAAATTACTGACAGAAATAGACAGGTTTTTAACTCTTCGCCACTATCCAAAACTAAAGAGTGCTGGCTATACTTACACTATGATCTTACTCTTACCCTCTATCACAGGGGTCGGCAAACTTGGCTCTCCAGCTGTGGTGGAATTATAAATCCCATGAGGCATTGCAAAACTCTTGACAGCCACAGGCATGACTCACAGAGTCAAAGGCACGCTGGGATTTGTAGTGTCACCACAGCTGAAGTGCTCAGTTTGCCTACCCCTGCGCAGGTGCACGCACGTACCTTCAGAGGTCTATAAGTCCTCATTCACACGAGAAACGGCCGGCATGTACAGCTCCCGGGAAGGACAGGTGCTGCGTGTGATTTTTACGCAGCCCCCGTCCTTCTCTATGGGAGTACGCGGCCGTACGCCGCCCTACGCTCACCCCAAGTGCAGGTCCGAACGGGTGCGGGTGTCCCGGCTTGGATGCAGACAGGATCCATCCTGTCAGCGTACGAGTATGGACACTCGCACGGACGTGCAGGGCGAGTAAGCGTAGGGGCGGCGTACAGCCGCGTAGTCCCATAGAGAAAGACAGGGGCTGCGTACAAATCACACGCAGCACCTGTCCTTCCCGGGAGCTGCCCGATACGGCCGTGCACGCAGCATAAATCTGTAGGTTTTTGTAGCGGAAATATCAGATCGCCCCGTGAGAATGAATCCTTCCAACTTAGAGACCCCCCCAGCTGCTGCTCGCGGTATACTGGGACGCCGCAGCTGAAGCGGATCCCGGCAATTGTGCCGGTATCTGCCCAGCTGCGTGAGTGACAGCTGGCTCTGCCTATCTAAAGGCAGAGCCAGCTGCACCCGCCCCCTCCCGTTCCGCCAGTCAGCGCTGGCGGAGCGGGGAGAGGGGAATCCAGCCCCTCCCCTGTCACAGCAGAGAGCCGTGACAGGATCAAGAGATGAGCGAACGCCGGTATGTGTTCGCTCACCTCCCGATCTACTGAGCCGACCTGTGACAGTTTCATTGTCACAGGTCGGCTAGAACTATGAGGTGATTGAAAAGCACTCACCTCATAGTTCTCCTTTAAACACAAGATTAAGTATCTTTATTTTAGTCATGTGACTGTCATTTTCAAATCTCATTGGACCCAATGGAAAATACCTACAGTAACATTTTTGAAGCTATATATACCTATCCTGTGTGTTATCTTTTTGCAAGGAGCCTACTGTGTCCCACCATGACAAAATGTATGTTACATGCGAGATTTACACCATGTTAAACTTTCACTTCAATGGCTTCCCTTGGTGGGCACAAAAGAAACAGCAGCATAGGCCAGACAGAAGCTGAAAAACATGGATGCTGGAACCTGTCCTGCGAACGTAGCCTGAAGTATGCCAAGCCATTGAATATACAGACACCTGCCCTCCTCGTCCACCCTTTGAGGGCCGCATTGTTCTCCACAAATAAACTATTGACACGCACTATCATTCTTTCCATGTAATCAGTAATTAGGTTCAGATTGGACTCATCAAACATTACAATACCCTTTTCAGAAAGACATTGGCTTAAATGCCATTCTCGCCTGCAGTGATAGTCCACCATTGTTTGCAAAATGGCCACCATTCATTCTAATTGTGTGTTTCATCACCGCTGTTTGTTTATGCTCATCAGGAACACAATGGCCCCTGTGTGTTTGGTGGCCTGGCCTCGTCTTAAGTGCAGGACAAGCGGTAGTCTGTGTTTAGGCGGTACAATTTAATTACCCCTGTCAGTCATGATTCAATCATATACAAACCTGTTTACAAACTGCAAAGTGCAGAAGTCAGTCTAAGCCACTTTTTCCTGGAGAGCTGTCCAGCTCCATTTTTGTGGCTCTGAATTGCAGAACAAAGCTAGCCGAGGATGTATCGTATGAGCGAAAATGTATATTGTAATGGAGGAGAGCGGTCAGACAACACTGAAACTGGGATGATCACAATCAACGCCACCTGTCCAGGATTCACCCGGACAGTCCGGTTTTTGAGTCCTGTGTCTGGGTTTCAGGCCAGCTGACACCCGGACACTTTCCATTTTTTGATAGGAAGATGGAAGAGGAGATGTGCCAGCCCGTGGCTCACAGGAAGGCTGCCGAGGTCCCCAGCAAGCACGGGACCTTGGCAGCCTTCCTGCGAGCCACAGGCGCATAGAAGGCCACGTTCCTCGCCTCCAGACCCCTGGTGAGACACCGCACAGCACTCCTGAAAGTCTGCATAGCCCACATGCATAGTTACATAGTATTTGAGGTTGAATAAAGACATAAGTCCACATAGCCACCTGAGAAACCACAGAGCCACTTGAATGCCCACACAGCCTACCTGAGAGCCTGCACAGCCTCCTGACAGCCTGCACAGCTCACATGAGAGCCTCCACAGCTCATCCACCTGAGAGCAATTGAGGAACCTGACCTTGGGGCAGCAGGGAGAGTAAATCCAGCCCTGAGCTCATCCCTAATCATTTTATGGGGCAAGGTAATCAGTCAGGTTGGATTTCCGCCGTTGATTGTGATCATCCCAGAATCCACCTGAGAGCAAGCACAGCCCTGGTGAGAGCCCACACAGGCCACCTGAGACCCTGGAGACATCAGGGAGCCACCCCGGAACAACACATATGTTGCTTGATATTCATTTTGTATTGCTGTATAATGTATTGCTGGAACTTGTAGTCCTCTATAGCCAGTCTCCTTACTCCCTCCCTTGGCTGTCTCTCCTTGCTTTTTCTCCTGGGTTCTTCTCCTCGCTCTCTCCTCTATATTCTCCAAAAGAGAAAATTGCGGCGCTAGATCGTTGGGGTTTCATTTGAAGAAAAGGTGGCAACCCTAGTGGCGGCACTGTCCGGGCACACGCACACCAGCAGCCATGCTGTTGAGTGTGGCTGCTGGTGTGAACAAGCCCTCACACTGATTAAACGCTACATTTATTTCTTAGACTTTGTGTCATGCTGGCCGGTAAAACAAAAGCGCAGTGGTTATTATTATCATTATTATTACAAATATAAGCAAATCAATCCAGTCTGTTTTCTTCCAAATTCCTTATGTTCCATATTCCAAGCCGCAGCAGACAGAGGCGAGACTGAAACCTGGAAGACAGACGGGTCTCTTGTGAGAGCGGAATGTCTTCACTTCACAGTGTTGTGTGAAAGGGGAGAAACTACACAAGCCGACAAGTCAGCAGGGGTTGTATGACATGGGCAGGTTGCAGCTCACAACAAGGCTTCAGACAGGCCTCAGTCCTAAAACAAGCAAACAATGACATTCCTGTTTATGAGAACGTCTCCGACCACCTTGTAAGTGTCAGATTTTTCCGGCTCAGTCAGGAAGGACGCCTCTCGGAGTCCTGGCCATTGCAAAATAAAACGGGGGCCGCTCTGTAACATAAGGCGCCGCGGCGAAGACCTCCATCATGCCAGGGTGCCAAAAATGAAGGTTGTGTTTAACCCTCAGGGCCTGACAGGCCAGGAAACAAAGTGGCTTACAGTGCGGAGCCACTGATTATGATTTTAAAGCTGAGCTCCAGCTTTCCCTTCAGTCTTGCACAGTTGTACCGGCTTCTCTCCTCTCCTGGACTGACATTGCTTATTCTGATTTCACTGCACACTGAGAGCTTCTCACAATGTGCATTAGAAGCTGCAGCAAGTCAGATAGAGCCCGCCTCATTTCCTGGCTGGAGGACATCCAGCATTATCTAGTGCTTTCCTGTCCAGCCTGACTGTCTCTGGCCAGCCCCTTCCATTCACTGGAAGTTAGTTCTTTCTATCATGGAGGTTTAGCATCACATGTTTGCAGTGTACTGTTTGCAGGATGCAATGTATAGCCCCCTGCTGGCCCCTCCCACAAGCCATGATTTTTTGTTGCATTGCATAGAGAAGCACAAAGAGCCCAAAATGATGTAAAGGGATCTAAAATGAGGGGAAATATAAGCTGAATACACTTCAGCTTTAAAGATTTACCCTCTATTTGCCTCTTTACCCCTAAATTGCCTCACGTTCCGCCATTAGAAAAATCCTAAAGAGACCCTGTCACCAACTTAAAAAATTGCAGGTAAAAGAAAAAAAACTATTTTAAATGATCACTTGCAGTATTTTTTTTTTTTTATCGTTTTTTTTTTGTTCATTTGCAATGTGCCTTTGATTGTGGAATGTCTGCTGGGGCTGCTGAAATCACATCCAACATGGCTGCACCCAGCAACAAGTCTCAGCGCTTTGGATGTCAACACAAGGGGAAGCTCTGACAGGCAAATCACATGCATACAATATGTTACATAATCATATCATCTTTTTTTTGTTTAAATGAATGGTCTGGTGACAGGGTCCCTTTAAAATGAGAGTTGCCCGTTCTGGTTATTAGTAGTCGGATCAGAAATTGAACTCCTCTGCTGACTGATCTCTGGAGAGGAAATGACCTGCCTGGTTGTTTTGGTTGATCGCTATTGTGCCCAGTGGCGTCACAAGGGGGGTGCGGCCAGGGTGACACCATTGACAGTCATTTTGGTGTCACCCCCGCTAAAAAGTCAGGCACTTGGTCACTTGGTCATGGACCGAGAGCCTGACAGCGTCTGGAGAGAGGAGGGGACCCGACGGCATACCTTTTCCCGCTGGGAGAATGTCCCCTCCTCTCTCTGCCGGCGTCCATCACCAAGATGGCTGCCGGCAGGCGTCAATTAGGTGACCGCGCATGTGAGGTGCCGGGTGACACCACTGGGGGCACTGAGATGCAATAAAGGATGAAAAAGAGGTGAAAACAGGATTTCATTAAAAGCAAAAATTGCCATTTGTTTATGATACACAGTCCCTCAGCAGAGTAAATATCCTTCATTTCGGATTTATGTTTATTTTAAGCCATTCTCCATCTCAATCACAGAGGACGCAGCCCAGCTTTGTAAGGCCTTCGCCTAATCTGCCGCGAGGGTCCGAGACTGACGAAATTTGACTTTAATAACTGAAGAAGCTGAAATGCTGATGCAGCTCTCTGGCACCACTGAGCTGAAAACTGATACCAAAGCCTCCACGCTGGGCCAACCAGGAAAGAAGAAAAGATAAAGGGGAAAAAAAATCTAATAATAATAATGACAACAGCCTATTCATGGAGATAAAACAGGCCCTATCTGTTCCATCATTGGCGCAACTGACATCTCACAAAGCAGGAAATTAATCTGCAGCCTCTCCGCTGGGCAAGAGACTTCTGGAGTTCAGACTGAATTTCAGCCCTCAGATCAAATGGCAGGCAGCTCCGAGTTATGTGTGAAGGAATCATATCTGCTTTTTGGAAAGAGGCATCATAAAAGGGGGGGGGGGCTGGGGAAATGCTTCCACCTGCTTGCAGCAGACTGATCACTGGGGGAGGGGATAGTGAGGAAATGCTTCCTCTTGCCTGCGGCAGACTGATCACTGGGGGAGGAGAGACTAAAGAAATGCTTCCTCCTGCTTGCAGCAGACTGATCACTGGGGGAGGGGAGACTGTGGAAATGCTTTCCGCTGCCTGCAGCAGACTGATAACATCATCTCAGCCTAGGCAAAGTCACTGAACTTGAGCGCAAAGATGCCTTTTTAATGATAAAATCTGGAGCGTTCCAAAGAATTATACTGACAATGTACAACATCATGAGAACACTTTATAGAGCAGAAAATAGATCCAGGCCATTCAGAAATGCTTTATCCGGAGTTATCTGTGAATATTATAGAAGACACTCAGATCTTCGGGGTGACAACTTGTGATGTGTTTTTCTGGAGTTAGAGACAGGAAGTCTGCTATGCTGAGATAAAAGGAAGAGCAAATTCTTCACGATCACAACTACAAGTTGTCTTCAATCTTCAGTTTTGATGAATCTGCCAAGGAACATGTAGACGAGTGTCATTCACCTTCTGTTTTGGTAACACAACCTGACCAACAGCCACCATCACTGCCATTTAATATTCCGCTACTGCAGGCTGAAGGTTCATTTGCATCGGCTTCCTGTGAGTGAGAGTTCAAGAGTTTCTGCTCCTAAAAATATCATTTCACTGCAGCTGAAGCCGAAACCTTTCTTGGTTTTGTATAGAGTGGAAGGGATCAGAGCACCTGTTAGGTTTTTATTGCTGTCTGTGTCCCCGTTAGGGAGATTCACCCTCCTTATGTGTCCTGGTGAATGTTATCACTGAAAGAAAATCCAAAATTTTGATGGGAAATCTTCCAACGTACACTTTTATATACATTTTTCAATAAAACTGTTTATACTTTTTGATACTTTGTTGTAACTCTGATCCTTATTTCTAACTACTTGTTCTGTCCTCCACTCTCCTACATAGACTCCTCACTGAACTCACCATTAAGATTGAATTAAAGCCAAAAGCTTTGAATAGAGTAAGGGAGGCATATAACCCCTGTCAGCTCCTACTGGGGAGATTACCCCTCACTTTCTGTCCGAGGGCCACAAGAGGAAGTGCAAGGATATTCCTCCAAAGCGATGGAAATGGCTGATGGTCAGCAGGGTCACTAGAACTTCCCAGTTGGAAGATTGCGAAACATTCTCCTTACGGTGCCAGAATGGTTTGCAATCTTCCAACGGGGACACTAGTTATGGTGACCCTGATGACCACCAGAGATTTCCATCCCTTTGGAGGAATATCGTCGCACTTCCTCTTGTGGCCCTCGGACAGGAAGTGAGGGGTAATCTCCCCAGTAGATCCTGACAGGGGTTATATCCCTCCCTTACCCTATTCAAAACTTTTGACTTTAATTCAACCTTAATGGTGAGCTCAGTGAGGAGTCTATGGAGGAGAGTGGAGGACAGAACAAGTATTTAGAAATAAGGATCAGAGTTACAACAAAGTATCAAAAAGTATAAACAGTTTTATTGAAAAATGTATATAAAAGTGTACGTTGGAAGATTTCCCATCAAAATTTGGGATTTTCTTTCAGTGATAACATTCACCAGGACACATAAGGGGGGTGAATCTCCCTAATGGGGACAAAGACAGCAGCAAAGACAATTATGAAACAGAGACTTTTAATAGGTGAATCTTAATGTGGATCTATAACAATTCCACACCAATAAGATATATGAATGTTTGTGAAATGAAAACAAAATTTAATGCAAAAAATTATCATGAGATACAACTCTGCCCCCAACTACATCTCCAACCTACTCTTAAAATACCACCCAAACCGTTCTCTCCCAAGACCTCCTGGTGTCTAGGGTCCTCATCACCTCCTCCTATGCTCCCCTCCAGAGCCTCTTCCATGCTCTGGAACTCCCTACTACAACCTACCCAGCTAACTCATAATCTGTCTGCCTTTATGCGATCCCTCTTTGGGCAGGTTCACACCCTTTTCCGGACCAGATCTGGATGAAACACAGTGCATTGCGTTTTGACTCATTTTTGCTGCGATTTTAGGGCCCATTCACACCACATCTAGATCATCTACAGACCAGACCAGATTGTTTTCGCAACCAAAATGCATGCTAATATATACCTGTGCTAATTCTGGCGTCTGTTCACACCAGCGCAGTCCGTTCCAGACCAGACCAGAAAAATACTGCACGTCTCATCTTGCCTGGTCTGGAATGCACTGGAACTTCGGCAGGTTCACACCATTTTCCTGACCAGATCTGGACCCCAAAATGATGTGAACCTGCCCTTACCAAGATTTTACCGAGATTTTGCAGTGTTTTGGGGCACTTTTTTTTTTTAGCTTTAAATTGGATTTTAGGGGCATTCCAGTGCATTTGTATGTGTTTTTGATGCGTTTCCATGCGTTCCAGTGCATTCCAGACCAGACAAAATGAGACATGCAGTATTTTTCTGGTGTGGTCTGGAACAGACTGCGCTGGTGTGAACAGTGGCAAGAAATAGCATAGATGGTGACAGGGCAGAGCCTCATTTTGAATATGCATAGACTCAAATTCTCCATCAGGTCTGCCTGTGCTGATATCAGGCTCATCCATTGTGCCTCTTGTGTGTCAGATTCAGTGGCCAGGAAAGGATATAAGTAATACTGAGCCTGTGATTTTATTGGGCTTATTGTTACAGAGCTGCACTGGTATGGACACTCCGGCCTCAGTAAGAAACCCCCCCCCACACACACACTGTGCCTCCATTTGTGCCACTTGAGGCGGCCACCTCAGTTGGCCTCATGGGCAGCATGGCCCCGGCACTAACCAGGTAACGTGCATTGTAGTAACATGCACATCACAAAAAGTGTGCATCAGCCCTAAAGGGATTCAAAAGCTCCTTCCAACTATCCCGCACCTGTTCTTGTGTCAAAAAATGGTCCCTCATTATTTTATGTGTTTTTTGCATTCACTCTTGCTACGGGTGTGAAGGCGCACAGCGTTTGTGCATTTAGGCGTGTTTGTTGGGCATCTACATAGAGTAGTCTATTCATTTGAATGGGCTTCCCAACATACGGCAATGAAACTCATGCAGCTGTGTGAGCTTTAAGATTTCTGCTATTTTTTTTAACTTATGTCCATTTACATCAGATTACCCCCAATCCGGCACCATCAGGTCTGTCGAAACAGAACTCTGATCCGTTTGTGTTGCCGGGCCTGGCCAGAGCCATGGGGTAACCAGATGTAAATGGACGCACCCCCATTTAGGTCCGGCTGCCCATAGACTAACCGTGGGCTTCATATCAGGTCCGCCCAGGGCCGGATTTCCCACAAGACCAACTAAGGCCCGGCCTCGATCATCCCTATCCTTGTTTGGGGAAAGGTAATCAGTCAGGTTGGATTTCCGCTGCTGATTGTGATCATCCGGTTCATCAGGTTCAGTGTTGTCTGACCGCTCTCCTCCATTACAATATACATTTTTGCTCATACGATACATTGGGGGGGGGGTTGGCGGCTAGGGGGGCACATTGAGGAACCTGGCCTTGGGGCAGCAGACTGGGGTCCACCTGTCAATTTTTTAGCCCATACAAGGGCTCTAAATGACATAAACTAAACTATACAAAATTGCCCCCCACAAACAAATTCCTCCTAAATAAATTTATATAAACAGTATATTTTTCTCAATCAAATTTCTCCAACGAAGCCGAGAGTTTTCAATTCATGGAAATCAGTAACTTTGCAGCAAAATCAATTTTTTGGGAAATCACCGCTGGTTTCTGTTGACTGCATGTGCTTTACCTTCTGTACAATGTCCTCCCTGCTGCTCTCCCATCCCCCTCCCCTCCATCCATCTTCCACACTGCAATCAATGGTGCGTTCACTGACTTCACCTGAATAAACACCAACAACAAGTCTGTTTACTGAGCAATGCCCCGAACTTTTTAGATAAGCTATCAAGGCCGAAATGACCTTTTAAAACTTCTCAACAAGAAAAAAATAACTATTAGCTGAAGTTTGAATAGCAATTATGATTCTTTATATGTTGTATAGATTCCTCGGGATCTTGCTGGAAGGAGCATGACGTCACCAAAAAAATCAAGCTGGTCATACACCAATAGAACTTTAAAAAAAAAATACATTTTCAGAATGTTCGTTCAATTTTCTAATAGTTAATGTTTAATCGACGATCATTTAAAAAAAACATCGAAGGAGCGGGATGGAAATGTTTCCTCGAGTGAATCAAATTCTAACAGTGAATGTGGTTTTCATTCATAAAACTCCATTCATTCCAAAATCGAATGTTAAAACCCAAACGAAATTTTGAACGACATTCGTCAAGTCTCTGACGGCATTATCGAACGTTCTGTCCGGACTTTTTTCTATGAACCTTTCTACTAGACATGTGCACAGCATAAAAATTAGTTTCAGACGAAACGTATGAAAAGGGAAAAACCTTTTCATTCATTTCATTTGATGAAACGGATAATAAACCTTCAAATCCGAAAGCACACATTTAAAAAACAGAATGCACGGCGACCATATTGGCCACCGGCGCGTTTTGCGCATGCGCACCGCCATCTTGGAGGCGGGTTGCATGACGTTACATGATGCCGGTGTCATATGCATGTATGAGAGCCGCCATCTTGGATGCAGCAAGATGGTGGTGCCCAAAAGAAACAAATTACTATATGCCCGAATATATGTTTCATATATTCAGGCATACATTAATTCATTATATTGGATTTGGATGAATCGTATTTTGGTGTCATTCGGGGGTGACACCAAAAATCATTTTGGTGTCACCCTCTCTAAAAAGTCGGGTACTCGGTCATGGACCAAGAGCCCGACATTGTCAGGAGAGAGGAGGGGACCCGGCGGCATAGCTCAACCCACCGGGTATCAACGTCTCTCGTATATCTCACCGGGTATCAACGTCCCCTCCTCTCTGCCGGAGTCCACCACCAAGATGGCAGCCGGCAGGTGTCAATTAGATGGCCGCGCATGCGCGATGACATCATCGTGCATGCGCAAGGTGACGTCACGCACATGCGTGATGACGTCAGGGTGGGGTGTCACCCGGTCTCCGCTCCGGGTGACACCCAGCCTCGGGACGACCCTGTGCAGTATTCCTGATGGAGAGGTGAGCTCATCAGTCTGCTGCTTCTCCTTTCACAGTCCAATCACAGGCTGGGGGGAGGGACAAGACCTGTAAGTGCAAGTTAACTGAAGCAGTATACAATCAGGTCTTCTGCCTTGTCCAATAGGGCTAGGGCTGTGTTGTGTGGCTGTGAGCTGTGTAAAGCTCAGGACTGGGTGGACAGAAACACAAATCCTTTGGCAAGTAAAACATCTCCCTTATATGAAATGTACATTTAGCTGTTTGCCTGAAGTTTAGCTTTACACACATCATGAGTTAATAGTTTTAATAATATTAATAGTTTCATAGTATTGCAACTGCACTGTCTCCTTTCATTTTGTAAAGCGCTGCACAAACCGCTGGCCATATAAATGTATAAATAGTTATAACTATATAAATCCTGTATGATAATAATAGGGATGAAAGGGATCTCTGCATGTAATAAAATATAAACAAAAGTTACAAACATATTCTACAACTTTTCTCTCTGTGCTATAGAGATATGCATGACGGGCAATCTCCCTCCCATGGGAGTACATCCCATGTTAGTAAATAGGACTATGTCGAGTTTCCCCGATCTGAATGTAGTTTGTAAACTTTGTATCAAAGTGCAGAAAGTTGCCAGCAAAGAAGAGGAAGGCGTGACACAAGCAGAACTTTGTAACCCCGCCCCTTTCATTAGCACGCCCACGGTGGGTGTGTCCCGCTCAGTGTGTGCTGAGCGCTCAGCCTGCTGACAGTCAGTGCACAGTGTGCTGAGTCTGGAGGTGTCTGCGCTTTTGCTGCTGCTGGCTGAGGTCCGCCCGTCCCAGTGATGGGGAGAGTAAGCCTTGGAGCTCCCGGCTAACTCAGCTGTCCTTACCCCTGGCAATGCCCTCTCTCCCTGGCACTGCCCTTGCCTTCCCCACCTGGATTATTGCCTAGTGCCACCTTGCCGAGCTCCACTTGCTGTCGGTGTGCCCTGGCTGCAATCATGCTAAGGAGGATCCTGCTGAGTGTCTTCATGGTGACTGTGATGGGCAGGGGGAGTGCACTGCAGTACGCCAGCGATATGTGCAATTGGAAAGGAAGGTAAGAGACCATTTGTCACCTTGTCTACCCCCTCCCCCCTCCTGGTGACATCTGCAGGGGTGCCAATTTTGTCACCGCACCATCAACGCCTTTTTTTTTTTTCTTCTGCCCTGGCACCCAGATGCTTCTTTTACATTCCAAACTGCAGCAGAGTTTTGGCTTTCAAAGCCAACCCCAAGCCTGATCTTAAAGTTTATTACTTACAAAATCTCAAATATCTCTCTGTGTCATTGACGACCCCATCGATGATTTTTGGGATTTGCAGTAGGGACTTTATGAAAGCTACTTAGAGATTGCGAATTTACACTGGCACAACATTTCTTAGAAATGGCTACAAAGTGTTCTTAATAGCAGATTGAGGGTATCATATAGAACACATGGGTATGCTAGGGGTAGAGGACATGCTGGGGCTTGTAGTCCCATAGCCACAGCTTGACCCTAATCCCTACAGATGATGGACACTGTGTGACAACTGACCTCTTTAAAATCCCAGCCACCACCCCATCCAGGTAGCATCTTGCTCCTTTTGGATTTGACATGATTTCTGTATTTTTTTTGGATGTGCTGCTCAGTTGCAAATGAATTGCACCAAGCGCAGACTTTTATTCCCCATGTAGAAGCGCAGACTGCCACAGAAGCACTAGCAGAGGAGCCAAATCTACTATAGGAATGCTACAACTGCATTCTAGCGCTGCCTGCGTCCCATGAAACGCCTTTACAAGTCACAAACAGCCTGTCAGCTCAGACTCTACAATGGACAATAAAGTCATTACATGTTTTTTTTTCCTCTTCCCTCCTTCGGTTTTATATTCTACAGCTGATTGAAGTCAAAGGTTGACTCTGTGTGCTTTTTTTTTTTTTCTTTCCTCAACTCAAAGTCTGCTCTGCCCCATCCCAGTGGTTGTAGGAGAGCCTGATCATCAGGTGGTCCCTGGGCTCACAGAGTCCTCTTTGTGCCAACTGCTAGAAAACAGCCTCACTTCTAGAAAGTGGCAAAACTTTGTGTACCTGGAAGTCATTTTTGTGTAAAAAATATCAAGCCTGCCCGTTCCCTAATAGGCAGCATGGCTGTGGTGCCACAAAGTGCCACTTATATGCCATGGTGGGTTTTGAAGTAGCCATCATAAGACTGCTGGCGCACAAGGCAACCACTACCCACAGGTAGAACTCTTAATTTCCTGTATGCAGCTGTGGGTGGCATTTTTACTATGGAAGTTACTCATAACTTTGTCACTTATGTGATTGACATGCTCTGTGTGTAACAGGAGGAGTCAATGCTAACGAGCTGTAATGCTTGATCGTCACATTTTAATAAGTTGCATTTATTACAGGTTTCATGTATATTAAAGCTTTATCATACAGGCTAAATTATGAATATAAAGGTTGACTGTAGAGGCACTGGGCGAGTTAGATGGTTGCACTTGGCATGAGGGCCATCGACTGGTCTAAGGGCCATCGATTGGTCAGCTGTGTTCTATGAAAATGTATTCTATGCAAACTGTTATCTCTTGAGAATATGTTCTGTGAAGTTTACATCATCTCCCTTTCATCTCCCCCTATGTTCTCGTGCTTTGACTTTCCCTTGCAAATGCCTTCAAGCTTGACTTGAGTCAAAAAGTGTCTTGATCACCATTTGCTTTATCACGTACTAAGAGAATCAAAATTTCCATGCATTGCAACTTGATCATAAGGCTGCATTGTACTTTTTTTGTAACCTCTGCATAGAATTGAAATAAAGGGTGATGAGTTTGCGTCTCTAGTGCCCCCCTGGCCAGTCGAGTCATCGGTTTTTAAACTTTGCTTAACTCCTTAAGAACAAGACAACTAGTCGAGACAAGTTTAGCGATCCGTAATCTGTTACATTATGTAGGATCTGGTTTAATCTTTCACCAGCCGAGAAGGCAATCTTTCTGGTTTATGCAAAGCAATGTTTGCTGAGACGATGAAATCTCCAGCCAGTGACATCAGTTCTCCCCCCCCCCCCCTTTGGT
>NW_017306394.1:1017168-1038800 GCF_000935625.1 Nanorana parkeri
TTCCTTATGGCAGTGCTGGAATTGGGTAAAGGGGGCACCCAAAATCTATTTCTGCAATCTAATTCTTCAACAGCTGCAAAACTATATTAATTTTGTACAGTTTTCTGCTGGCTGGGACTCTCCAACATTTAAATAACTACAAGGCTCAGCAGCCTTGACTGGGATTCCGGGGATAAAGTATACACCGGCTATGGGGCTGAAATGTACCTCTGCACACAGTGCGTCTCCTACAATGAAGGGTCTGTTTTGTAAAGACTAAACCAGCTATTTGATATGCTTGCTTGACTGTGACCTGCAAAAGGAAACTGCTTTATCACATGATTGCAAGGCCCAGCAACCGGGGTCCTCTCAACATGTGCCATTGTATAGGTGTCTTCCTAATGCTATAGTGCTCTGTTCCTATGTTGACTTTAGCGGTAAGAAAAAAAAAGTAACCTTCTGGCAAAAAAATGTACATCAAATATGTAGTAGTAGTCCTTTACTGAATTGAACAGCAACTGCAGGCTAGGTTGGGATGAACCCTTCAAGGTTCGAACCTATGACATTCAGGTTTGTGAAGGACAGGCCAATTCATTTTTCTAAAAGCCTTTTTAAATTTGACTTCTTTGAACTTTATTTAATGGCTCTCCTTTTCTTCCCCCTTCTTCTCTAGCGGGTTGACCCATGAACCGCACAAGAAGGAAGTGGAGCAGGTGTACCTCCGTTGTTCGGAAGGATCGGTCGAATGGCTGTACCCGACGGGAGCCCTCATCGTCAACCTCTTCCCCAATACCTTGTCGTCCGTTTCTGAGCACTTGACTGTTTGCATAAAACCTTTCAAAGACTCCAAAGGATCTAATATTTATTTGGAAAAAACTGGAGAACTCAAGATGTTGGTTCGGGACGAGGAAAACCTTCCTCACAAGGTCTATTGCTTTTCCCAGGAACAAGGACTGTTGTTCGTCGAGGCCACCCCACAGTTGGACATTAGCCGAAAAATCACCGGCTTCCAGTATGAGCTAATTAGCCAGAGGACGCTCTCAGACTTGCACGCTATTTCCGGTAAGGGAATACCTGAAGGAACCCCTTAACCAATTCTTTGGTTTAATCCTCTTCGTCCTCAGTGCCTCAACAGATAGAGGATGATTTTTCTTTCACCCTTATTCAACCTTGTCTTGCAATATGCTGTTTGTGCGCTAGGTGGCGCTGTGGAAGCTAACAAAGATGATCCCTCTGAGTTATTTTAATCCAGTATGTCTTTTAACGAATT
Source organism: Nanorana parkeri (assembly GCF_000935625.1). Lineage (NCBI taxonomy): Eukaryota > Metazoa > Chordata > Amphibia > Anura > Dicroglossidae > Nanorana > Nanorana parkeri. The sequence continues at coordinate 1,018,418 of NW_017306394.1, forward strand.
CCTGTGCTTCTTAGAGCGAAGTATCCAAGCATCTGAAATATCCATTAGCAATGTCATATTAGGTTGTTTTTTTTTCCCACCTCCTTTTCTTGAAAAGTTGATTTTTATGAAATAGCTCCTCTTTAAGATTGTTCAGTAAGCTGGGGCATACTGGAGGTTGTAGTTCTTGTGCAGTTGGCAGCCTACCATTGCTTGATATAGTAATTGCCCATCTAAATTTTAACCTTTGTCGGTCCCTGTACTAAAGGGACATGGTAATGTTTGTATAAGCTGGGCGTCCCTTTTTGAATGAACTTTTGGTTGGATTAAAAATACCATTGAACACTTATGATGAAAAAAAAACAAACCTGTTGATCCTGGCAGAAATCATGTGAGCTGATGGCATCCTGTGCTGAACTGCATTGTTTCCATTTCTCACTGTGGGCTACAGAACACCTCATCCTATGTTATGTAGAGGAGCTGGTGTTTTATAGTCCTAACATACTTTCCACCCTTTGGTGATAACACTGCTCCTCCATAACTACAGTACGTTGAGTGAGCATTGTCACCCAAGGACAGGAAATGTATTACTGGCAGGATCACAAGGTGAATATAAAGCCTGAAAAAAACCCCTAATGTAGCCCCCCACATCTAAGGACTGGTAAGCTGCAATGTTGTGGCTTGAGTGTATGTATGTATGTATTTGGATTTAGCGCATTTTAATTCCTGTTTGGTTGTCTCCATGTAATTGTAGCCAAGTTTTTTTTTTTTTTTCTTTAAGTAATTATTAGTAACTACTCTTCATAAAACTCATTCCAGCATTACTAAGGGTGACCCATCTAATGACATCACTTACTAAGCCATCAGCGCAGTGCTGTGATTGGCTGCACTGGTGACTAGCTGTCAAAGTGTTTTGCTTATCCGCATTTAATTACCTGTGATGCTGTTTATAACACCACATACACCCAGTTTTTAAATACTTTAATGGCAGTCCTTCTGGCTTACGCTGTGCGTAGCCAGCTCACAACATTTTGATTATAGTTGTTGATCCCGCAGAGCCTCCCCGGAGTGCCTGACTCAACCAAGTGCTAGTAATTTATAGGATCAGAATAAATGAGAGGGGTGTGTTATTTTGACTGGCACACCCACGAAGCATTTTGAGGAGAGTCACTGGCAATGTGCTGTAATGATTACTCTTGTTTTTCATTGAATTTAGCCATATATGTCTTGCGCGTGTTAGGTTCTTAAAAGGGTTCTCCATTTTTAGCTAAAAGCCCTCCAAACTTCTGTAATAACAAGGGTGGTGTTCCAACCTTCTGCCCCGTTCTTGAAAGTAAGGCTGACCTGGCTTTGTCAATGCAAGTGAGAGCATCTCATGAGCAAGCCAGTTTTGATGGGGGACCCTCCGAAGAAGCCCCATGTGAGCAGACCAAATGGTTAGTCCAAAAGAAACAGGATCTAAAAGAGGAGGTGTGTGTTTTAGTCCAGTAGACAAGATGTCAAAAAAACAAAAGCGTAGTATTGCAGTGTGCAATGATACCTTTTCTTATTGGACTAACAAAATATATAAAAGACAAGCTTTTCGAGAGTGAACCTCTCTTCAGGTCAGAAGCAACACACACACACACACACACACACACACACACACACGTGTGTGTGTGTGTGTATTCTAGATGGGTGAACACATTTTTGCCTTAAACTACTACGGTAGTATTTATACCTCAAGGACAAAGCTAGAACAAACCTTTTATTTACTCCGTCCAACAGTTTTGAAATCGGAAGTGGTTTAAAAAATAACCTACCAAGAGTGTTCCTTTACTTGACCTCTCAGCGAAGGACATTTTTCCCCCTTAGCTATACTTATCCTTGGGCGGATTTCTTATTCTTAGCGCCATACTAGTTGACTGATTAACCCGATTTAATTAAAACGGTGGCACCATCTCTTACATAAGGAAGAGCTCCTGCTTTAAATTTTATGGCCCAGTGGTCTTGACACAAGTATTGTATCCCTTTCCCCCCCTCTACAACCAACTGGTTGTGACTGGATAAACACTTGTGTCTTTCTATTATGTTGCCCGTAAAGGGAAACTTTTTAATTGTTGTGCTTACATGTAGCTATGATGATGTAGTGGCCCATTTGGTGGGCTAAAATAATGGTCAGCATAGCAGAGTAGTAATCACTAATGGCCAAGAAACTCAATGAGGCACAAACAGATGTATGGACAATGCAGTTTACCCATTCTTTAGGAACCAAGAGTGGCTCCCTCCAGAAGGGTCTGGTCACTTGACTATTGAAAGAAACATGGGATTTAAAGCTGCCCTCAAGACTTTAAAGTTGGACTTTAAGCAAGCTGTGAAGGCCACCAATCTGGCCATACGAACAAACTGACAGTAGAGACAGGATCACTAAACTGACTGCACAGAAGTTCATCTTTAGATCGGCAATACAGTTCTCGTATATGGTTTACAACCATATGTTGCCTGCCTGAAGTTGAGCCTTAAAACCCCAGCAACTGGCCATAAGGCTATATACTGGAGAACATTCATTTATAAAGGCAAATGGCATGCAAAGCAATCATATTTGCTAAATATTTTTGCACAATTACCAAATCATTCCCTGCTATTAATAGCATTGGTGTCAGTAGGTTAATGAATAAGTGCTGGTAATAGTATGACGAGCATCAGGTATTGAGTGATATGATATACTGAGATAAATAGCACCACAACCAGCAGCTATAGATTGTTTACAGCTTAACATGGACTTTTTTAGATTTTTATTTTTTTTATATAGGTTTCAGATGCATATGTAGCTTTTTAAATGCCTTTAATGCACCCCTTGGTCAACTACAAGCAAAAATCTGGCAGCCAAGCAGATGAAAGTGTAGAGCCTTGTGTAGCAGTTCATTTCTAACCACAACCTTTTTATCTTAATGCCATCTAGTGATCTCTTCCCTTTTTGTTCCAGCTTTCTTCTTCTTATATAATCTAGAAGGAGCCGGTTTCCTCAACCCATGTGATAAACATCTACTGAACTTCCCTCCAGATTAGGACAAGTAGTTAATTGTTCCTGTCAAACGTACACAAAAAGACTATAATGTTCTGTGCTGGACCAATATACAATTTATGTAATCCCTAAACACTAGTGACGTTGCTGGGTCTTGTGGCTCAAGGACTGGGCACTTCCTCGATGGAATTTGGGTGGACATGCACACCTTTTATGTCTCTTCCATAGCTGTAGTTCCTGGTGAATGGATAGGAATTTTTTATTTTTTTTTGCTCCTTAGGGATTTGAAGCTTAACTTTAGGCAAATGGCTAAATATTGATGAAATAAATATACAAGTAGTTTTTCTGCTGAAGGATTTGTATTCCTGGCCATCCAGTCCTGAGAATTTTGTGCAGCACAGCTTTGCCTGGCAGTTTGTAGAAAACTATTGATTTCTATGTACCCTGTTCACTCCATACATGAGCAGGAGAACGCAGCTCAATAGACATGGTGTGAACAAAAGTAGCCATGTTGGCCTCAGCCACCCCAATAGCTCCTTCAAATTAGAAGGGCTGCCTTCTTTTGCACCTCCCTTTTTTTTTTTTTCTTTTTACTCCATATTGGTAGGGTTCCTTCTCATGAATACACTGCAGGTAGCATAATAGTTAGATTTTGACCTTCTGATATATCAGTACTTCTGAATGAATTGATAGACTGCTTCCTGTCAAATTTTGATTTAGGTCACAGAAGTAGGGATGCAATTTTGTTCTTGGGTTAGCCACAAGCTTCTGATAAACTGACATATATGGACATGGACCCTCTACTGTGCCTTAGAACGGGGTGCAATATATACAAGTCCAATGTAAAGGGATCTAAAAAAAAATTTAAATGGTGCTGCTATTTTCAGACTTTTGGGCTGCATACCAGTTTATGGGCACTGAAGCAGAACCTTATGAATTTTACTGCCCCGAAACTAACATAAGGACCAAAAGCCAGAGAATCTTGAGTTTGTCTGAGTCTTCCAGCAAAGGTATATTGCTTTGTGATACATTCTCTTTAAATAGGAAATGATCAATTAACTCTTAAAAAGTCTCTGTTTTACTAGAGGCTAGTGGGGAGTTCTGCTGTTTTAGAGAATGCCTGCAATTAAAAGGGTGAATTTGATGAATGAAAGGACTTTGTGGATAGGTGCTAATCCCCGATTGTCAACTTCTAGCAGTAATTAACAATTTTGAACAATGGAGAGCTCCTTTGGTTTTCTGACAAGTAATAATGCCACAGAGGGGATTTAAAGGCCACTGGTACCCCCTCTCTTAATTGTCCAACCTTTTACAGCAAAGCCAAAAATAATAATTGTTGGTATAAAATGGTTATTTCCCAGCCAAAGAGCATCTTTGGATAGTAAGGGCCATGCTTTGTGTAGGGTATGTTGTCACCACAGGGTAAACTGCTGTATTTGAAAAACAAAAAAAACAATTTTGCTACTGTTTAATGAATTGATACGCCTTTCCATGTAGCTGGTGTCAAAAATAAACAGTTTACTTACATTAGAAAACCAGTAGAAATGTTTGAAGTGGAATGTCAACTTATCCTGTTGGCCAATTTAAGATGAAAAGTTCCTTTTATAGCTGTAGAGAGGGATCAGAATTTGTTTTTTTGGTAGAGCGGTCACGAATTGCACCCTTGCTCTTTCACGTCTTTTGGGTTTTCAAAAGCCGTAAGCTGTCAGGTGCTTGTTGGGGCAGCTGGGGTTAAGCCTGCAGACCCCTTTTGGTGTTCAAGAAGTCTGTCAAGATGTTGCAGTGTCTTTCTTGTTCTTTTACCCCTTTAATCTGGCTCTTGTGCTGTGTAATTTGACTTGTCTGGTTCTGGGGCTGTGATTTCTCTTCTGGGAGGTTGAGCTGAACACATTATCTCCAGTCACATCAAGGAAAATCAGTCCCGTGTATACAGCTTAGCAGATTGAAGGCCCAAACTTTCCTACTGTGGGTATTTATTGGAGATAATTTTACATGTTATTGGGCCATGACGTTTGGATTGCTAAATCATTGTGTGTCATAAACAGTTACTATGCCTTTTTGGTTTGTTTTCACTTTTTTTTTTTTTTGCTGCTCATCCTTTCCATCCTCCCTCAGCCACTTCTATGTTTAGTATTGGCTAAGACTCAGCCCTACACCACGGTTTCTCCTTCTTCTTCTTTTTTTTTTTTTTAATTCTATTTTATTTTTTGTTCACAAGCACCAGTTCCGTCTGCTCATGTTGTCCAACAAGTGTGGTCTATTGTTTGCATCAATATCTTGTGTTGGTCGGCAATATCGGGATCGGAGAGCATGCCGCTAACAGCAGCTGGAGCTTGGAGGAATGGTGTAATTACATCTCTTGGTCCTAGCAGCCAGCACAGAGGCCATCCAGGGCCTTAGTGAAGGAGCTGCCTCAGGTTACCTAAGGATACTGCCAGAATCTTGGGGTATTTTTTTGTAGTTCCCTGTAGGTTGCGGCAGCTGACTCACACAATGCCAGCATTCTCCTACAAATAGCTGAATAACAGTACCCTGAACTTTAGGCGGACGTGATAAAACATTGCCTTTTTTCAGTTTGATGAATACGAGCTTGTTTGGATATCCGTAAGGAGAAACTTAGGCCTCTTCCAGGGAAAATTGGCATGCGGACGTTCGGATGTCGATCTTTCTGCCTCCAAGATTCTGGAACCTCTTTCTACCTTTTGGTCTGAAAGTGGGGTATAGCTGTCTTTAGAAATATACAGACTAAGGGATTCTTTAACAACCTGCTGCAATGGTTCGGTCTTGGTGACCACCTTCATGACTAGAGAAAACAAGATTTCTCAGTGGTCACTGGGGCAAGAATTTTATAATTATAATGAGGTTTTCTTCATGTTTCAATAAAATATTACAATTTTAGGATTGTTGTAGACTGATGGGTCCTCATAGGCAATTTCAGCGATTTACCATTTTTAGCTAGCTTAAGGGATATTCCAAATGAGGACACCTGCTCCAATGACAACTGTCCAGCAGTGGTATTTCCCCCATTTTTGAGGTGATTTCCTTTGTTTCCTGCTGCCTCCAGTAGATGTAATTTTAACCTGATAGAGATTCTAACCCTGTGGAGATTCACTTTTAATGTAAAGGTTCAGGAACCAATCAGCCCAGTCTAGGAGTTAGCAGACAATTTTAAAGAGCCAGAGAGTAGGACTTTCCATTAACAGAAAAGACTTGAAGTTAAGCAGCAGATGTACAATTTTTTTGTTTTCATTGAGCTTTGTGGCAAGGTCACCATGTCCTAATATACTTCCTTCCCTAGTCTTCACAAACTTTGCTTTGCAATGGCCCACTTTACCTTACAGACAACTAGTACACTCGTAAGCTTAGTTTTGAAACCTGTATTCTAGCTTGTTGACCGTTTAGAAGGGCAAGTGGTTGTTGCGCCGTCGGGCTCTTACAGTTGTAGTTGGATTGACAAGACCTATTTATTTCATCCGACTTGTGGCGACGTGCTAAAATGTCCTCGGGGCTCAGTCACTTGTAGTTTTAATTGAGCAATGGAGTTGGTTTGCAAGTCATGACCTGCCATTTTGGGGACCTGCTTCTGACTTGAGGGGGAGAGATTAAATTCCTTGTATGTTGTGCTTGAAAGACATGATTGCCTCACCTCCCTCTGCGCCGGTAGACAGCATTTTCCTCTGTAATCCAAACAAGTGTCACACATGCACAAAACCTGCAGCAGAGCTGTCAAAAGGTATTTGTGGTTTATACTTCCAGCTCACCGAGCTAGTCCTGTGCGGCTCCATTCCTGTGTAATCCAGTCAGGCAGCGTATTATTAAGTGCTTCTATCATCAGGTGATTGAAATAGTTTGCATGATTTCAAAGTTTAATCCTGGTGTTCTTACAAAGGCTTTTTTTTTCTCCCTTTTGTTTATCTCTAATCAGTGCTGATTTATTAATCCTGGTTGGGAAATCAGTGTTCTGCTTAGAGACTTGCAAAACAGACTGCAAGTGCAGGGGACAAGTGCCTAGGCTGGCAGAGTTAAGGGGAGCACCACCAAACCCCATAATTTCCAAGTTGTGATAACTTTTTTTTTTTTTCTTTTGTTTCCATCTCTGGATACTTCTCGGGTGCTATAGTTCTGGAAACCTAAAACCATTCCTGTTTTTTTTTGGTGCTTGAAAAGCAGCTCTATATAAAAATCTGATCGCATGCTGCCTCCAGTAGCGCAATCTCTAGATTTGCTAAAGAAATCAGTCACACATGAAACAAGAGGTGTGTGTGTACAGATATATAACATTGTACACAAGAGCATTACTGTGTGCCTGGGGGGGGGGGGGGGCGTTTTGTAAAATCAAGCAGGGGGGCTGCTTGTGTAAATCAAGTCTTCAAGGGGTATATATCATTTTGTGCAGACCATGCAGCTATAAAGGGGACTCTTAGGACTTAGCGGGCTAAATATACGACATGTGGGATAGATTTGGTGCCAGGACCCCTTCCTACTGTCGCGTAGACCTGGACACGGTTCACTTCTGTTAATTGATACATGGTGAATAATTGTTTTTACATGGCTTGTAGTTGACTTGAGGGTCCAGAAATTGGTCTGGCATGGTAGCCTTTTATTGTCGGCCGCTGCAAATAATGTCAAGAGGCTCTTGGGTTCTGATTTTAGGGTACCAAGAGGTTGTGGTTTGTTTTTGTCCCATATGTCAGGCAGACAATTGGACCCGTCCTACTGACACATTGCCTTTAAGGAAAGTAGACCTTCTTCCTGATGCCCAAACTGGCTTTTAATTTCCAGCTGGTATTGTGCACATTTTATCGCTGCCTGCCAGAGTGGTCCCGAGACATGAAATTTCCTCTTGGCGCTGCTCAGCTTGGTAATGAAGGTGTTCACTACCTGATCCCAGGTGCATATTAAGGACCCTTAGAGAGTTCAAGATAAGGTCCTCTATCCTATCCATTCTACATACATCATTGGTTGCACTACAAATACCAGCATCCCTTTCAAGACACTGACATTCTCTGTGACAAATTAATAGAAAATCAATTTTGGCTGATTTATTTTTTTTGCGGTAAACTATGTTATCTCTATTCTGCAAGAGCAAAACAAGAGTAACTTGTGTTTTTGTAGGAAAACAATGCAGAGTTTGTGTTGCTGCGTAGTGTGGGTGTGCACTTCAATCCAGATTTACTGCATGTGCACGATTTGTATTGAAGCTCTTCCACCAACTCTCCCCAAATTCCAGTCTCAGTAGTTTAACCAGCGTGCATCAAATCTGTTTCTGCTGCAGCAGCAAATGCAATCAAAGGGCCTATTCTTTCACGTCCACTAACCTTTTCTTTTTTTTTCTCTCTCTCCAGATCCCTGTCGACCCTGCAGTGACACGGAGATCCTGCTAGCAGTGTGCATTAGTGATTTTGGTGAGTGACGTGCTTATATGGCTGTGCTTTTTTTTTTCTTCTGGTTATTCAACATCCAGAGTATCGAGGTGAACTGTTACTGAACCTCCTCAAAAAAATGTCAGGGACAACTGCTGTAGATTTTTGGTGTATGGATGATTTACTCAAGTACCTTTTTTTTTTTTTTTTTTTTTTTTTTTTTTTTGCAGTCCATTGCCTGTGCTACCAAAGAAAACAAAAGATACAGTATATCTGCACTGTTGGGGGTTGTGTGAGCTATATGCGGAGAGCGCCGCAGGCGGGACGGATCCTGACCAATACTGTCTAGATCCACCCAGCTGGTTGACAACGGGCTCTGCCTATCTATCTGCAGGTAGATGATCGGGTACAGAGTGAGCGACGATATGTTTTCGCTCACTTCCCGATTCTATAGAGTAGACCTGACAGTTTCAATGTCACACGTCGGCTCTAACTATGAGGATGAGTGTAAATCACTCACCTCATAGATCTCCTTTTTAAGTTGCCTTGTTTGGAGAATTACCTCAAATGACTCTGGACATTTTTTTTAAATACCATTTTGTCTTTATCCAATGTCGCCTTTTTTTTCCTTTATTACATCTCCATCCTCCTTACCTCCCTGCAGCCTCTTTTAAGCCCTTTCCTGTCTACATGCAATCTAGCAACGGCTGCATGGAATTTTTTGGGACCAAAAAACAGTATATCATGCCTATGCAATTTGCATCGGTACAGCCACTTGTGGCCTCCATTGGGAGAGCATGTGACAGGGTGGCAATGCAGTTGCACAATTGGGAGTGTCAGCCTATAATAGGAAGTGCCTGAAGGAGCTTGATGGCAAGATCACCACAGATTAATGAAAGTGGCTGACCGTAAAAAGATTGAAGTGATTAATTTACATTTATGTTACAATTATGTGAAAGGAAGCTGTAGGTTTATTAATGCTGAAGTGACTTTCTGTGTTTAAGCTTCTATGATATTTTAGTGATTGGGTTCACATCTACCAAAAAGAATAGCTTTTTGTTTTTTAAAAAGTTTTCTAGATTGCAAAAAATATCAACAGTTTTTTAATGCTCTTTTTCTCCTTTTCAGTTGTCAAAGGTTCTATCAAAGAAGTAACCAGTGACCTTGAACAGCAGGAATCCATCATTTCCGTTTCCATCAACAGACTTTACCGACAGAAAAGCAAAATCTTCCAACCCAGCCAACAACAATTGGGTTGGGAAGGGCAGATAAGGACGCCTCTGGAATGTGGCGTCCAAGCAGGACTGGGGGAGTTCTTGTTCACTGGACGTATGCACTTTGGGGAGCCCCGATTGGGCTGTGCGCCACGGGATAGGGACTTCCGGAGGATATATCTTGAAGCAAAAAGTAACGGATTAAACCCATGTGAAATTAACACGGACTGAAAGACCAAGCGTCTTGCCGTGATTTTCTAGACTTGTTCTTTGTCTCAGATGTTGGGACGGACTTTTTTGAGAATAGCGAATACTTGGAAGGATACTAAGACTTTTTTTTTTTTCCTTTTTATAAGTGGTCGCAGGTCTACCTATCCGCCGACGTAAGCTGTTACACTAAAGTGTTGGAGGTACGAAATGGGCCCGGCCCAAACTCGCCACTGTACAAGACTGCCATTTTAAGTCTTGCGTCGCAAACCCTAAGTTATTATTTTTCTTAAAGATTATTTCAAGTCTTAAACCGAAGAAACTGCCTCTTCTTTTTTTTTTTTTTTGGTATTGCTAATGATCCATGACCCGTAAAACATCCTCACAGTTGTAGCAATTCATTGCGGCGTATTTTGTATAAAATGGTTCAGATGTCATGGAGCAAGGACGATATGTTGTAATTTTTTGTTTTTAACATGCTTTGTAAAAAGCTTGATGTAAATTTTTTCTGAGAATGTTTCTTATGAAAGAAATGTTTGTGAATAATTGTTGTGTTTTTTGTTTTAAAAAGTGCAATTGCCATCTGCCATTTTGCGCAGGTCAGGTGATTGTGGTTTTTTTTTTTCTCATTCCAGTGAAATAAAAAGACCTGGAATTTATGTGTTTTGTGTATTTTAATGGCAATGACCTGTGTTTGTTAAAGAGCAACTTTTTTATTTTCAAAATAACAACAAAGGCACCTTTTTTAGAAATGTTTAGTAATGGCAATCTGCGAACTTATACTTATGGATAATTGCCGGATTTTTATTAGGGATCCAAAGATACCGATGCTGGTATCGGCGCCGATACCAAGTACCTGTACAGCAGAGCCAATCGGCTGTTCTCATGTGCTAAGAAGCATGCTTGCTAGGAGTATATCTGTAAAAAAAAAGTCAAGGCAACTGGAGTTGCTGTATTTTTTCTTGAAGATGTTTCACTGGTCATCCAACCAGCTTTTTAAATTCAGAATGACAAAAAATTATCTAGGAACAAATATGGTGAATGTGGCTCCAATCCACATAATCTGTTAGTCACAACCAGGTGTTGATTGCATTTGCATAATTGGAGCTAGGAGGTGTTAACCTGCCCAGAGAGAGGTGTTAAAACAGCATACAATAGATGTCCCCCCCCCTCTTCTATTCAAGCTTGGCTTCTCCATTTTTTACATACACTGATTTTTTCACACCTCTTTTAAACCAGTCCTCCCTGTCTAGGATGCGTACTTGACTGTCTTCAAAGTAGTGACCTTTTTTCCTTTTTAGATGTAGGTACACTGCTAAATCCTGACAAGAATCCATCTATTGTCTGCCACATACATTGCTGTTTTAACACTCCTCCTTGGGCAAGTTAATAACGCCTCCTAGGTCCTATTATGCAAATGCAATCAACACCTGGTTGCGACTAACATTATGTGGTTTAGAGCACCATTCACCATATTCCCGGAGAATTTTTTTGTACAAGTCATTCTGAATTGTGAAAGCTGGTTGGATGACCAGTGAAACGTGTTCAAGACAAAAATACAGCAAGTCCAGTTGCCTTGACTTATATTTTAAAGATATACCATGACCTGGATGAATGAAAACCTTCACAGATAGTAGGAGTAGGAGAGAGCACAGTGACCGAGATGAGCTAATCAGTTTGTTTTCAATGTCAAATCATGGGCTGGGGCATGGAGGGTTATTTAACTGTAGCAGAGAGAAAGCAGGCCACCTGCCAGACAGGGCTGTGTGCATCTCAGGACTGGGTGTACAGAAATACAAGGAAATGTTAAACTAAGTTACTCCCCTATATGCATTTCATCTCTGTATTTAGCTATTTGCCTAGAGAAAGAAGTGATCTCCACAGCGGTGTAGACCTCTTGTATGTGTGACGTATTTGTGCAGTGTGGCGAAAAGCATCCTCTGGTATACGCCTGCCCATCAAATATTTATTTTTGCTTTTTATTGCCCTACTTGCAGTGGGTATTCTTATGGATTTCTATCGGCATACAGCCCCCCTCCCCCGGGCTTCCCCGTAAAATGTGTTACGTTGTGTGTACTACCTTTTGCCTTATATACAATTACACCCATTTAGGTTGATTCAAATCACATTTATTTGGATTGCAGTTTGACATTTCCAGTAAAATCTTGACAGCTGGTAAAAAAATCTAATTACATATTCATAGATTGATCAGTATCTCCTGATTCCGGAGGTTGCATAACCATTTATACTGTAATCAAGTCACATAGACATCACATGCTATGGGTTTCTCTATTGGACATGGCAAATTGTAAATCACATGGGACCTGTAGTGTGATCTGAATCCTTTTCTTCTAATAAAATGAACCTATCGCTGTTTACAGTGTTCCAAATATCTGCTAGGCCTTCCCAAAAGGTCATATACGCATAGGTGGTCCTTTAGGAGTTCACATTGCTGCATGCATGGAGGAATAATGTCTGCAGTGTTTCAGGGTGTAACCCTGTCAGGTTTGTAGGGGAAAAGCCACAAATTATGAATGGTCGCCAGTACAAAAGTTACAATTCCTATGGTATGTTGGCGCACTCATGCGGCCGTAGTCTGACCCCCAATATTTTTATAATTGGTGCGGCCACAGAATGCTTTGTGTCACAGGTAGCCATACCCATGGCATCTGAAACTAATGATCCCTCCATGGGTGGCATGGCCTGCCAGTCCCCATGGAAAGTACTGCTGCTCATGGAATTTAGTGGAACGGCATGGCTTGCATAACTTAACCCTTCTCCAGCAAAAGAACGCAGGCACTAGTACAATGGGGAAAATTGTTCTTGTACAAACCAAGCGAATTTCATATCTTTGGAGAGGGAAGGAAGATTTCCTCTCACTTTTGTGTCTACAGGACAGAAATGTAAAGGAAAATCTCGTTCGGCCACTGGGTGTTCTGACTTGTGGCTTAAATAGGGCTGGGGACTCTCTGCCTGCCCCCTTATGACAGTGCTGGGTTCCTAACCAGCCAAGTGTGGTCAGGTCAGGAAAGTGAGTCAAATGCTCCCCCATATATAAAGGTATGAAGTATTTGCCCAATCATCTTCCAGCACAGCAAGCCTACTTCTCAGGTTGCTGTCCTGGAAGATTCACAGAAATACCATTACTGGTGAGTCTAATAGGGAATCTTTCTTTGCTCTGAGCGGGTATGAAGGGAAGGTAAGTATTTAATGCTGTGGGTGCCACCATGAAAGTGAACATGTATTAATAAAGTTATTCACCTGCACACCATACAGTGTTGTGACCTAATAGGAGGATGGTGCTTGCAGTATCAGCACGGGTGGTGTTGTATAGAAATCCAGCAAAGGTCAAGTCACCAGCACACACACTATATAATCTATCCCATTTCTAGTGTATTGAATCAATTTCATGCAGCCAATGTTTCAGGTCCCTTTCCTGGGGCATAATGGTGATTCTCTGAGGAAGGGACCCTGAGCGGCCACGAAATGTTGGCTGTATGACAATCTGTGACAACGATTCAATACATTCATAATGGGATTGAAGATGTACTCTGTGTGCTAGTGACTACTTGATCCTCGAGGAAAGTAAACATGTTACTTTGCCCTGCATGAGCAAAGCACAGCTACCATTATGGTTAAATTTTAAGGAGTTGTATTTATTTTCGGGGGTTAAGGGACCTTGGCGTACGTATTAACTCAATCTTCAGGGTCTGGCCATGTAAGAAAATTCTCTTTGGTCCTTAATCTCCTACATTGACCAATACAAGTGTTGGATTCCTGATCTTGAAATACAATGTGCTGCGTTAATCTGTAGTGAGAGGTTGCATAGGAGTCGAGCTCGATTTCCAGAACTCAAAAGTGAGCCATGGCTATCAAGCTGCTAGATACTTCTTCACTATAGCCGCCAGCGGTCCAAGCTGGAGCACATATGATAGTAACCAGTTGGAAAAACATACAAAAGCTAAATGATAAAAATGTTCAGAAATTAATGACTTCATCAGGCACACAGTGTCAAAGTGTTTTATGTTTGAGTTTAAAAAAAAAAAATTAGAAACCTAACGGCACAATTTTTACTTGCACCAGTCGGCGACTTTGGGCCTTCGGCCTAAAACACAACGTTCTTTTTCTTCGTGTGAGTGGCTGATTCTTTAATTTTCAGTTACTCATTTTTAATCCACACTAAATCATTGAGAGCAGAGAGAGGATTGAAAACTCGGGACACGGACTTCCTGTAAGTGATGTCAGGGTAAAATAAGGGCCCCTTTGTTCGATGACATCGTCCCAGAAATAACAGGAGCAAAAATGCCAGAGAATGTGTGTGCTGACCAGGGCCGCTTGTGTGCTCCTTTTATTTTTAATTGGACTGATGCAAAAAGAAAAAAAAATTCCCTTTGAGTCAGCCAGTTGATCCTGTTTCCGCGAACTGGATTTTGCAATAATATGAATAAAATTAGCTGGCACTTTCAGCCGCTGCTTTGAATCCAGAGCTTGGAATTGAATATAAATGTGTTACTGGCCATTTTTGGGCTACTTGGCTGTATCGGATGCTCCAGGAGGTCTGGTTTTGAGTGATTTTATTGCCTGCTGTGCAGTTATGGGCAAAACTACACAAGATATAATTTTTTTTAAGATGTTGTAATCATGTGTTGCAGGTCCATGCCAATAAACAAATCCCATGTATTTCAGCCAATATAATTCATTTGGGAACTCTTCACTCTGAGATTCTTTGCTATATGAAGCAGAGAAATTAGTCATGTGACTGGCGGTGATAGGAACCAAGATTCCCCTTATTATGATCTTTTTGCACAGGCCCGAGGATTTACAAGGCTATGTCATCACTGAGCCAACATCTCAGTTCAGGAAGTAGATGGTGACCCTGGATGATGGCTGGACAAAGAGGCACTGTCTATCTGGGAGAGAAAAGTAGTTGAAGGCATTGTCAGGGGGAGTACTCTAATATCTGTTAGAGGTAATAAATACCTGGAAATGTTACACATTACTTTGAAAGTAAATATCTAATGGCAACTACGCTTTAAAGGAATCTAATTGTTTGCCAATAAAGGTGTTTTAGATATTGCCTCTTCCTCTAGTCTAACATTTGAGGTCAGCACATCTGTCCAGACATCAGACAGAAGACGTGTATGACTATTCCCATATGACTATTTTTAAAGATCTGCATATAAGATTGGAGTTGCCCATTTTAGTCAGATCTGGACCATAAATGGGCAATTCTGTTGCAATTTGGGCCACCCCCAGCTGAGAAGGAGAAGCGTCGGAGGACCGGGCCTCTTCTGTACAAGGCCAGCTTCAGTCCATAGGTTTATTTGGATGAGCTATCAACATTTCCAGCATTGTGTCTAGGTGACAGGTGCCCTTAGGCTTTATTCTAACAAAGGCCATGATTTAGTTTTCCTTCAATGCCAGTGATTTGAATGGAGGGTTTATCTGCAGGGGGCTTCGTCTCTCAGGTTAAAGGCTGTCAGGAATGATATTTCCAGGGGAGGGAGGAAGAGGCAGCAAAGGAATGAACCACCTGCTGGATGTATTGTCTGTGTAAGAAAAGGGTTAGTGGAGCTTGCAGTGAATGCCTGAACCATCCCCTACTTCCTACACTTATATATCTCACTGATGGTGTAGAACCCGGCACAGTCATTCTGGATTTTCCAATGCTAAAGAACCCTTTACAGCCAAGCTGTGTCGTGGAATTCTGGGAAATCAAGCTTGATTATAAATGATAGCTATGAATATTCTATATAGTACAGCGGCACCAGAAAAATGTTTCAGTTAAATCTAAATCTTAATTGGATGACAATTAGCTTGCTCTATGAACTGCGTATAAGCAATTGCCTTTTTTTAAAATATAAAATAGCTTTTGCACCCTTTTTCATCCTTTGTTCCATCTCAGTGCTGCTGATCTCCTACAGCCTCTTCCTGTCTACATGCACTCCCACAGTGGATGCATTTCCTGACAACAGAGGACCATGCTAGTACACTGTTCGTTGTCAGCATGGCCTCTTGTAGTCTGCGCTGGGAGAGCCTGTGACAGGATGACAATACAGGAGAACAACTGGGACACAGAGGCAGAGCATTGTCACCCTGTAAGAGGAGGTGTCTGAACAAGGACCTTCCTGGTAGGGTTACCAGGAATTTCACAAAATTTTTATTAAGTGAACGAAAAACAATGCAAAACAATGCATCAATTGACAAAACATCGAAAAAGTGGACATCGCAGCACTGGGGGTCACATTGGCAGGTAAGACTGCCATAATGTGCTAACATTAAAGCCCCTGATGGCTCTTCTTTTCCCTACACTTTACAAAGTTTTTAAATTTACTGGAAAATCAGAATTCATTTGTACATTATTTCAATTCCAGTTTTGTATATATATATATATATAAAAAAATTATGTTAAAACTTTACATTTTCGAATAGTTGACGTCTGCTTGATGGTTCGGTGACTACATAGCACCACCTCCATTTCTCCAGGGCCAAGGGATTCTTGGAAAGAACTTGGAAGTAGTTTCAGTGGCTTTATCCTCCTGTGGGATAAAAAATAGGTAATACAGTTGTATTTCTTGTGAAATTATTGTTATAAATCACTGACATCAGTCAATATAAACCTGTCATAGACAGTGGCCAATGCAAACCGAGCAAATAATGAATACTCCATAACTGAAGGTAACCTGCACGTCAAAACAAGCAGTAGATCCAGAGATAGAGGTAGTTCAATGTTTTTATAAACCTCAACTTGACAAAACACCTGCCAAGCCTTTCTATTGGTTATTGAAGCTACTTAAAATAAAGCCAAAAACAAATGTTGTACCCCCCCATTTCCTCCTCTCACGCCTTTTTTTTTTTAATACTCACCGAAGACCCCACCAATGGAAATCCAACCGGAGGTGTCCACGTTACCCAGACATGTGAAGAAGGACCCTTCCACTCTGCTGTTCAGAAGAAAGAAGACTTGAGCCCTGGTACATCACATGACCACAGATTTGGGTACATTGAAGGGTCTTTTAGGTAGTATTTTATGCCTTTAAATTACTTATCTTTTTGTTTACCAGAGTTCAACTTTAAAACAGCAATCTTTGTATTTACATTTTAACTTTGTCAGAAAGCCAGAGCCAGAGTACGAGTGTCGCCTGTTGCGGACCATAGAGCCGTAATAGGAGCGGCGTCTTTGCATGGACGTGCGCGCATACGCGTCTGTAATGTGCGTGTTTGTGCACACGTGCGCACAGGCACGCGCCGACGTGTCATTTGAACAATTGGCGCCAACTGGGCTATAAAGGCTGTGTTCAGCTATCCTCCTATGCTGTCAGATCGTCAGCTTTCTGTGTTCTGTGTTCCTGTAAATTCTGTATCCTGATTACCCGTTACTGACTCGGCTTGGACTACCCTATGTTGTTGCTTGCTCCCTGAAGACCCCGACTTATTTTTGACCTTGATTCTGCCTCACCCCTTGTACTACGTTGCTAGCTCGTTGATGACCTCGGCCTGCTTGACGATCCTTCTGCCTTGTATGTTCTGCTTCCAGCTTCCTCAGCTCATCTGATCTAGAGCCTTCCTGATCCACTTCGGTGCATCCACATCCTGCTTCCTGCCCGGATCTACGCACTTCATCTCATCTCGCAGACGCAACAGGCTAACCATCCTCTGGCACCCTTGCCCCTCTGTGCCCCAGCGCCCCTGTAACCAATCCAGGTGCTCCGGGACCGGAGCTGTGAGAGAGGCCGCCCTCGTCAATTCAGACTCCCCTAAGGTACGTGACATACTTACAGTTTTTCAATGCAGGTAATCTCTCTCTTATGCATTTGTATACTGTATTTTATACTCCTTGGTTGACCAGATTCATTAGAGATTTGAGAATTAGGCACAGTTGTTATGGGCATGTGTATGTACACAACTGAAGGAGGTCCCTTGACCTTCTGGGCTAAAGGGAACAATAACTCCTTTGTACTCCTTCAAAGATTTTCCCTGCATGGCCATTTTGTGGAGTTCCTCCATTATGAATGACCAGGTGCTATTATTTGGTGCTGCGGAATTGACTATCCTACACATTTACCCTATGCCAATGGAGTGCATGTGGAGCTTAAAATTATCATTTCTGCCGTAGGACTACTCTGCTCAGCATCCATAAATAAGCGCTTTGATAAAAATAACCTGGGTTTTTTTTGTTTGTTTTTACAGTTACAGAATGGAAATAGAAGCCAGAAACTCACCCCTTCCTTCTCTAATAAAAATCCATAAACCCTCATAACGTTTTCTGGTTTCTAAATGTTTGGTCTAGGACATTTTCCAGGCCTCGCTGCCACTTCTGTCGGGTTTTATTGAGTGTGACACAGATGGGCTTATGTTGGTCTAATGTTTCCATTTAATAATAGGCACCACTTGGCTACTGTTCCTTATTCAGCGCATTTTGCAAGATGGATTTTTTTCTCTGAAAAAAAAAAAGTAATTCAACAATGTTTTTAGTCACTTATCATTTTCTACAGAAGGTTTAAAATAGATGTAAAACCAATCACTAAAATCTGATATAAGCTTTTATTGTCATTTCAAACGTTCTTTTTCATATTCTAAAATCTGCAACGTTCATTAAGGTGACACTAAACTCAGGAGTTAAATCTTAAAAATACATTCAAATACCTTAACTATTACCAAAACTGTATCTTATTTGTGTATCACTCGGCTGTAGATACTCAAATCATCTCTGAATTGGTGCTGACACTGTCCTTCCTTTTGGAGGGTGGCTACTTTTGTTCTCCATGGTCCCTGTGTGTGTTGTAAAGTAGTCACTGCTCCGAGCTCACTCCCGGGATGGACTACAATCTCAAAACAAATTAGTAAACTAAACATGAGATTGTAGTCCATTACAGGAGTGAGTCCCTGTGTGTGAGCTTTACAACACACAAAGGGACCATGGGGCACAAAAGTAGCCATTCTCCTGCCAACCGCCAAACCCAGACACGTCTGCCAGACAGAGAAGCGTGATTCATCACGCCAGAGAACACGTCTCCACTTCTCTAGAGTCCGGTGGCGGCGCGCTTTACACCAGGGCATCCCACGCTTTGCATTGCACTTGGTGATGTAAGGCTTGGATACAGCTGCTCGGCCATGGAAACCCATTCCAAGAAGCTCTCTACGCATTGTTGTTGTGCCAATCTGAAGGCCACACGAAGTTTGGAGGTCTGTAGCTATTAACTCTGCAGACAGTTGGCGACTTCTGCGCACCGTGCACTTCGGCATGCGCTGACCCCGCTCTGTCACTTTACATGGCCTACCACTTTGTGGCTGAGTTGCTGTTGTTCCCAGTTGCTTCCACTTTGTTATAATACCACTAACAGGTGACCGCGGAATATTTAGTAGCAAGGAAACATGATGGATGGACTTATTGCAGAGGTGGCAACCTATCACGGTACCACGCTTGTAGTCACTGAGCTCCTGAGAGCGACCCATTCTTTCACAAATGTTTGTAGAAGCGCCTGCATGCCGAGGTGCGTGATTGTATACACCTGGGACCATGGAGGTGATTGGAACACCTGAATCCAATGATTTGGAGGGGTGTCCCAATACTTTTGGCAATATAGTGTATATAGTATTATGATATAGGGACCTTAAATATTATGAGATAGGGACCTTAAGCTCCTTGACGGCAGGGAATGATGTGAATGTGCAGTATGTAAAGTGCTGCATAAATTGTCGGCACTATATAATTACCTGTAATAAATAACTAAATAAATAAATATATGGTATATATAATGAGATACAAAGATAATAGGCAAAAAGGCAGCACAGTCATCGCTCTGTTTGCTCAGGCAGAAGCTATGTTGTACAGGCCAGAAACTGACCTTTTCCAGTCTGTCAGTGGAAATGAATGTTATCTTCCATCTTCTGCTGTTTTTTGTCTACTTGTTCTCCCCAGCATACCCCCACCTCCTAAACTCAGTAATACCTGCAGATTTTCTGCACCTTGCTCCTCCCTTCTTATCTGCAGTTAGTTAAAAATCCTCAGCAGTTATCACTGTTTGTTGTTCTGGGCAATCAGTTCATCTCCAACGCACTCCCGTGGCCCTTTTGCTATACATATACATAAGTCTTTTTATACTGAGAAGAAAACTTAAAGCTGGCCGTACATTAACAGACTGCAGGCTGAATGAAAGAGATCTAACAGCTTGGCTGCAGCCACTATTCGGCCGACAATTTTTGGCTCGACTCTAATTGAGTAATTGACTTACATAAGGTAAGCAGGGTGACATACTGTTAGAATTTTAGCCAATCCATGTGAACCGGATGAACTTTTAATAGTGCAGAGTATAAAGGTTATAATAAAAATTAGATAGCAATCTAGAGTGTGAGAAAGCATGCAATGGTGCCTTGCACATACACTACATGCAAGGGATCTAAAAGTGTATCCAACATGTGTGGTGTTTGCCAGTTGTAATATGCACCCCCATCAGAGGGGAATTGATCTAACACATAAAGCTCATAGGCTTTGCATGTCCCTTTAACTTGAATTCCGTGCAGCATGGTATTTGAGAATAACAGCGGGAGGTGGGCACTGCAGCCTGACATCCCAACAGGACATGGGAGAGTGGGGATCATCTCTTGGTACTGCA
>NW_017306394.1:1038870-1041216 GCF_000935625.1 Nanorana parkeri
CTGATCTGCACAATGTTTGCAGGGTGCCTGTCGCCCACTTTCCAGCCAGAATGCCCCAGGTTGCTAAGAGCCAGGTGGGGAGATGTTTAAGGGCCATATAGATCTCCCTGCCCAGCTCTTAGCAACCCCGGATGCTCTAGCTGATGTCCCGTCCATCTCCTGGCAACCGGTGACATCACTGGGCAGGATGCAGAGGCCCCACCCATCAGTCAGTGATAATGCCAGGGACGCCCCTGCAAGTACTACTATATTTGCATACTAAAACACCCAGTAACTTAAGGAAATAAAGGTGTAAGCATTTTGGCTGCCTGCATTTTAGTTGGGCCGGTGTGGTTGAATTTTAGTACTGACCATTACACTTTAAAGCGTATGTAAAGCCAAGACTTTTTTTTTTAAATTATGGATAGAGTGTGTAGTGGCTAAAAGCCCCGTCTGTATCCATCAGGGAGATTTCACTTCACTTCACTTCACTTCATATCCCAGGGACACAGCAGGAAATAAGAGATCTCTGAAAAGTGAAGTGATATCCCCTTCTAGACATTTGTCAATGGAAAAAGTTACCCCACTGGAAGGCTTCCCCTCATCTCCTGTTCTTTTTTACACTTCTGACATTTTGGATTTCTCATCATTTTCTGTACCAGTGACAATGGTCAGCAGAACAAATAGAGAAAGCGAATCTTCCCGATTTGGACACAGACCGCAATTAAAATCTGACAGAAGGTCTAAGTCATTCTGTATGAAGTGTGTCAAAGACTTCTGGTTGACTTATTTTTGTAGTGTGCTTGGAAATAACCTGCAGCAAGAGCCAGCATGTGCACTGAGCTGGAACCAAAGTCGCATGTTTGAGCTGTAGGAGAAGGTATGCACCGGTTACTGATTGAAGCCCAAGGATACCTATTAACCAGCCCCGTCACCCACCTCTTCTTGTCTCTTCATTATCTTAACAAGAATAATTCTTGTCTAACCCCTGAATTCTAATTGGAACCTGTTGAAGGAGCACGATCTGAACAGCAGATGTCGGTAACCTGGCAGCAACAGAATGTCCAGATATTAAACCGTGATGAAGGATGAATATTTTGCATGGCTGAAGAATGGACTCTCTGTTCAGTGATAAATAAGGTGATGTAAAGACCTTAAAGGGCCAGCCAACATAGACAATCCAATGATAGAAGACCGGAGCAGTGGCCTGAACACTGCCCAGCCTGCTCCCTTAAACACATAAAGTGAAATAAGAGCCATAAACTACACACCTTTGCTGCAGAAACAGCTGCTCTGGAGTCCCACATTAGCTTTTCATGTTGCCAAACATCGAAGCACTTGGGTCAAGTGACTACTGCATGTGAGGAAGATTACAGAACATACTGTAATGTCGTCCCTGAAGTAAAAAAGCATTTGGTCACATGGCTGGCTGCTATGGGATCCTTTGCTACAAGTTATGCATTTAAGGAAGTGTCTTCACCAGGATAGCAAAGGGGTTTTTATATGACTAGAATTCCTTAAACTGTTCCAAAACACCTCATCTGCTTTCTAGGCGTTTGATCTCCTTGAGATTATAATGAAAGGAGATACAATTGGCCTTCAAAAACATCTTAAAACTCATGCCTAACCTAAATTTCTGACCTCATCCACACATAGACTCTCATCCCCCTATGCTCCTTCTCTGACCTCCTTATATAAACTCATAACCTAATTTAACAAAGGCTGCAAGAAGTCTCCTTAGCCATCTCCATCCTCTGAAAATCTGTTCTCTGCCATATTATCTTGCACCATCTCTTTGAACCACCTTTCCATCTTCCTATCTACACTATTCAATCACTCTTTTGTAAGCAACTCCAATGATCTGCATACCTATTGTGTCTAGTGTTTCCTCCACTCTGGAAGCCCGGTTCAGGCGAACCAAATCTCAACACCCCATTCCTACCACCCATTGTCAAACATTTTTTTTTAAATAAAACCCTCTAACACAATTTTTTAGTTGTTCATGTGACCTTCTATAGCGCCTAGGGAAGTCTGGTAATACTTGCAGCAGTTCAGGCCTACCACCGTCCTGTTTTGTCACCCATCTTGTCAAGACATCAGTATGTTGCTGGAATCTTCTGGACCTTGTGAGAACTCTGGCAGTGGATAGCCAATGGGAGGTGCCCAGGTCACCCAGACCCTGTCATAGGCACCTGAAGAAGGACCCACCCTGTTTGCAGTGCCATAAAAGAGAACACTGGACCCAGTGTGTGTCATGCGAATATGGATTCAGGTAAGTAAAATGGGCTTTTAGGTAGATTTAAAAAACCTTTATTAAAAAAAAACTATAGATTAGTTTAAAGGGGGGGGGGGGGGGGGGTGGGGGGG
>NW_017306394.1:1041270-1042150 GCF_000935625.1 Nanorana parkeri
GGGGGGGGGGGGGGGGGTGTAGATGGGTGTTTTTTTTTATTCTTGCACCATGGTGGATATTAACTTTAAGGTATTCATGCATATCAGTCTCCCAGTTTTGGCAACAATTTAAAGGAAATACTCCATTGAAGACACTTGTTCTAGTGGAACATTTTTTTCTAATTTCCTGGTGTATTTACAAGCAAGTGAAGGGAAATCTGCCCAATGGTACACAGACAGCAGAAAATTAAACAAATAATAGGGTTTTAGATAGAGATAGAATAATATGTAACAGGCTTGAGCAGTCATTTTCTGCTGTCTGCATTTTTGAAGGACATAGTCAAAGGGAGGTACATTTCCAGAGCCCAAATAATAATTATTTGAAGGCATACCTCTGACACTGCTCCATAGGTTGCCACCTCCAATCATTTGTTTAGATATGTATTTTCTCTCTCTTGTTTTATAGCTGGGATATTGCCAGATGGGCATGAGCTGTCATAACAACAGGTCACTGATACATTTCTGTATTGTTTTTACTGGGACTTCAGCTTGCCAACATTAGAGAATTTAGGTCTGCAGTACATTACTATACCATGCTAGCCATTGATTAATGCAGAGAGTTTGGAGTTTAAGTGATACCCTTTGCTGGCTATCTTAAAAGAGAACTATGGGGTAAGTGTTTTTTCCCATAGTTCTCTTAAGAGTCACAGGAGGACATATACTAGCGTCCTCCCTTGACCCAAAGCTCAGTATATCGCGAGCTATAGCACGTATACTAAGACTACAACTCCCCTGCCATCAGTATCCTCCCCCTGCAACCAAAATGTACAGGGAACAGAGGATCACTTCGGGACCGGCGGCGGGGACCAGCGTCGCTGACAGGTAAGTGTGAGTGTGTGGG
>NW_017306394.1:1042160-1081734 GCF_000935625.1 Nanorana parkeri
GGCGGGGGGTGACTGGCGGAGACAAAGGTTCTGGCCAATTTTTACGCTAATGCAGAGAATGCATTAAGGTAAAAAACGCCCAGACCTTAATGCTACTTTAAAACATAACCAAGCCTCCTCCATGTGACTTGCCGGAAAAAGTTCCAGTTCTGTCTCAGATGTCCAGAGGACATTCCCCCAGAAGCAATGTGGCTTGACAATATGTATTTTTTAGTAAACTCCAGTCTCAATTTTTCCTTCAACAGTGGAGTCTGCTTTTGAGCTCACCATCTCATCAAACTGACCGGTGGTGCAATCAGGCACTGATGTACCTTGGAGTACAGCTTGTATCTCTTTGGAACTTTTTCTTGGCTTTTCCTTGGTCTACCATTTAGACTTTCCTTCTGTCCCATCTGGGGTTGACTTGCGACCCTGTCCAGGGAGGTTGGCTACACTCCCATCTTTGCATGTTGCAATGTTAGGTGCATTTTTCAATTAGAGTAAGAGATCCTCAATTGATAAAGCAAATTGTCCCAATTCCAATTATTTTAAAAAAATTCAGCAGACATGAGTGTTTGATTTTGGTTTAAATCAAAGATGCAACATACACCAGACTGTAAATTGTTTCCTGGAATAGACATGTCAGCCTTTCCCCAAAAACATTGTGCAACTATCCATCTGGCCTCCTCTGTCATTTAATTTGGCAGATGAGAGACTTAGTTTTGCTGATTTATGCTGCAGATGAATTCACAAATGTGCCACAGAACGGTGTTGAGCTGGGGTGCGAATCTGTTGAGTCATCGTCACTTTTTTCCTTTTTAACTGTGTGTTATTTTTGTCAACCTCTTTTAAAGTCTCTTTCTGTGTCTGAGATTCCTCTCGTCTCAGTTTAACAGCCGATGGAAAAAAGTCAGTTTGGCAGGGAAATGGCTGGCTTCTGCAAAAGCCAGAGAAGGTATTATGGAGTGGGTGTCCCATGTACCTCTGGAAATCTCACAAATTCTTAAACTGGGTATATACTAGTGCAGTGGTTCTCAACCTGTGTAACCTCAGGACCCACATTTGTCCTTGGTCATTAAGTCATGACCCAAGTCGCACTACAATGGAATGCACAGCATTGCGGTACTGTGCATTCAGGTGAGGGCAAACGAACTGTGGGTGGGAGTTGTGTTTGGGGTGTCATTCAGATGAATGGGAATGCAACACACCTCCCAAACCAGAACACATGGTCTGTCCACCCAGTCGCCCTACCTTACAAGAACTGGAGTGGACCCTCAGCCTGAAGTCCAGTTTGGGCTGCGGTGCTGTGATGGAGCTCCATCCATATGTGCATTGCTTGTACAGCTCCCTTGTGTGCCCGGTAGAGGTGTCGGGAGCCAGAATGTGATGCCACTCCGGTCCAGGCACCTCTACAGGACACATGAGGGAGCTGTAAGCAATGCACATATGGATGGAGCTTCCTCGTGGCCATAGTCACGACCCACCAATTGAGAACCAAGGCACTAGTGGATGTTTGTACGACCTTTCACATATAATGCCATTAGATACTAAACCAATGACATTCAAAATCTATTTGATTTTAAAGTTCGATTAAAGTAGAACTATGGGGTTAAGGCTTTTCCCCATAGTTCTCCTTAGGGTAACGGGAGGACACAAACTAGCGTCCTCCCGTCACCCTAGGCTCAGTATACCGCGAGCTGCCTCTCGCGGTATACTGAGACGCCGCAGCTGAAGCGAATCCTGACAATTGTGCCTGGGTCCGCCCAGCTGCGTGACTGACAGCTGGCTCTGCCTATCTAGAGGCAGAGCCAGCTGTACCTGCCCCCTCCCCCGTCCGTTCCGCCAGTCAGTGCTGGCGGATTGGAATCCAGCCCCTCCCCTGTCACGGCAGAGAGCCTTGACAGGATCGAGAGGTGAGTGAACACCGGTATGTGTTACTGAGCCGACATGTGACAGTCTCATTGTCACAGGTCGGCTAGAACTATGAGGTGAGTGAAAAGCACTCACCTCATAGTACTCCTTTAAGGCTTTGGGCATGGTGAAGATATTATACTAAAGATATTCTGAAATTATTTTTCTTTATCATCGCCAAGCAAGATTCAGAAAAGAAAAACAATACACACACCTTTTCTTTTCTTTTTTTTCCTATAAGTTCATGTGACCACTTCACCTGTTGTGATGTCATAATCCTTTGAAAATCCTTTATATTTTCATATGACGCAGGTTGTTTTTTTTTTGTACAATAAGACAACAATAACATGACAGAACACATTAACATCTGAGTATTCACGGTCTATTTAGAGCCTGTGAGGTCCTGCTGTACCTCTAGATATTATTAGTGCACGAGGTGGGGCAGTGAGCACAGGTGCATGGAAGGTGCGTGCTGACTCACGTCGTAATAACTGGTTTAATTCACATGAAGTAATAGGTTCAGACAGGCAAAGGAGTAATTGTTGTAGAATTATCACTCGAACAATCACTCTAGAATAATGGAATAAGCTAAATAAACACGCTAAATTTGTGTGGCAACAACCTTATGTGCTTGCCAAGATATATAGGCAGCGCAACTATGGCGAGTTTGAGTGTGAAAGCGGCCATTTTGTGAGATAGATCATTTTTACTTGAGGTACGAAGAAATGCAACATAATAGAGACGGGTTGCAATATATTTTCTCAGAAAAGAGCAGCATGATAAAATGTCTGCGTGACCTTACCATAAAGTTCTTCAGTCTAGTTTCCCTTCTCCTAAACCATTTTATAAGAACATGCAGAAACATCTGCACCAAAATATTTTTATTATTCTATAAAAACTACAGGGTTTTGTGCTTGCTCGCACCGCAGACAGCCCACCAACCTGGAGTGTCTGCAATGTTATCTATTATTAAACTTCTTACTAAAAACAGGGTCATAGAACTTCCTGTTACGACTTGAGGAACCTGTTGTTGCGTACTGTGGTTACACCTCGGCCTCTGCAGCAGGCATCGGGTGTGGTGTTATCAAAGCACATCCTCAATCCTGCAATCCCAGGACACACAAGAGCTCCCACTGTACTCTTTCTGTCTCCAGAGAAATATAAACCACAAAAAAGAAAAATATCAATCTACGGGGAACCAATAAATGCACTTTACTACCAACGCTTGTGTGTACAAAACTGTCTGTCTGTCTGTCTGTCTGTAACAGAAACTGTTGAGAGTTACTGATAGATTTCATATTGGGGATGAACACTTTTGTAGTGGATGACCATTTTTTGTGGTATGGGGCCCAGAAATATGGAACACTCACAGAAAAAATATTAATAGTGCCCTGTGGTTGACTGCAAAATTACTTATCTCAACAGCTCCATATCCAACCACAGAACCTATCCCTGAAGACCTTCACAATCAAATGTTCTTTCTACAGTCATGAACATGTACACACACAGTAGGGATCATTTTGGGTGTTTGCCAAATGAAAAAACAGCACATATTGATGCTGCGAACAGAAACCAGAGAACCCAGAGAAAAGGAACACAAACATCGGGAGGCATACAAGCTCCATGGAGATAGGGTTGAGTTTCACAAAAACATTTTTTAATCTAGGGACAGCGGTGAGTCACATGACCCGTTCCATTCCTTGCTTGTCTACATCTTTCCACTGTAGCAATACGACAGTCAATAGTAAGGCTGGGTTCACACCTAGGCGTATCGAATATGCGCATTTGCAGCGCGTTTCATGCCACGCGTTTTTACCGTGATTCGCGGTAAAAAAGCACAACAAACGCGCGTTTCCGAGGGCTACCTGGCTGTATCCCAATGAATACGTGCGGCAAATACGCCCCAAAGAAGCTCCTGTACTTCTTTGGGCGTAGGGCGTTTTGCAGCGCATTCCTACACACTGTAAAACGCCCAGGACGGAACCATGCCCATAGGCAATCATTGGTTTTCACATGTTGAGCGTTTTACAGAGCGTAGGAACGCGCTGTAAAACGCCCAGGTGTGAACCAGGCCTAAGAGTGAACACCAAAAACTGAAGACTTCTTATCCATTGCAGGAATGAGCCTCTTTCCACTAAGGCTACAGCTCTCGGTGGGCTATATTAATGCCTATGTGGTTATTGTATCGTTTCTATTGTACCCCCTAACAACAGAGACAGCTAAAACCTACCTAAGGTGCTCGTATGTGTCAGATTTGGCCATTACTGTAGCTTATGACATCTGTTGACTTGTCAGGCTGCTGGTGGCCAAGAAAGAAAGGGCACCGTAAAGGCCCATGTCAATTTTGTTTGGCTTTTGTTCATGTCAGAGCTGCTTCTCTACCCAAATCAATGGGAATGCCAAAGCATCTTGAATTAGGTTGATTCACCTTAAAATAAGGCCAAATGCAGGTCAGAAAGAGGTCAACTGCAGGTCAACTGTACCTTTCAATGAAGTCTGAATGATCTCAGAAGTGCCTCAAAATGATCTCAAATGCAAACAGAATGCACCTGAAAGCACGCAGCATTTTCCCATCTACACAAGCCCAAAGCCTTGACACAGGCCCTAATTATCTTGCTAGTAAGTGTGTCAAGAGAACTAAAAACCATGATCTAGATATGATACCCCCAACTTTCCAATGTCATTCAATATCCTCCCAGTTCACTAGCAAGCACTAGGCAAATTCACTAGAACTAGGCAGTTCACGAGCGCTAGTCAAATTCAGATCTGTGCGATCACCATGTGCTAAAGGCTCATTGACATTGTCTAGTAACAGTTTATGTTAGGTACAGATTACCAACATCTGCGAGTTATGATCATGCCCTTGCACAATTTGGAACATTTAGTGCTTCAGTACATCTTCTTCTAGCCAGTCCACAGTGGTGTCAACGTTACAGATTGACTACTGGCAAAGTAAATGGATTTCCTGAGTAATCTGTGCATAACACAAAATGTTCCTTTAGATGGAATTGTGGTTTCAGAGATTTGAAGTCAACAAGACGCATAGACACAATCAGGAAGTTCCACCAAACTTTAAACAAAGTTCCACTTTTGATGGTTTGAAGTTTTCAGAAATGAAAAAAGCAAAAATACCACATTCATCTGTGTGGTTAACTTCAATTTCGGTTTCAACTTAAATTTCTGCCAATTTGACCTCTGTCTGAAAAATACTGTCTACAGATTCGAAATTCACTACACATATACCTGCCCTGCTATATCATCTGAAAAAAATATGACATACACACTTATCCTTCCCGCTCTCTCTATTCAGTCATACCTCTCTCTGTCTTACACAGCTTGAGACTTACTACTACCTAGTGCTAGGCAAGGTTGTAATGTACCATAGAAAACAGCACAAGAATATCTTATATTCTAATAGCAGACTCTTGATATGTGGTCTTCGAGTGCTTTCCTTTAACAAGTGATAACTAGAACTTGTGACTGGCAGTGTTGCAGAATCTTTGTGATCATTTCACAATTTTTTCTTGTCTCCACAGACAAAAAGACAAAGCTCTTCATTACAAGTGCACCAATGAAGGAGGATTTGGCTCAGTCAGGGAAAGTAAAGGACATTTTGTATTACTTTTTTAGAAGGCTTGTGCATCACTTAATAACTTGATTTGGGTGTTTCTAGACTGCCATAGAGAAGCCTTTAGTTGTGACTTAAAGGAGAACTATGGGGTTAAGGCTTTTCCCCATAGTTCTCCTTAGGGTAACGGGAGGACACAAACTAGCGTCCTCCCGTCACTCTAAGCTCAGTATACCGCGAGCTACAGCTCGCGGTACACTGAGACGCCGCAGTATACCGCGAGCTACCGCAAGCTACTGCTCGCGGTATACTGAGACACCGCAGCTGAAGCGGATCCCAACAATTATGTCTGGATCCGCCCAGCTGCGTGAGTGACAGCAGGCTCTGCCTATCTAGAGGCAGAGCCAGCTTTACCCACCCCGTCCGATCCGCCAGTCCTGTCACGGCAGAGATCTGTGACAGGATCGAGAGGTGAGCGAACCGTTACAGTCTCATTGTCACAGGTCGGCTAGAACTATGAGGTGAGTGAAAAGCACTCACCTCATAGTTCTCCTTTAAGCAGTGGTACCTTTATATGATATTTATGACCACAATACCAGATCAAGGCTTCGATTGGCCACTTTATATTGTATTTTCCCATCTGATAGTAAATTTATTGTGGTGTTTGTGTTTTAAAAGAGAGCTAAAGCTAAAACCTTTTCTTTTTTTGGCTTTACAGTAGTCCTCTTTTGGGTCACAGAAGTACATGATGATTATTATTATTATACAGGATTTATATAGCGCCAACAGTTTGCGCAGCGCTTTACAATATAAGGAAGACATTACAGTCACAATACAAATCAAGACAAAAGTACTAATGTACTCCTGTGACCCAAAATCAGAATCTAGCAGGCTACTGCCCACTGTTTGTTGCCAGCGCAGAGACGGGCTCCAGCTGGGAAAGATCCTGACAATAACCTTATTGACAGCTGGCTATGCTTCTCTAGAGGCAGAGCCAGCTGTGCCCGCCCCCTCCCCTATCTGTCCCTCCAATGAGCTCAAGAGGAACAAGGAGGGGAGGGGGGAATCTCTGTGGAGAGCAGTGACCGACAGTCACAGACAGACGTCCAGGGAGAAGAATGTGAGCTGAGCGGTTAGTGGTTCATGATCACTCAGCTCTCGATCTTTAGAGCCAACGTGTGACAGCTGCAATGTTACACTAGCTCTGAGTATTGGGAGGAGTGCATTTTATTCTCCCAATACTTATCTTTTAAATGTTTTTATTTTATGAAGGCTTTATATTTTTTTGAATTTTGGTATGTGTGGGTACCTTAATGCCAAGAAGTGTGTGTGTGTTGGCCATTAACATTATGAATTTGAAAATAAATAGAAGTATCTGTTGGCAGTAGAGATTGTTTTGTAGACTCTTCAATATATTTTGTCCAATGCCTTGACCTTAAAGTTCCAATTCTCAGATTGTACCCATACATACAGTACCTCCAAACCTTCTGAGATGGGAATGGAGGGACACCTTTAAACACAGAATATTTAGGCAATGAACACACAACCTTCCACCAACTGCACCCCCCTCACAGAGACTGTGATGAATTAAAGATCAAAAATAATCACTTAAACCCAACAAAGCTTATATTTTTATAGGCTCTACTTTTCTTTTATGGATGGATTAAATCTCCATACCTCCCAACTTTGTGAGATGAGAAGGAAGGACACATTATAGTATAAAGTATGTAAGCAAAGGATATACCCCTGTCCATTTACACCAACAACTTTGTAGTGCATTTTAATACTTTTGGCAGGTAAATAAGACATTTTACATAGAGGTCTACACATATGACCAAAAAGGGAGACAACTGAGGAGAGAAGAGAAGTTAGTTCCATATGGGAGGGACAGTCCTTTCCAATAAGAGACAGTTGGAACCAGTGAAACTTAACAGAGCTATTCACAAAGGGGTGAAGGATTAGGAGAAGGCCAGAGAAGTGAACAATCTAGGCCAAAACAGCTGATTTGGAAAAATTCTCCAATTCCGCTCACTTTCCAGTTCAGCGATGTTGTCCTAGATTGTTCACTTCTCCTGCCTTCTCCAAACTCTTCACCCTTTTGTGAATAACCCTGTTAGTGTAATATTAATAACTTTGGCACCTAAATAATACATTTATGAATACAGATCTCTACACCTAAGCTTAAAGAGGGACATCTGAGGAGGAAAGAGGGACAAAGGGAATTGTTTCTAAATGGGGAACAGTTGAGAGCTATGTCAACATGCCTCACAATATGGCTGCCTCCAAGTTATAGCCACAGCAGGTGTGTATTAGGCTTCTCAGGGAGCAAATAATATCAGAAACATTGGCTCATGTATTTTGACATGGGTGTTACACTTTCAGTTTATGTGCATGAAACCCACCAGGCTGGGGAATGTTAGGCTGGTGGAATGGTTGTAAATCTGTTAATTTTGAGCACTGCATCTTGTTTATCAGATACAGGGTGGTCCAGAGCAACTAATGCACTCAGCAATCCAAACACAGCCGTTAAGATGCCGGCTGCCTAGGTTACCTCAGAAAGACATCTGACATTTGACACAGAATGGGAAGCCAAGGAATGTCAGGAATTCTGTGACTCAACAGTGAGATTTATTATAGCCGATCTGCCCCGTAGAGAACACTTAATACAACATTGTTAGCTGGATGTGGTACATTTCTCCAGAGATTAAAAGCTTACATTTGTTGTCAAACCATATTGAGAGGTTAGAGGAGCCATTTTGCACTGGAATACATTTGACCAGATTAGCAGATGACCGCTGTTCTCTTCAATGTAAATACGTGCCACCATAAAGGTAACAAACGGACAACAGTACTCCATAATGGAAGCGCCTGGTGGTACCTGTACTTGGAAGTAAACCATCCCCTAGGTTTCAGTAATCCCTAACTATACAGAGGCACCACGTTGGGTTGTGTAGTAGTAGATGGACACATGTTGGAGCTCTGGAGTAGACACGCCCTATTTTCATGACAATGCAGCTTCTCCACAGCAAGGTGGTTGCAAGTAGATCTAAACCCAAGTACAAAAATCTCTTATAGGTTTAACATGTTAGTTATTTCAATTTTTTTTTAAATATTTTTAGATTTGAAGCTTTCATTAAAATATTCTCTAATGATATGGAGGTCCTTGTTTAGACTCTTCCTCTTGTAGGGTGACAACTGCATGCCAATTGTACTCCTGTGTTGTCACTTTGTCACCTGCACTCAGGGAAGCCAGCCCAGAGCGATGTACACCTACCTACTAATCTACATCTCTTATTTTTTTTTTATCTACCTAAATGCCCTAATTTCCTCTTACCTTAATTAACCAAAACCTGACAGGCCAGGTCCTGAGTTTTCTTTTTCAGGTCTGTGGTGTGGTAGGGTACTTCTTCAAACGCCCACTTTGTTCCATAGTGACATGGATGCTTTCCATTGGTTGTAAGAAGATATCACTAGGAGACTTGAAACGGCATGGTCACAATGCAAGGGGTGGCGACAAGACTGGCCAGCAGATCGAGACTGCAGTGGCAGATAATTCATCTCCACTATTGGAAGAGGTACCTTTGAGGGTCACGTTATGGCCTTGATTGGTTAAAAAAAGGGTATTAGTGAGTTTTTTAAAATTTTGTCTTATGAATGGGTGGGAGTGGAGTTGGTGAATGGTTTGAATGGTTCGATGTAAACCATCTTAGGTGCTGTGGGCACTACATGGGTAAAATTGTGAAATTATTGTTTCTCCAGCTTTTTCAAAGTCACAGATTCCTACCTGTTGAAAAAATATGTATTTTCAACTAATCAAGCTGTCAATACTTAGAGTGCAGTCAAATATGGGGGTGCAATCCAAGAGCAGAAATGTTGTAAACACTGCATACATGGTAAGGTTGGCTCTACTGATCAAAGTTTATGTAAATGGAGAGGGGCAGGTAGACAGCGGGGCGCACAGGCATTGCCAACTCTGCTCATTTTGGGAATAATAATAATCAGGGCAGGTTTTATAACAATCAAGCATCTGCCTTCAGCACAGACACTCTGGTGTAGCTGTATTGTTCTTGCATTGAGGGTCTGACAGGGGACTTCTACAAGATTATAACTGCCCTAACACATTGCACCCTTTTACATCTCAAGATTATGTGGTACGCTCTGATGCAAATCTGACTGTCTGCACGGTAAGACCCGTCTTGGAACAGACCATTCAAATCGTGCTGGAGCCTCCTTCCGCACCGACATGATGGTGCTCATATAGTTCTGCAGACTTCATGAAAATGTTCCCTTTTTATCCTGTCTTTGTTGGAACCTTTAAGCCATGACAGATGGTTTTCTTCCTTTTCCACCGGCTGACAAATTTATCTGCTAAGGTCATTATCACACGTCTTTTCCGTTAGGTTGTGGAGGCAGCTACAAAAGCCATTACCTACCAAACGGACTTTGTGATGTGAAACGCTTTGCCAGGTTTCATTCTGGCCTGAAGGAATAAGGCTGTATCACCTCATCACTTTAGAAAAGTTAAATGTTACATTATGGAGAAAAAGGGAACCGTTAGCGGCTAAGAAGAAAAAATCCAGCCAATAGTGGTTTCTAGAATAAAATAAAAAGCAAAACTGTGGTGAGGTAATCTTCACATCTAATGAGAGTCCTCTAAATTTATAGATCAAGTTTTGGTCATCTTTTTGCATTGTTGACCCTCTCAACTCTCAAGCACTAGAGGTGGTTATAGATATAGATCACATCAAAAAGATTTTGGCTGGTTGGAGCAACGATCCAATATCTGAGGGGCAGAACGTGACAACCCTAAACAAGCGATCATAGGGAACAAAGTAATCAGGAAGGTTACAAGAATCTTGCCTGTTTGCTATTTGTTTTTGCAGTACCATGACTGTCTGCCTTTGACTCTCCCTCCCCCACTGCCTAAAGCACATCACAACTTCTGTTTGGGGCAGGAACAGACCCAAAAGACCTTCTGCATGGATGACCCAACCATTCACAAATGTTTATTGTCAGCTGATATTGTACTTTCTAACACTGTCTATAAAAGAAGTTCAAACAGACCTTTTAGTGTCTTAACAAGCTTGCATGAACAAATTCCTTATACTGTATGTCACAATATACAGTGACAGTATGATATTTCAGAAGCTTGTCACATTTTATCATTGGCAGGCTGTCCTTAACTCTACTCAGTGATTTTGCCTAGGCTCAGATGAAGTCGAAATTCTGCTGCAAGCAGGAGGAACCAATTTTCCTGACTAGGTGATATGCTGCAAAATGGGCTGTTCTGTGTCAGGCTAGGTTCACACCTGGGCGATTCCTGATTGCGCGGCAATTGTGCACAGAACCGTGCGGATTGCCGGGGCGGTCACGGAGTCGCCCACCACAGCTAATCGCACTGGCCGTGCCATTATTTTCTAATGACACCCCAGTCGCGCTGGGCGGATCGGACGGTTTCCTGCCGTGATTATGCCCGTTCAAAAAGCAGAGTGTCGTAAAAAAAGGTACTTGTACCTTTTTTTAGCGATTGCCGTGCGGCTGTAACCCCATTGAAATCAATGGAGCCGCGCGGGAACCGCTGTGAGCACTAGCACACAGTTGTGCGGTCCCAGGAAGGGCGTCCTGGGTATCCCTCAGGTCTGAACCTAGCCTCAGAGATTTGTGAACACAGCAAAGAACTGCACAGGCATTAGGATTGAAATTATTGTGCCATCTCTGAGCTGGCATCTCAGTCCAGGAAGTAGATGGTAATCCTGGATGATGCCTGAACAAAGATGGCCCCGTCCCTCTGGGGAGAAAAACAGATGAAGGCATTGTCAGGGGGAGTACTGTGATCTCTGGGTAATACCTGTAACTGTTACACTTACACGGCAATTTAATTAATAGGCACTCATCTTGCTAAACAACATCAGCAATATGACTCAAACCTGCACTGACCGATAATGGTGAAAGGAAAAAAAAAGATCTGAACAGAACAGAATTTGGCTAATCTTCATTAATGAAAACTAAATTAAGGAAGTGTTTACATGCTGATAATGGCTTTCTTAAGTCCATTGTCGATTCAATCAGAAAAGTACATTTCCCGTCATTTGTCTCTTTTCTGCAGTAAAGGAAAGGATGATCCTTTCATCCTTATACTTTGTAATCTGTCTTTTATCACCACCCCATAGATGAGATCTCCGAAAGAGTTTAAGGAAATCATGTGCAGAAGGAGAAGGAGAAGGGGGGGTGAAAAAAACAGCCACTGAAATGATAGACGAGAGAAGATTTCATTTAATCTGCCCCGAGGACAGAGTTCTAGACAAAATGTTCCAAAATGCAAACAGGTGTAGCCGCCGAAATGCTTTCCGCTATTAAATACTATTAGCGCTCGTCCCCAGGCCTAGACGTCCTCATTTAAGACATAATTAACTTTCCTTTTCTTTGGTGCAAAAAACAATTGCTTCTAAAAACAGCAATACTTGTTCTTCACACAGTAATTTGTAAAAAATCTAGTTACTAATCTGGACTAGTTCCAGTGTAGGATTTCTGATAGGACAGGGTTTTTTTCCACCTTTTGCTTATCAAATTACATGGAGCAGGTTACATTACTTCCTACATTACGCCTGCTTTTCATTCATCACAACTGAGCACCTCTCAAGATGTTGGTGGAAGGCCAGTTCAAGCCAAGGAGCATCTCTTCTGCCTTCACGTCCAGAGGTTTGCAGCAGAAGCACCTCACTGATTATGATTAGGGATGCACCAATACCAAGTGCAGCACTTGGTACAAGTACATGTACAGATACTTTTCAAGCTCCAAGACTAGACTAGAGAAAAATTCAAAAGTTAGGAGGCAGCTGTCATTAGTAAGGAGCACACGGAGCTCCTCGGATTTGTGCATTCCTGTTTTAATGTATGATTTTGTTTTTATAAATATAAATATAGGGATGCACCAATACCATTTTTGCAAGTACTGATACTTGCCCAAGTCCTCACAGATACAAGTACTGATAATGGCCCAAGTCCTCACAGATACAAGTACTGATACTTGCCCAAGTCCTCACAGATACAAGTACTGATAATGGCCCAAGTCCTCACAGATACAAGTACTGATACTTGCCCTAGTCCTCAAAGATACAAGTACTGATACTTGCCCTAGTCCTCACAGATACAAGTACTGATACTCGCCCAAGTCCTCACAAATACGAGTACTGATACATTTTTGTTTATTCTCATGCAACAGTTTTTCTAAAACAATACAGACTAATGATTTCAGGACAGTGGTGGAGCGCCAGAGCCAGGTTCCAGCTGCAACCCTGGTAGTTCTCATGAAAATGCCAAGTATCGGCAGTAGTATCTGAACTGGTATCGGTGCATCCCTAATTATTAGACATGTGCGATTCGTTTCGTTCCGAATTGAAATTCGAACGAATTTTCGGAAATTCGGACATTTGGATGTATCCGAATTCCAAATTACAGATATAACGAATCCAAACGAATCCGAATTTCCGTTTCCGAAATTCATTAGCGGTAGTTAGTTTGAACGTTCGTTTCGTTTTCGTTTCCTATTCGTTTCGTTCGTTTGTTCATTGGAGCAAAGTGACATTAGAGAATGAGAAAAAAATGTCTTCCCCCTCAAATGTCACTTTGCTGCATACGAACGAACGAATAAAGAACCGAATAAGAACTGAAAAAGAAACGAACGTTCGAACGAACTACTGCTAACGAATTTCGTCCGAATTCCGAATCTGAATTGACTTT
Source organism: Nanorana parkeri (assembly GCF_000935625.1). NCBI lineage: Eukaryota > Metazoa > Chordata > Amphibia > Anura > Dicroglossidae > Nanorana > Nanorana parkeri. The sequence goes on from NW_017306394.1 coordinate 1,055,359, forward strand.
CACACCCGAATCCCGAAAAACTAAATAACACAAAATCGGAATCAAAACGAAACGAAACAAATGTTTTGGCAGTGCACATGTCTACTAATTATGATGTTATTTCTCACACACCACAAGTAAGTTGGTATTGATGATTTGACCATTGCTGACTATCTGAATGTCAGTATTTGGATAGGCTTAGGCATGCCCCTAACGTGACATCAAATGGATCTGTCAATAGGCCGTCAGGGACAGAAGGCTGTCAACTGTATGTATGTGTGTATCCCTGCTGCTTTAGTTTTTCTTTTGTACAGGTTATGTTAAGGCTGGCATCACACTTATGCATTGTGGGAATGCGTAGTGAAACAAGACACACTATGCATTGCATGGTGCATTGCGGTGCCATTCATTTGGATGTATAGTAGTAGGTGTCCACAGACCCGCACTGCAGAGCACCACAGCAAACATGTTATGCTATGTTAATGAAGGTCTGGTTTTTGTTCCATTGCTGTGTGTTGGCAGCCCATTTTATATGAATGGGCTGCCTAATGCAGTGCACAAAAAACGCACAAAAAACTGCACGTCAACATACGTGCATTAATGCAACAGAATGGTACAATCTGAAGAGCTCCTGAACATTTATTTTTAGTTCAGTATAGGAAATAATAATCAAGCAACACCATGGTTTCTATGGTCAGCAACAATTTTGTTCTCTTCTCTATAAAATCTGTATTTGATATCTTTTGTCACCAGGACTTGTTTGGGTCAGCCAATGGAATGTAATAATAGTGCTTCTGTTTACAGTAACCAGTTTGATGCCGGCTTTTGTCTTCCAGTTGCAATAGAGATGCAACAGCATCAATCTAATTGGATGATAGTTGCAATGTCTGCATCTTATCCTGCTCTAGTATTTATGAATGATGCCATATATGACTCTTACCCCCTGTTATGTGTGACTAATTATGTTGTTTTGTCCGCTGATCTCAGCTCCAGGCTAGTAATAGAATTAACTTTACACAGCAGGGGCCCAACCTGGTCCCGAACGTTGGATTGTCGGTGTTATGAGATGAGTTTGCACTGGGTGTAGCAAAGTGTAGGGTGACTCAGGTCCAGGAAGACTGCAGAATATCCTGTATTGCTTTACAGACACAAGAAGAATGAAAAGCTCTGTCCCTGAATGGAAAAGATCCTTTGGCTGCAGATATCAACTCCAGCTGTTGTTATGGCTAGAAGTCTTATCATGCCTCCATTACCAAGAAAGCCAAAGCTGCCTATTTCATTTCACCCTAATTCAAACATTAATCCTAAACCTAACATTAATCCTAACACTATCTCTAAATCCGGAATTATTTCTACATTCTTGCCCACGACGATCTTTCTGTGTCCCGTACAAATGGATTCTGAAGCATTTTTATTTGAATTCTTAGGCTTCTATAATCTCGTGTTTAGCGTGTGCTTGTCAACATTCCATTTCATCACGGGATGAAATAACATCTGATATAAAAGCTCCACCAAGAAAGGACAGGTTTCTTTTTTTTTTTTTTTAGAAGCTCTACCTATCATCAAGCAGAAATCTGGGAAACTGTCATCATATCAAAATTAGTTTTATTAAACCATTACAGTATTAATAGGCTGCAGTAACTGCACAGAGTTCTTAGGCTCATGTAATAAGTGGCAGAATGATTTCCTGCCTCGGAATGCGGTCGAGTCTTTCTTGCTACCAAGGGAGTAGCAAAGGAGCGACATCTCACTAGTCTGGTTAGCAAGAATGTGACAATATTAAACCAAGTAAGTGGTTTGTTGCTGGGTCTGTTACAGGTGAATCCTCTGGCAGTTGATGCAGGCTCCCCCAAGGTGTGGAATCTAACTGACAGATTGGTCTTCACCAGAGCGCCCTGCATGAAGTGATGGGTTGACAACAGGGTATGGCCCTTGGGTTTTCCCCAACGAGGAGCAGGATGGCTATGATGAGGAGACAGGATAAGATGAGATGGCAAGGCCAGTATCCATGAAGAAGTCAAGGCAGGTGGCAGGCAAGAGGTCAGTGTCACGCAGAGGATTAGACAGGTAGCAGGCAAGAGAGTAGTTGGAGTCCAGGCAGAGGTCAAGGCAGGCAGCTAGCATCAGGCAAGAGGATAACAGGACCAAGCAGAATCAGCAATGGGGGCTGGAGACATAAGAAGATTTAGCCAGCGTCGGGTAATTAAAACAACACCAATCTCAATGTACAGGGTTGCTGGTAAGAAGAAACCAGAAAGGAAGGTGTTTAAATACCTTTCAAGTCAGTGAGCATGCCATGCATCGGGGATGCACTCTAACATGCGCACACTTAGATGCATGACCAGCCATGGCGCAAAGGCCACATGCTGGTGCATTTATGCACAACAGACAGAATGGGCCATGTCCCTAGATGTACAGAAACAGATTGTAGAGGTATTGTAACAGGGTCTCAGCCCCTATCTTGCCAATTGCCTTGGCTTGAATAAAAGAGCCGCTCCACATGGCTCAATCCAGCAACCTGCAACTGGAAGGACCACAGTGTGGTCTCCTAATGTTAGATAACTGCACACCTTTCGAATGAACTAGCCCTGTAGCCGTCCCTTTCTTTACTGCATCAGTGCTGCCAGACCCCTAGTGGTGGGCATAGTTGCCAAAGGGCCCTTGTGCAAGACCAAACATTTAAGTACTGACCAAGTACAAATATTTATTCACTGTTAGATAGATAGATAGATAGATAGATAGATAGATAGATAGATAGATAGATAGATAGATAGATAGGAGATAAATAGATAGATCGATAGATAGGAGATAGATAGATAGATAGATGCACATGAAGCATAGCCTTTGCTTAACTCTGAACCGTTTATAGTTCATGACATACAACCAGGTTTAGACAGCACACACATGCCTTTCACTTCCAGTCCAAATGTTGTTGAGAGGAAATTGGTAAAGCCTTCTCGTCTCAGTGGCAGTAAGTTAGAAAGTGAATGAGGTGTTCCATGCGCAATATCACCTGGTTATTACAGACCAGGAGCTTGCTAAAGTCATCATGAAGAATGTCTCCAGACTACCAAGTATACCTGACATGAGTCTTGAGAGAGGTCTCAGCATCTGACATACCCACATCTTATATCATTAGGGCCCCTAAGTGCCATAGGGTCCATGTGCAGCTGCACAGGCTGCACAAATTATATATCCACCACTGCTGTGGTTACCAACCAACAGGAGAAAAATCAGAACAAGGAGGTTCTGGTCTTTTTTGGGCTGTACGTAACAGCTTTCCAGTTTTCTGATTACCACAATTCAAAATGTGAAAACAGACCCCATTTTCCCTTTAATGCTAACCATGTTTTTCCTCTCAAGCCTCTATTTTGACTTAACCGCATGATCATCACATACGCTGAATAAACTTTTATACTTCTATGACCTCTGTGCAACTTCAGCAGTTCCTCTGTCCATTTTACGACCCCCCACCCCTGTCTGCTCACTACCTTTAAGATCAGCTCCTAATAGGTAACAGATACCAACTGCAGTTGGTGATTTTATCATCATCGGTCTAATGTTTCAAAGTGGAAAGAGCCATGCAAATTACAGGACCATTTCCACCCTTGTCAGCCTTTTATTGCTCTTTAATTGTTAGCAGAAGGGTGTGAGGGGTGATGCTACGTTTTAGGGCCCAATCTGAGGTTAGGATGGCTTGTACTGGCGCACACATCTGATGTTTATAAACTGAAGTTTAGGAGTGGAGACTTGCTAGAGCCTCATAATACCATTCCAGACATTGCCTTTTATCTAAACCTTCAGGACCATTCCGTAATTGCACATTTTCTACAACCAGATTGTTATTTTCCTCCATTTTCGAAGAAGTCCCAGCAGGAAAATTGTAGTCATCATTTTGCCATAATTGCAGGTTTTAGTTAAAGTGCGTTTCATTCATATAAATGTCATCATTGACTCTTCAAGAAAAATATCACTTTAATGCAGATTAACCTTTACGGGCCTTCCACAATGACTAATGTTAGAAAGCAAAAATCACGGAGTGGCAAATTGTGAGGGCTTTGCAAAGGAAAGCAGATTTAATTTTTCCAGAGCGCAATAAATCACATATCTTACCAGAATAATAAAAGAAAAAAAAATCGGTTCTCTAATTCAAATTAGTTTAAAAAAAAGTCTGCTATTTTTTTTTTTTAAAGGAAAGGTTCAACTGAAATGCAAAACACAAATGCACGCACAGAGTAACCTTAAAGTTGGAGCACAAGCAAAACCGAACTCTATATTCTACAATGCAATTCATGGTGTCTGAGCATTGACTCCTGGGATATGGGAAGGTGTCGGCTTGAATTTTAGACCCTAACCCTAAGTGGGTATGTTCATATATAGTCTATGGAGGACCATTCTAGGACAAATGATACATACAGTATATAAGTAGACACATACGGGCTGATATGCTAAAGGCAAATAGGCTCTTCACTTTGCCAGGGAATTTTCCCTTAGCTTAGTGAATGAGGTGACTTCCATCATCCAAACAAGCGCAAGCAAAATTACTCTTTTTTTTTTCCTCGTGATTGGTTATTCTTTGCAAAGTAAATTTCCACCACATTCACAAAGTTATTCCTTTGCAATGTGAACAGCTTATTTGCCTTTAGTAAATCAACCCCATAGTGTCTGATTTATTAACCTATATATCAGGGATGCACCGATACTAGTATCGGTATGGGTGTGAATGCCGAGTATTTGGGCGAGTACTCGTATTCGCCCAAATGCTCCAATGCCTAGCCCTGATACTTCCGGTATCTGGAAGCCAGGCAGCGAGTCATTACAAGCTGCGTGGCTTCCTGATTGGCCGGGAAGCCGGCTTCATGCTCCCTCGTCACTGGTGACGAGGGAGCCTAGAGCCGGCTTCCCAGCCAATGGGGGAGTCAGGCAGCGTGTAATGACTTGCTGCCCGGCTTCCTGAATGGTCAGGAAGCTGGCCAATCAGGAATCCGGGCGCCATGTAATGACAAGGCGCCTGGCTTTCTGATTGGCCAGAAAGCTGGCTCCATGCTTTATCGTCACCTAGTGATGAGAAGCATGGGACGGCTTCCCTGCTAATCGGGAAGCCGGGTGGCGAGTGTTTACGCGCCGACCAGCTTCCTGGCTTATCAGGAAGCCAGGTGGTGAGTCATTACATGCCGCTTGGCTTCCTGCATGGGACTTCCGGTATTGGTATTCGGTATCGGCTGGGCGCCGATGGCTTACATGGCATTACATGGCACCTGGCTTCCTGATTGGCCAACTTCCTGACCAATCAGGAAACTGGGCAGCAGGCCAAAAAAAAAAATTTCGGTACTCACATGAAATACCGATATCGGTGCATCCCTGCTATATATGCATGTGATCAAGCGATGATGACTGAGCGGATTAGCAAAATCTATGCAATCTTATTTGGATGTTCAACATGCACAGCGAACTAGGGCTGCACCGTACACATTGAGCATCAGTGCACAAACAGCTAGATAGATAGATGGACACCAATTGTGCACATTCGCTTACATATTTGCGCACATGATCCAGTCATAACCTTGGATTTTATCCCGATTTCATTAATCTTATTTAATAAATCAGCACACAGTAGTGACGTAGGGGCAGGTGGACAGAGCAACAAATCTCAGAGAGGTTTCTAGGCATATGACAATTCTGGATATTACAGATGTGAAGGTTCTTCAGACAACTGTAGCTCCTGACTACAGAGTAGAACGGAACCGCAGGCAGCGGGGCAGGGAAGTATAAAAAGGCTTCTTTTACATGTTCCTTTTTAATATTTTTTGTTACATGGCTACAGGGTAACTTTAAAGTTGATATAAACCCAAAATTAAAAATCTCATATAAGCTTCCTGTAGTTTTCAGGAGTCCCTCCAACGCTGGTGCCGGTCTCCGATCCAGCGCAGACTCCTCGGGACTCACGGTGTCAGTGCACATGCACGCTGGCGGCTGCATGCATTGATTTACTCTGTGTATCTCCTCTTCTCCCGGCCGAAGATCTATACTGAGCATGTGCCCGCCCCATGATCCTTCACGGCCGCTCAAGAATCTTCATATCTTCGGACGGGAGCGCTGAGTTTTGAAGTATTTGGCAACTTTTTAAATTTTTTTGTAATGTTTTTGCCTATATCTACTGCTTGCTAGCAGTAGATATAGGCTTAATTGTACTTTAATATAATTTACTTTACTAAAATCCCTGATGATCCTGCCATGAAGGCACTTCCTGCCATAGCCCCCGTTCACACTTAAGCATTTTGTTGCATAGTTTTCCAAAGCACATCATCGGTCAACATAAAAAATCCCAATAATGTTGTCTCACCTGCTGCTCAAAAAAAGAACACGAGCATTTCTTTGGGGTGGAATTGCATGTTTTTGATCCCATAGTCTTCAAGACAAGTACCTGAAAAGTGAATGAAAAATGCATGCATGTAGACAGGAAGAAGCTTCAAAAAAAGCTGCCAGAGATCGGCAGCACTGAGATGCAACAGAGGATGAGACAAGGTTTAAAACTGTTTTTTAAAAAAAAAAGAAAAACATGGCAATTGTTTATCATGCACACAGTGCACAGATCAAACTGATAGTCATCCAATCAGGGTTTACATCTACTTTATATTGATTTTTTTAAGTCCAGTCAGGTGCAATTAGGTAAATAATGAGCTTTGCAGTTAAATGTCAGGCAATTAGCATTAATTTTTCTTGTCTGGCTTGCAGTTCAGAGATAACATTTTCCATCAAGGCCTTGTTTTTTGTTTGGTTAGCTCCCAGCCAGAGCTATAAAAATTTAATTATTGATAGGCAGGAATTTCTTGCATAGTCTTTCTTCCCCTTTCGCCTGACGTACACATTAAAATGTTGTTACATACCAACCTTGAAGATAAACTTAGGTTTATGGAGTCAAGATATCACGAGCCGGCAGAGAGAATGCATAAAGATAGGATTTATTACTTCTCAGAAAGGTGATGTCATTCAAAGGCTAATTGGCTAAGGCTATGAAAATATACAGGCACCATTCCAAAGGCGTTTGGAGGGTAAACTTCGCTCCCGGCAAGCTGCTGGGGGAGAAAGGTGATTTTACAGACAGAAGCCAAAGATGTCAATACAGAGGCATTATAGGGTCAAATTTGTGTTTAATGTCTATCTTATGTCCATGCCTACCCAAAGACATGACAATTGTCCTGTCTGATCGTTTTTGGCTGGTTAGGCTGAAAGCCTAATGCCAGGAGAGGCTTGTTCTTCTGCTTGTGGCGGATAGATTGAGGGGAAACAGCGAGGGATGGAGCCCCTCTTGGCATTGCATCACCCTGGCTGTCTTTCCTGCAGGTTACACACAGAGAGTGGCTCTCTCATTGTGATAGGTGCCCGGGTTTGTATCAGGAACTCCTTGAACTTCCTGTCCAGTTCAAGATCACAAGGAACAGAGCAGTCTCCAGCAACTATCCATCTACTAGCTTAAGGAAGGGAGAAGAGAGGATGAAGAAATGAGTTGGGGGGGAGCAGAAGATTGGCATGCCTTGCTGTGCCTGTGTGTTTGAGCAATCTTAGAGAGGAACTGCCGCACTCTTTACCGGAACACCTATGTATAAACGAGGGTGCTGTAGTAACCACGGATGGCGCCGCGCATCTTCAAATATATGATAAATGTTACCAGCACACCTATGTCTTGTGTCAATAATCCATCTTCTTTATTGATGCAGACTGTCACAAAACAATGTTTCGGGGCCACACAGGGTCCTCTTCATCAGGTTTTAGTATGACCAGTATGTGTGTTTGTGGAGACACACACAGGTTACTAGCACACACAATGGTGGCTCCATAGGACCCTGCAAGGGAAAGGAGCCACCCTAAAAAAAGAAATCATGGCCTCTGTCCAGGGGATCAACTGATTCTTCATCATGGAGCAGCATCCATTGTAAGTGATTTAATCATCATTTGAAATATCTTAAAAACATTTTGACTTTAATATTACTTTAAGCTGGCCAACACTCTTGATTAGTCCCCACTTTACCTGAGTTCAAAATATAAAAATCACACTGATGTCACAACATACCCCTCGCTGCTTAAGTTTTCTACAGACCAAAGCTGGTAGTCCTAGGCCCGGGAGAGAGCGCCTGAGGTTTTGGCACCCTTCACTGGCCTGGCTCAGCCCTGTACAGCTCCATCTGTCTCAACTCAGGAAGAGGGCATCCATTGGCATCCTTGCCTTGGGTACCAGAGGACCTTGTCTCAGCACTAACCCTATCACTCACTTACAGCTTCCAAAACCCAGGTAGATCTGGCAGAGATGACCCGTCTTGACCTCAGCCGGGTTAGCCCCCCCATATCAAAATTTTTGAACAAAACATATGCAGTTGGTTAGATCTTTGTTAGATCAGGTTAGATCATATTGATTTGAATGGGGTGACATCCACGCGGCAATTGCAGAAAAAAGATACATACACCTTTTTTTGCGACCCATTAAGCGCGGCTGTTTTAGCCGTGATCGTGTTCGTTTGCACGGGCGGAATTGTTCTGGGAAGCTGCGCAATCCGCCCAGCGCGACTGGGGTGCCATTAGAAAATAACACCAGAGCAATTGTCGGAGGCGGTCGACTACACGGCAATCCGCGCAGTATCATGCACAATTGCTGCGCAATCACAGACCGCCCGGGTGTACACCAGGCCTGAGGCGGTTGTTACTCCGCTGGGGTCCCATATACATCTCTACCGTCTTGGTCTGATCAGTTTGAAACCCAGTCCGACTATCCTCAGTAATGCCAGATATTTCAGGGGCAACAGAATAATGTGTACAAGAACCATTATACATCTGCATCTTGCACTGATGTTCAAGAGATGTTCACTTTCTATTTTTATATCCAGACTGTGAAGATACATGGAAGAAAGAGTAAAAAATGTCAGTGTTTATTTAGAAAAGGTAATGAAGGGGATCACTTTCAAAGGTTTGGACACCGTATTTCTTCCATTTTACAGTGTGAAATAAAAGCTTTCAGCTTGTTTAATGCCTATAATTCATCCGTGCTGTTTATATAGTGGGAGAAGGGGCAGGCAGCTCCACAGATAACCGTGTCTGCCTGGTGCAAGGCTGAGATTCCTGAAAACCATATTTCACTCTCTCTTTAAAACACTGAACAGATCATCTTTCCGAGGTATGGCAGCGGACATCTGAGATTGGCCAAGTGAAAGAAGGAAATTCGAACAGAATCCTCTAAACACTTTCTGTGGCTCGTGTTTCAGATACAGAGGATGAGCAGCGCAGCAAATGGATTTGAGAAGGCTTTTATAGTAACGCTAGGCCTAAGCTCTTAGACTTTCTCATCTATAGTGATTAAAAGCCCAGCTCTGGCCATTTTTTTTCTTTTTTTCAGGTTCCTATTTCTATGTTTTGCCATCAGTGTCTTATTAAGGAGATTTCCCTTAACTTCCTGTCCTGTAGATTTCACCGGAAGTGTCATGGTGAAGTGTCCTTATTGTTAGACTTCCTCTCTATTCCCGTTATGCTGACAATTTAAAATTTTGGATTTACCCTCACTTTCATTCCCAGTGACATTGGTGATCAGGACAATTCCAGAGGGTGATTCTCCCTAACAGGACACAGACACAGACAGCAGGTTAGAAAGAGTTCTAACCCCTCACCACTCTATCCAAATCTATCCTAAAATTTTAAAATTTTTACTTTAGTTATACTCTAACTCAAGAGTATGCACCTTGGCACTCCACCTATATTGGAACTACATGGCCCATGAAGCATTGCAAGTCTACGACAGCCTTAGGCATGTTTTCCAGAGGAAAAGATAAAAAAGTACCAAAAAGGTAATTACTTACCTTTGTCATTGCCGCTTGCTCCCATCTGAAGATCTGGAGCTTCTCGAGCGGCAGAGCAGGATGATGGGGCGGGCGCATACGCAGTAGAGGTGCATGTGCAGTAGAGATCTTCAGCAGGGAGAAGAGGAGAGACACTGTGGAGGTGAATGCATGCAGCTGTGAGCGTGCACATCGGACAGACACCGTAGGACCCTAGTGCTGCGCTGCGCTGGATCAGAGAACAGCACCAGCGCTGGAGGGACCTCTCAATACAAGTGGAAGGAAGAAGATGATCGGATCAAAAGGCATCATTTAAAGGAGAACTATGGAGTTAAGTCTTTTCCCCATAGTTCTCCTTAGGGTAACGGGAGGACACAAACTAGCATCCTCCCGTCACCCTAGGCTCAGTATACCGCGAGCTGTAACTCGCAGTATACTGAGACGCGCAGTATACCGCGAGCAGCTGCTCGCGGTATACTGAGACGCCGCAGCTGAAGCGGATCCCGACAATTGTGTTGGGATCCGCCCAGCTGCGTGACTGACAGCTGGCTCTGCCTATCTAAAGGCAGAGCCAGCTGTACCCGCCCCCTCCCCCGTCCATTCCGCCAGTCAGCGCTGGCGGATCGGAGCGGGGAGGGGGGAATCCAGCCCCTCCATGTCACGGCAGAGTGCCGTGACAGGATCGAGAGGTGAGCGAACGCCGGTATGTGTTCGCTCACCTCCTGATCTACTGAGCCGACCTGTGACAGTCTCATTGTCACAGGTCGGCTAGATCTATGAGGTGAGTGAAAAGCACTCACCTCATAGTTCTCATTTAAGGTAAGTCCTTAAAGCAGCATGGAGGGGGATGAAAAAATCTGTGACTTTAATGTCACTTTATACCCTGAAGTGCAGGGGTAGCCCCACAGCAAGCATTAATAAAAATGTTGCCCAGATTTCCTCTTTAAAAAATACAATTTTTGATGCTCAAAATAAAAATGAATACACTTTTGCAGACTCCTTTATAGTCAGATGAAGGAGATGAAGTGCACCGACTTGGGTGGGGTTTTCCTTTAAAGAAAATAGTTGGATGGGCTTTCTCCAAGGGATTGGGCAGGTTTTGTTCCTCTTCAACACACAGAGGTTAAAGGAACAACATCTTACTTTCCTGCCACATCAGACTGCTCTTTTCAGTGCTGCCAAGTTACACAATCCTTGCAAGGTGACATTTCGAAGGAGGAAGAAAGGGCAGAGGAAGTGGGAACACTGTGTCTTATCCTCCCATTGAAGTCCGCTGGATTCCATCAATTTTCAGTGACAGTCATGGAATCCTGCCAGACCCTCAACCTGGCTCTAAGTCTCCAGGGGTCACAGCTTGCATTGCTTTGTAATGGTCTTTCAAAACAATCATTAGTTTTGTGTCATTAATTATGTAGAGGAACTGACTGCACGTTTGGGATACATATCAGATATTTCAGCTTTTTTTTAACAGAAGAATCTAAGAAAAACAGATGTGGATACTTTTGTTCAGCGCGGCCGAGCTGAAAACCTCTAAAAAAACAACAACAAAAAAAAGTTATAGGACTTTAACAATTCTGGGAGAATAGAAATTAAATTCTTAGCTATGAAAAATGGTGTAAAATACAATAATCTCGTATGACACTTTTTAGCTGGCGCATGGCAAGTTGAGTGAGCAATTAAACTTTCGATTTAATTTGGTATCATAATTGCAAATAATAAAAAAAAAGACCCCAAAAAAGCAGGATCCATTGTGATAGAATCGAAATTACTTTAGTTTAACGCACTTTTTTCATCCTATCTCAATTTGATCATTATGCGCATCAAGGTGCTTTAACGATACAAGCCCAGGTTCAACTTCACAGCTGACCATGAATTTTGGTGGTTTCAAACTCATGAGTGGTAGGTTGCTGTCATGGGACCAGGGCTGCCCTCTTACCTGGGGCCCAGCGGGCATGGCAGAGATTGTAGGGTCCTTCTTGTGGTGATTTGGTGCCCGGCGTGCATGACGTGCGCACGTGGCGGTGCTGTGGCCTATTAGTCACCTCGGGTGCTGATCATTGCCTTGCGAGCACTCCTTCTCTCCTAGCCGTCCCATTGGTTCCCAGGGACCTGTGGCTTCCTTGTTGCCCAGACAACCGGGGCGTCGCCGGCCCCTGCTGGGTTTAAATCCCAGCCAGAGCCAAGACTTGTTGCTGAGTTATTCTGCCATACCCAAAGCAGCTACGAAGCCTCATTTCCTGTTTCCTGCCTTCCTTCCCCGCTATTTGGATCTCCTGGTTATCGACCCCTGGCTTGTCTCCCAGTTTATGATACTCGCTGCCTGCCTCGACCCGCGCTGTCCTCTGACAACGCATTTTGGGTCATCCTATCTTGTACCTCAGCCTGGACTCTCCTTCTGGTATTGTTCCCTGCTATTGGGTTCCACTCCAGCAAACAGGGGGACTTCTCTCCTTCCCTAACAGTTGCTTAGTTTCTGGTGATTTCTTTGAACATATTTACAATACCCGATGGATCAAAAGTGGTTGAAATTGACTGAATATTGCCATGTGAATGATCAGCAATATGAGAAAATGTCCGCTTAAAACTGTTATCTCAATTGTGGGCAGACTAACCTCCTGTCAGGGACTCTTGTTGAATGGCCTCTGGTCTTACGTTGGCCCAGCTACAGGCTACCAGCAGGTCTAATGGAGTTTGTAGTCAATCCAAATCTGTTGTGGATCATTAGGTATTCACCAGGCAGTCCAGACAAATTAGGTGAACACAGACAAGCAGCCATTCTTACAGATTACTCATGAATTCAATGCAAAAGAGTGAAAAACAATTAAACAAAAAGCCATGGCAAATGTTTATGATAGACGTTCCTTTAGCTGACTAAATATCATCCAATAAAGCTCTTTTAACAAAATGTTAATATTAAAATCACACAAACCAGATAACAAGTAGTGTAACATGTTTCAGAGCCAAGATGGCAGCTTGCACACGGCTGCTGAGACACAAGAAGTAACTAGGACTGTCCAAGGACTGTCCTGTTCAGACTTTGCCAAGTGCCTTTTTAGACATAGCGTGGCTCCTGGGTATCCCCTCAGTGGGCTTGCCCAAGCTTTCTATGGTTGCTGCACACAGCTCTGGATGTGCTTGAATTACTAAGGTGTTTTCTGACAAGCCAAAGTCATTCATTGCCCATGTAATTGATGGATGAGCATCTAATTAGAAACACTGTACACTAGCTCATTGGTTCACAAGCGGCATCATCTGCCAACCTCTGGGATTGGGAGGGAGCCCTGACCAGCTTCCAAAGTCTTCTGACTATTGGTTTTGTACCATTGTATATGGTTGGTAACAGAAGACAAGGACACAGATCTCAAGTTCTCTGAAGGCTTGAGAAAATTTAGCCTCAATAATTTTAAAGTAGATGTAACCTTCACTGGATGGCATTATATTTCCCAAAATAATCAGCTGAAACTAAAAAGGGCCACTGCTCCATTTCATTACTAGCTTATTAAAGTAAGGAGCACATGGGCATGGAATTTCACAGAACAAACATTTCCCTTTCCAACCTTTCTTAATTCTAAAATTTTTCAAGAATTTACGTGCATACAAATTGCACATATTCTCTATCATATGTGGAAGCCACACTGCCTCGTCAAGGCCCTTCTGTAAGTATGGTCCCTAATTGTGGCCGTACACTGTGCGACTTTCGGCTAGTTCGAAATTCACACAGTGGCTGCTGCTGTCGGCACCTTTCGGCCGGCATCCCTCGATCAGCTGATCGAAGGAACCGGTCGGGAAATCTTCATACGAACAGAGCCAGCAGCCAATGAGCTGCTGGCTCTGTTGGGATATTCTCAATCAACAGGGATTCCTCCATCAACACAACTCGTAGTGTTGATGGAGGAATCTCCTCTATTTTTTTTTTTTTCCGTTCAGCCCGCGGGTTGAACAAGAAAAATAAAGCAGTGTATGGCCTGAATTACTCTAAGCTAAGAGAGCATCCATCTTGGGTCATATATAGCAATGGATAACTTGAGGACAGGTTGCCATTGGGCTATGCTAGGCTTAGAAACAATGGGCTACCTCCAAGTCTCCCCGCCCTTAATTTATTAATGGCTATATACATTTGGAAACTCTCTTATATTAGAGTTCGGGATCACACTTCACAGAGACCTCGAAGAGGCAGTGTGGCTGCCCTGTATATTAGCAAATACATGCAACTAAAGCCTATTTTTAATGTAAATTATTGAAACTGGGTTTTATTTCTGAATATCTGGTAAGTGTGCTGAGAATTGTTTGTATTGTATAATCATAAACAATTACCATGTTTATTTTCTGTTGGAAGATACTGTTTTCACTGTTTGTTTTATCCTTCCTTGCATCTCAGTCCTGTTGATTACCTTGAGCTACTTCCTGTCTTCCCGCAAGTGCACCCAGGTAGGCTGTCTTATGTGGACAATGGTAGAACATGCTTGCACAATGAGCACGCATGTGACAGGGTGACAACACAGGAGGGCACTTGAGAGACAGGGACAGAATGTTGTCCCCCTCTAACAGGAAGTACCTGAACAACGATCTTCATGGCACGAACCCCAGATATGTGTATAAAGCAACCTGCAGATTAAAAAAAAATATTGAATATTAATTTTGAAATTACATTTCTCTGTGAAAGATTATATAAGATTTTAATGATTGTGTTTACATTAATGTTACCATCAGCCTTTTATATAACGTATAGGTCTAAAATTAGGGATTGGCAGTTTGAATGTGATAATTAAGTTGTCTTGTAAAATAACATGTTGATACATGTGTACGCAGAACTTTCAATTGTTCATTTATTGTAGAAAAGGATTCCCAGGCCGTGATGGACATCATTATTCCTGGAAATAATCAGGAGCAAGATTGAAATTGACAAGCTGTGTGTGTTTATGAATGGACTTGGTTATCTGCCCTATCGTGGAAGTTTCACATGTGTATCTGGATGGAATTAATTTGTGCAATGCTTCCTGTTGCGGATGGGAAACAAAGAAATGTTTGCTTGATATTTGCATATGTCAAATCTTGCAACATTCCTAAACAAATATAGTTAATGGTGGCAAAGAAATGCATTTAGACAATTCCATTAACTGGATCATACAGAAAACTAAACTATATCTTCACAATAATATTGTTGTAGTAATAAGATGGATTTAGAACATTTAATCACATATGTGGTCTACCTACATACCTAATATACGACTGAAGGAAACGAAAGAACTCAAAAAGGTCTTTTCAAAGGGACAGAAAAATACTGGAGGGTGGGGTTGGAGGAATGAGATCGCCTTAGCCTAGGGTTCAAGGACTGGTTTCATGATCCGTATGAGGGATCTTGTTTAATAATAATAAGGAGATCATCTCTTTGAGGGACATTTAGCCTAGGGAGATAATTTCTTTGAGGGACATTTAGCCTAGGGAGATCATCTCTTTGAGGGACATTTAGCCTAAGGAGATCATCTCTTTGAGGTACATTTAGCCTAGGGAGATCATCTCTTTGAGAGACATTTAGCCTAGCGAGATCTTCTCTTTGAGGTACATTGAGCCCAGGGAGATCATCTCTTTGAGGGACATTTAGCCTAGGGAGATCATCTGTTTGAGGGACATTTAGCCTAGGGAGATCATCTCTTTGAGGGACAATTAGCCTAAGGAGATCTTCTCTTTGAGGTACATTTAGCCTAGGGAGATCATCTCTTTGAGAGACATTTAGCCTAGGGAGATCTTCTCTTTGAGGGACATTTAGCCTAGGAAGATCATCTCTTTGAGGTACATTTAGCCTAGGGAGATCATCTCTTTGAGGGACATTTAGCCTAGGGAGATCTTCTCTTTGAGGGACATTTAGCCTAAGGAGATCTTCTCTTTGAGGTACATTTAGCCTAGGGAGATCATCTCTTTGAGGGACATTTAGCCTAGGGAGATCATCTGTTTGAGGGACATTTAGCCTAGGGAGATCATCTCTTTGAGGGACATTTAGCCTAGGACCATCGTGATATCAGGATTCACCCACCTGATATCAGGCTGTAGCTGGGCATGCACTGTTTGATTTTCAGCTGAGGAAATACGAGCATTGTTTGGCCCCCTATGACACCCCTCTGTTCAAAGGAGTCGGCCCAAAATGTTTCAGCTAAACAGCACCATGGGGAGGAGGGGGGGGACGGGGGTGTTGTTTGGTTGTTTAGCAGGAATGTGGGAATCTTGGGCTGAACAAGAATAAAGTTTAAGCCCGAGTTCACAGCTTGTGTCAAAAACATGCGACGTGCTTGCGGCGTGACCCAGCTGTAAAATGCATGTTTTTCCCCCATGTGGGTGCGTATCACACAAGGTAAAAAAACGTGGCGCGCTCACAGCTGAAAGTGCTGCCTGAGCTACTTTGCCGAGTTCATCGCGTGTGTGGCAGCCCATTCATTGAATGGGCTGACGTGGGGCAACCGCAACAAAAATGTACGCAAATGTGCACGAATGTGCGATTGCGTTCTCACATGTTCCCACAGCGGGAAGTGTGAACAGGGCCTCAGCATATGGCCAGTTTAACTCTAAGATAAATCATTACAAGTAGCAGATCCATCTGAAAAGTTAACACTCCCTCCTTGGAGAATGTCCCATTATCAGTTGTCATGGAATCTTCCATGGTGACAACCTTCCAGGTCCGAGTCAACAAAGTGCTTGCGCTTCTCTAAGAGTAAAATCCTACATCGGGAGTGATTTAAACTTTTCCTGAGACAGATTTAGAGCAGGGAATATAAACATTTTCACTGGAAAAAAAAGCGATCGGTAGGATCTAATGTGTCACAACTTCTTTCCTACATTCATGTGAGGAGTATTATGTGAAATCATCGGGGCTTGCAGTTCCCAGATGTAAAGAAAATCAGCAACCATGCAAAGTTTCTTTTAAATACAGTTTCAGAAGATACCACGAGTGGTGTCATAATACAGTTTTTTTTCTCATGTTAATTAGAGAAAAGCTAAATAATGCATTTTAATTTCTCAATACAAATAATGGTTTATTTATAAAAGTTCCACCCCGCTCCCATTCACATGGGACCAGTGACCCTAGATAGCGCTACGTCTATAGGAATTTGTATACTTGTCAGCACCATCCAGGGGCGCTATGCCATTGGAACAGCATCTGCCTGGCTGTATGCCGGGAGGGAACTTTTATAAATTAACCCCATAAACTAGATGTGAACCCAATCACTAAAATCTCATAGAAAATTTCACATATTAATGAAAGTCAATCACTTAAATTTGCAGCTTTCAAAAAATAATCACGGGTGATCGTGCCATGAAGGTTCTTGTTCAGTCACTTACTGTTATAGGGTGACAAAGCTCTGTCTCTGCCTCCCAGGGCCATCCCTACAATGAGGCAGCCTGAGATGGTTGCCTCAGGCGGCATCTCACTGGGTCACAACATGGGGGGGTGGCAGGTGTACCTAAATGGAAAAATGGACACTGCCACTCCAATGGCAAATCAAGTAGGTCTATCTATATCAAGTAGGTCTATCTATGCAGCAAAGTACACTCAGTGCAACGTTTCGGAGTCTCACAAGATCCCCTTCATCAGGCAGAAACAAGTGATGGAGAAGTCCAGGTCTGCTGCAGGTAGCCTGATGCGAAGTAATGTACCTTTTTCCGGTTGGAATAATAGCGAGGTGCTGAAATGGGTAATCAGGATAAAGAATGAAATCTTGCTGCACTCCATACCGGATATTCCCTGGTGATAGGGAGGGTGCTTGTAATGACCGCGGATGGCACCGCTGTATACATATTGGTCGTGAAGAAAGTCACCAGCACACCGAAAAAATCCTTTCAGGATCACCAAATGTTCATTTTATTAAACAAATCGTCAAAAGTGAAGACGAGCGCTTTCGGGGGCCACGCAGGGTCCCTTCATCAGGCATGTTGATGTTTGAGCCTGATGAAGGGACCCTGAGTGGCCCCGAAAGCGCTTGTCTTCACTTTTGACGATTTGTTCAATAAAATGAACATTTGGTGATCCTGAGAGGATTTTTCCAGTGTGCTGTTGACATTCTACATGACTGAAATGGGTAATGCCACAATCAGGATACAGTCCATATGCCCATCGCACTTAGAACCGCTGTTCCATCAATATAAAGTGGGTGCAACGGCTGGCCACCGCCTCAATACATAAATGGAAAAATGGACACCGGCACTCCAATGGCAAATGAAGTATTTATTGACAAACATACTGCCTAGCAAAATACACTCAGTACAACGTTTCGGGGTCTCACAGGATCCTCTTCAACAGGCAGAAGCTTAGCAGGACGCTCTGGCTGGTGTCCCGTCCAGCTCCTGGCAACCAGTGATGTCAGTGAGCTAGTCAGGATGCCATGCACCTTCCCCGAAACATCCGCACGAGCAGAAAACTGTGAACACTTTGTCCATTGGGCAATGCAGTTCACAAAATAAGGTGCAGAGTGGTTAAAAATCATATATGCTTTTAATAATTGAGTTTAGATTTACTTTAACAAATGCATCCCTTTTTGGCATATAACTTTGGCATAACTAAAATCTAATACAACTTTGGACTTTCATTGTAAGTCTAGCCAGTCGTGGCTCGGGTCACTGCCTCTGTTATATCCCTATAGACCTCCAGAACCCGATCTCAGAGATCAGACTTAATCGGCAAATACAAAAGACTATTTCTGAGAGTTCTAATAAAAAAGGGCTTTGAGGTCTGACTGCTTGACATTTTTTCAAATAAATGTCTAGAAAAATGATCTGGCCGTAGCGTCCAAATATTTTCATGATATATTCTCCTTTATTGAAATGGAGGGTAACATTAAACGCCTTAAGTAAAAAGCGTTTTTTTTATGCACAATTTTGTCTGGATATTTTAAGGTCAGGTTTTTATATTCCTGTCTGGATTTTCAAGAATGCAGTAATTGCAGAAAGCGAGCACATTTTCCGTTGGCAGTGGATACACCTGTACACTAAATCCCTTTTTCCTAATGCAGGCACGAGTCTTTAGAAGCAAACTCAACTGAAACAGCTTTATTGTCTCTACCGATGGCAAACTCATTGGACGTTGTTGGGCTCCCACCTTTGCATTGCCGTAACACAGGTGTTACCTCACACTGTAATTAGTGCACCGGGGTGTCATTCAAAGCTGCGTGACTGACAGCTGACTCTGCCTATCTAGAGGCAGAGCCAGTTGTACCCGCCCCCTCCCCCGTCCGTCCCGCCAGTCAGCGCTGGCGGATGGGAGCGGGGGGAATCCAGCCCATCCCCTGTCACGGCAGAGAGCCGTGACAGGATCGATAGGTGAGCGAACGCCGGTATGTGTTCGCTCACCTCCCGATCTACTGAGCCGACCTGTGACAGTCTCATTGTCACAGGTCGGCTAGAACTATGAGGTGAGTGAAAAGCACTCACCTCAAGGTTCTCCTTTAAAGGAAACTGAATCTGCCAATAATGGGTATTTTATTATTGTGTGGTCTGCTGATCAATAGGGTATAATTCTTTGTGCACAAACCAGACAAACATACAGATATTGATCCTTTTGCACACATGAAAATATCCCTTTGTATTATCAGGAGAATAGAGGCTGAAATAAATGTTGGATTTGATAAAGTCAAGACCAAGAAGAACTCCGGGTATTTAAAAAAACGCACCCTTGCAGTGGGGCTACCCCGGCACTGCAAAGATTAAGTGCTTGTTTTGTCTAGGGGGGCTCAAATAAAGCAGATATACTCACCTAATCCTCAGTCCTGCATGGCTGCTAGACTGGTTCCCGGGCTCTGGTGGTCTAAGGACTGCTGCCGTCATCACATCTTATGCATGTCCATTGACTTGCATTAGACATGAGTATGCCGAGGGACATGCCACAGCTGGAGCGAAGGGTAAGGTGACCGCTGACCACCACGGGACCGAGGATACAGCGAGCATATGTGCTTTTATTTCAGTCCCCTAGACAAAATGAGCGCTTAAACCTTGCAGTGTGTGTTTAAGGGGGGGGGGGGGGCATGTAGCCCCATCACAAGAGTACATTTTTGAAATTCCCAGAGTTCTTCTGATACCTGAATCACATTTAGTTTGCTCTGCGAAATGTGTGTCATAAATCATTTCCATTTTCTCTTGTTTTCACCTTTTTCCATCCTTTGTTAATCTCGGTGATGCGGATCGCCTGGAGCCTCTTTGCAGTCACTCCCTGGCTACATGCTCCCCAGTTATGGCTGCAAGGCATTTCCCAGGGTGGATTAACTGATGCTGACAACAGTGGACCATGCCTGCATAATGCGTATTGAAATGGCCACTTCTAGTCTCCTTTGGAAGTAACCGATATGTCTTCCATCCTCTGAGCAGATCAGGACCAAATTAGAAGTGAGTATGGGATGTTGAGTGATGGGGCTTTAAAACAAACCTGCTGCCCTGCATGACCAAGTACAGGTTTGCTTTCAAGTGCATCTAAACCCAAGAACAAAAATGTAATATTATGCAGCTTGCCAGCCCTCAGATGTAGTGGCTGCATTCGTTTTCTTCTTTTAGGCATTTTTTCCTTTTTATTTTCACCTGGTGAACCTCCCCGCACATCACCACCATAACCTGGGGGGAGCTGTTCTGTAATGCAAAAAAGTAAACTGGGCAGGGCTGATTACATTGCTTTGGATTTCAGTGCAGCACACACAGCATAATATATATATATATATATATATACACACACACACACACACACACACACACACACACTCTTATCTTTATTTAACAGACCAAAAAAAAGCAAATAAGAGAAGTTCATTGTTAGGGGTTACATACACTTAAAGGACTTCAACTGCCCTCCATCCCTTAAATAAGTGACTCCCTCTCATCAGGGACAGATTAACATAGGGGCTACTGGAGCACCAGCTCCAGGCCCACCACTTAAAATAGGCCCGGCCAGCCTGGATCGCCTCAGTATGCCTGATGGCAATACGGGCCGGCCGGTGGCTCTCTATTCAGGCATATTAGGCATCTGCCCTGCAAGGCCCCAGTGAGGAGTGAGCGGACGCCTAATTAGAGAGCAGCCTCTGCTGCTTCCCATCCAGCCGACAGCACCACCACACCCATGGTGCTCTTAATCTGGCCCTGCCTCTCATCTTTTGTACAATTTATCTTCTAACTTTTTAAGTTTCTACAATCTAATAAAAGTCTGAGCACTTCTGTTTTTCTAGACCGGGATCATGAATTTGTGAGCTGTGCATAGAGCCCTAAACCTCATAAAGACACAAGGATTATAATAAAAATAATCTGCAGTCGGCAGGAAGCACCTGCGACCCCGGGGGCCCTGCACGGAACGCCGGTAGTTGGAGAAACGAGAACTTTACATATGGGGAAACTCAAGTAAAAGAAAATAGTTCCACTTCTCCACGTTAACTGGCTCATGCCGCACTCTGCGTCCTCCATCCAACCTGCCTATAAAAATAACATAAAAATACAAGAGAGCACCAGATCTCCTGGATATTTCTTGAGGTCTCCTCCAGGGCAGGAAAAATAAATATCTCAAGAAAGAGAAATGGAGAAAGCATTGATTGTGCTCAGAATCTGCTGGTGTGGAGAGACAGCCAGTTCTAGGCTTTGTTCACAGGCAGTTTGGCAGCCAGTTTTCATGAAGTTTGCCCGTTTCCATAGCGATTGGCTTACCGTAGCGAGCAAAAAAAAAAACCTGTGCAAACTTTCCATTTTAAATCTTTATCTTCTTAACCCCAGACATCCCAACCTGCAAAACCTTATTTCAGGGAGAAAATGCCTCTCTCGCAGACATCAGGGAGCTGCTGTCCAAAAGAGGGAGACTCCCTGAACATCAGGGAGACTTGAGATCCCTGTAACCCTTCCCTGACAGGGCCATGCACAGATCGAGCCAGCTTAAAGTGACACTAAACTCAGGAGTTTAAAGGAGAACTATGAGGTGAGTGCTTTTCACTCACCTCATAGTTCTAGCCGACCTGTGACAATGAGACTGTCACAGGTCGGCTCAGTAGATCGGTAGGTGAGCGAACACATACCGGCGTTCGCTCACCTATCGATCCTGCCACGGCTCTCTGCCGTGACAGGGGAGGGGCTGGATTCCCCCCTCCCCGCTCCGATCCGCCAGGGCTGACTGGCGCTGTAGCTCGCTTAGGGTGACGGGAGGACGCTAGTTTGTGTCCTCCCATTACCCTAAGGAGAACTATGGGGAAAAGCATTAACCCCCATAGTTCTCCTTTAAGTCACAATTATTTTCCTCCACCCCCAATGCTGTTGCCTCTTGAGCCGATCATCTTCTTCCTTCCACTTGTATTCAGCTATTCCTCCAGCGCTGGTGCCGGTCTCTGATCCAGCGCAAACTCCTCGGGTCACACGGTGTCTGCCCGACGTGCACACTCCCGGCTGCGTGCATTCAGGTCCACTGAGTTTTTCCTCCTCTCATGCGCCCGCCTCATCATCTTGCTGGGCCGCTCAAGAAGGTCTAGATCTTCAGACGGTAGCGAGGGGCGGTGACACAGGTAAGTAATTACCTTTTTGGTAACTTTTTTTATTTTTTGTAATGGTTTTGCATTTGTCATCACCAATTCACAGATGATTTGAGGATCTACAGCTGAGTGATACAAAAATAAGTTACAGTATTTTTAATAGGTATTTGAATGCATTTTTAAGGTTGAAATCCTGAGTTTAGTGTCACTTTTCCTCTTGCCGGAAATGCAGGGTCCTTGTCACTTACTGTTCGCTTAAAACAAAGCACAAGGAACCTGGTCTTCCTTCTGTAAACCACAAGTCCCATCAATCCACCATGTAATAAAGGTGAACAAAGGCAGACATGTTTGAAGTCCTGTGTGATATTATTATTATTATTACTATTATTACATAGTATTTATATAGCACCAACAGTTTGCGCAGCGCTTTACAATGTAAGGAAGACATTACAATTACAATACAATTCCAGACAGGATGTTAAGGAGGGCCCTGCCCCTGAGGGCTTACAATCTGAAAGAGGAGGGTGAAATGATACGTGAGGAGGTATCTATGGCTGCCTCCATAAATCTATGGCTATCTATGGCTGCCTCCATAAATGCAATGGAGAAATGAGTGCACACAAGAAGGGACAGGAAGTGCGCTATACCCAGAATCACTAGATGAAAATAAAAGAAAAAAATCGTCTGGAAAAGAAAACGAATGCAGCCACCACATCCTAAACCATTTGCCATAACTGACAATGATCTGACTCGTTCCATATACTCTGTAAGGTGCATAGGACAATCCTGACACTGATAATTAAGCAAATATATATATATAGAGAGAGAGATATACTAGGGATGCTCTGATACTGTTTTTTCGGTATCGAGTACGAGCACTGATACTTTGCTTTCAGTACTCATTACTACCGAGTACCGATACTGGTGTATTCCGCTGGCATGGAGCTGGCTTCAGGGGCAATCTGATTGCCCGAGAAGCTGGCTCCATGTTGTCTGGCCGGCTTGATTGTGCTTGGCCGGTAAATCGGCCTTCCAGCATCGAGCGCATAATGACCCACTTCCCAGCTTCCTGATTGGCCGGGAAGCCGGCTCGATGCTGATTGTCCGAGAAGCTGCCTTCTCAGTCAATTAGCAAGGAGCTGGCTGTTCAGCCGACCCAATGCTGATTTGCTGGGAAGCCAGCTTTCCACCTAATCAGCATCTAGCCTGCTTCCTCGTCTAATCAGGAATCTGGGAGGCGGGTCATTACTCGCCGCTAAGCTTCCTGATCGCACGGGAAGCTGGCTCCATGTTCCCCTACGGCACTGCCGCTATATAATATATATATATATTGGCAGTTATTGGTTGGCATGACATAGTAGAACTTGCAGATGCCTGTTAGATGGCATTTCTGCAAGCTGCACATGCCTGAATTATCAGGGCTAAGCACTGTGGCTTACAGGAGCACCACTGGCTGCATTCATGGGGCTCTCCATTGAGGTTTTCTCATGACCCACGGAGGTCACCGACAGCTGAGCCCGGTGTGGAATTCTTAGCTAAGACATGCTCACAAGTTGTCTTAGAGACTCCATGTAACTGACCAGCATGCTATCATCTCACATAGCAGCCAATGTCAGGATCATCATCTCATCCACCTGCTGTAGAGATAGTTCAATAGAATGACCGTAAGGCACCAGAATAAAAACGTATTTTATTTGTTCAAAGGCGGCATTCTCATAAATATATGACATCACAGTCATGTGACGTCACTGGTTTCAAGCAATTAGATAAGGTGCTTTAAAAAACATGAAGTATCTGATTGATGTCATATCTTTAGTGAATGATAGGAGTTCTCCTGAATATATAACATTTTGGTGATGTCACTGGTTTCTAGGTACTGGATAGGCTAATTTCTCATGAATATGAAGGGTCTTGGTGATGTCACTGGTCTCTAGTGATGGGATAGGCTGTGTTCTTATGAATATAAAAGGTCTCGGTGATGTCACTGGTCTCTAGAGATCGAATAGGCTGTGTTCTCATTAATATGATGGGTCCCTGTGTTATCACTGGTCTCTAGTTATTGGATAGACTGCATTCTCATAATGATAAAATGTCTTAATAAGGTCACTGGACTCTAGTTATTGGATAGGCTGCATGCCCATGATGCAGGGATGTGTTCTCATGAATATGAAGGGTCTCGGTGATGTCAATGGTCTCTAGTGAATTGATTGGTTGCTTTCCCATGAATATGAAGGGTCTCAGTGATTTCATTGGTCCATAGAAAATGGATGGAGTGGGTTCTCTTAAATATGGGCATCTCATTGATGTCATCATTCTCTAGTAAATGGATAGGGTACAATAGACTGTTTATCTGCGATGTGACTCAACAAACTGATGAATTTTCCCAGCCTATCTGGCTTTCCCTGAGAAGGCTCGGCCACACAACATGGGTCAGGGTCATTAGGAGGTCCAATAAGGAAAACATCTCTAATGTCTGTAAACACATTAAAAGATGTCACTAATGGGTGGCTGGACTGTTGTCTTACTAAATTATTATTGCAACACAACAGGTATTACCATTGCATGTTACTACTGTATGGCTTACATCATAGTCTATATAAACATGTTCTATTTTCTGTATCCACATTCTTTACATTGACTACAAGTGGTTACTTAGACCATTTTTATAGTGATGTGGTCAACTATTGTTGTCTTTGGAATTGCAGACAAATGTAGGTAATCAATTCATCTAAGCAGGGTATATTGTATTCCATTAGGGTTGTAGGAGGAAGGTTTTATGGAGCTGTTTGTTTACCCTGCTGACAATGTGATAGGTTGTCCTCCATAAAATCAGGCGCCATGAATCATGTCTCTGACTTTCTGTTCCAGGCTTTAATGACAAGCTCTGCAGGTCAGGGGGTGAAATCCCACACCCAGGACACAGCTTTGTTGGGTGTTATTTTTTACTATGCATATTAGAATAATAACAACTAGTAATAGTGCTATGGGAGATTTTTGGGACTAAAATGAATGCTGTAGTGTTTCAAGATTGATCCATGAAGATTGTTTTAGACCTTTTCTACTTATACTCACTACATGTATGAAGACCACTATCTTACTTTCATTGGTCAAGATGGAAAATGTGTTTCCCAAGAGCCACTTTAAAAAAGACGATTGTACATCTACAATCTCCTGCAAGCTATGAGGACAAAGAGTTTGACAATCAGGGCACTTAAAGCAGAGCTAAATTTTAATTGGAGGACATTAGCTTTCTCTTTGCACTATGTAATCTAAATATTTCCATTCTTTTTGACATAAAATACTATTTTCCCCTTTTACCATCCTGTTTTGGATTTCGGTACTGCTGATCTTTCAGCCTCTTTCAGCGACTCTACATGTACTTGCTTCACCATTAGCTGCTCATCATTGCTTTGAACCAGATTCCTGATAGCAACAATGGTAGACCATGCCTGTAGAATGTATATTGGCATATGCCACGGTAACAACGCAGGTGCACGACAAGGAAATAGTTGTCACCCCATAACAGGAAGTGCCCGAAGTGAACATTGTGGCAGGATCACCAGGTATCATTATAATGAAAGCTGCAGATTTAAAAGGATTGACAATTACTTTAAATGTGTCTTTAGCAGGTTAAAGCTTATATAGGTTTTCACTGATTGGGTTGACATCTATTTTATTGCGAACCTTCTTGTGCAGGACGTAAATCCTCTTTTCAGTTTACAAGGGTCGATGATGAGAAGACAAGCAGCGTTATTTTTTTTTACAACTGGTCAGAAAGTGACCACAATGGGTGGCCACTGTGAGTGTGTTTCTATTATTACGTTCCAGTCCCTTGTGCTGAGCGAGTACCACAGCTGCCCAGAGCAGTTGCTGCTAATGATTTCAGTGAAAAGTTCACGGTTTTCCCCAGCCAGAATAGAATGACCCCTCCTGTAACCTGTCATACCTCCGGCTCTTAAAACTACTTTATAATGTCATCTAATAATACTCTCGTCAAGTAGTCAAGACATGGCCCGGGCAGATACGCTACCACCTGCTGCCATTACTATAGAACTCTCTCCTCAGGGGGCTCTACAAGAGATGGGACCACTCAAAACATCACAAAC
>NW_017306394.1:1081834-1096305 GCF_000935625.1 Nanorana parkeri
GTTTTTACCCCCCCCCCCCCCCCCTGACTATACTTCTTTTTGAGAAAGAACAAAAAAGTTTGGAAGGAGAATAACCTTTATATCATTTTAGATTACCTTAATTTTTACATGGAAAATACAGTATAATCAAATATTATTCATTTTAGAAAGAGAGGGATAAGACAGAGGGAACATTACAGCATACTATATATATTGGACAGTGTATATACCACACTATCGAACGATACTGTATAATAAGATGCCATCTGTTAAAGAGTAGTAGTTTATAGTTCACCGCAGAATAGTGTTTGCATCGAAATTCCAAGAATTGGTACCAAATTGGTACTCAATGGTACCGAAATCCGGCGGTGTTGCATCGCCTTCTGCCCTCATGCCCTTCTACATGTTGGAGATGTGGTCACTCTGAAGGCGCCATGATACACTTCTTCTGGGGTTTGAAAAATGATCAGATTCCGTTCTGGATCGAAGTATGTAGTAGACATGTGCACTGCAAAAAAATTGGTTGTTTGGAGAAACAAGTAAAAACAAAAGACATTTCCATTCGTTCCATCAAAGAAAACAAATTTTTCTGCTGTTTCGGATATACTAAAAAATGGCGGCCCGCCTGCTCAGAACGCGCCGGCGGCCGATATGTTCAACGCTGGTTCAGCATGCGACGAAACACTGAAAATGCAGAACGAGCGGTGGCCATGTTGGCTACCGGCATGTTCTGCGCTTCTGCGCCGCCATCTTTAAGTGTATCTGGGTATACACCAAGATGGCGGTGCCCGTATGTATACACCAATATGGCCACCGCTCATTCTGCAAACAAATTTATGTATGCCCGAATATAGTTTTAGTATATTCGGGCATATAATAAATTCGCTATTTTGGATTCGGATGAACCGCCGAATCAACTGAATTTCATTGATTTGCAGGTGCGTTCCAATCCGAATGCACATGTCTAGTATGTAGTTTGTTGAAAAAGTTTACTGATCACCCGGCCCAAATGCAAACAATTATTTTGTCAGAGTGGGGAAAGCGACTGGTGTGGAAGAAGATTGCAGGACTGTAAATTAAGGTAAGTAATACTCTTATTAAAGTCTACATTAAACTGAACCTGTTGCTTTGTAGACATGTAAGCTGCTGAGAAATTTGGTTCGGTTCGGATATTTCGTTATTTCGAAATTCGGCATTCGGATGCGAAATTCAATTCGGTTCCGTTTTCGAATTCGGGCGAAATCTGAATTTTCGTTAGTTTCGGATGAGTTTACGAATATTGGTTGCGAATACCACAGAAAACCACATACAGATTTTAATACTAAAGCTGAATCTCCCAGACCCGAATCATCGCAAGCCCTCCCCGCTGCAGTGCTGAGTGGGCAGTGTGCGCTTGAGCACAGCGGCCCGTGCGGCATTCGTCTCCCGAGCACGCCACTAACCGCCGAAAAGCGTACGATTTTCGGCAGGTTTTCAAGCGTCCTGGGAAGACTAATGTCAAGTGACCTTACAGTAGAAGAGGTCGCACGTTGCCCATACACCTGCCGATTATCGTACGATCGCGGGATCACCCACAATTATCGTACGCTAATCGGCAGGTGTATGGGCACCTTTAGAAGCTGCATTGTGATATGAATTTTTAGTAGGCGGGCTGATCGCCTAACGAGCATCAACTAGATCATGACGGCTGAAATCTGATTGGGCCAAATGTGCCCTCTGGGTTTTAGAAATTAGCTTCTCTGCATTCTCTTATCTTGCAATCAGTCCAGCTGGATGTAAACAAATATTTTCTGCAGAATCGCAGTTACATATTATTATACAACATACTGTATGCGTTAGGGCTAACATGTCAGGTCCTGCATGTTTTGTTACAGGGAATATCATTTGTCGTGTGTCAAACATGATAGCGGTTGAGATGTGTATATCAAGATAAAGAAAAACAAAACGATGATATCAAAATAAATCGTCGGATACTTTTGAAGTTGGTTTCACAGAGATTCAGGAAAAACAAGTTCTGACAAATGTAGGAAAAACGATTTATGACCAATATTTTGTTTGTTGACAGTGTCTGAGATATATGTTTGTTTTTCATTTTACAAGCCAAAAGGGACTGCAAGTGGTAGGAATGCTACACCTGGCGTGGAGAAAATGCATATATGCTAAGTCCAGGCCCGAGTCTGAGCCGGCAAAAATGCAGCCCATTGAGTTACCTGATTTTAGCACTGCCTTGGATAGTTCTTCATTGGACTGAAATGGATGAAGGAGTCAATATATCAGGTAAAAAATTATGAGGTGTCCTCTTTGGAGTGAAAGGCACTCTTTAACACTTTAGCCCTTTCGTCGTTTAACTTGTCTCTTTTGCTGATTCATTCTAACTTCCCAAATTCTACAGCTTGCCTTTAAGTGACCTGTCTTTTTGCACACAAAGCATTTACGCGCTTTACACCACATATCACTATTCTTGCGGTACTTGGTTCTTGGTGCAGATTCTCCCGTAGAGGCATTTACATTGTTTTCATGCTTATATTCACCCACAAGGTAGCTTTTAACATATTCCGGGGTAAACTCATCATCTTGCTGAGCATCAAGTGCTGTAAAAAGTGTCACATAGCTCAGGGGCGTCCCGAGGCTGGGTGTCACCCGGAGCAGAGACCTGGTGACACCCCGCCGTGACGCCATCACGCATGTGCGGCCGTCTGATTGACAGAAAGAGGAAGGGACGTTCACCCGACGGGATGAGGTATGCCGCCGGGTCCCCTCCTCTCTCCTGACACTGTCAGGCTCTCGGTGTCACCCCCCTTGTGACACCAACGGCATAGCTGACTGGGAGACCGCTGAGTAGAAGTGCTGCTGCCCTCCTTACCATCTTGTCTTGAATTGTATTGTAATGTCTTCCTTATATTGTAAAGCGCTAACGAACAGAATTCGGTAAATATAACACTACCACCTAGTGCAGAACTACTAATCACAGTATATTGTATGAGAATGGTTGTTGCACCTATGTCTGTAAAAATGGTGTCCTAACATCTTTTATTTGCTGAGTTGCAACACATTGCCTATCTATATCCAGATTTCCATTTAAGTAACTGACTGCCTGAACAATGTCTTCACTCCCATGGAAAGACAATATGGCCTGATCAAATCTGTTATATTTAGAGTGCTTTCATTTATCAAGTGTCACTTATTTGTGGAACAAGACTTGTGGCTGCAAACTATGCCGTGTATTTTAATCCAGGCCTGGGAACTGTCCTTGAGGAAGCCTGTGGCCTATGAGATATTCTCATTGACCACATGCAAGGGGTACATCAGTCAGCCTCCTTGGCCCCTCTCGTGCTCTAAAACCTTTCAGCTGTTGGTGTAGATGTCCTTGGAATGCCTCCTCTGATAATTTGATCTAATTATCACCAGTTAGCTTATGACAGTCACGCCAAGGACTGTGTCTCTGAAAGTCATTCCGTACATTCTCGCCAATGAGAAAGGTGTCCCACTGCCTTCAAGAAGAGAGATGGCATTTCTGAGATGGCTTCTTCTTTGCCGTAGTGGTCCCACTGGCCTGCTTAAGCTGGAGTACCCCTATCAGCTTGCAGTTTCCAGGCTGGCAGGAGGATAATCATTTTGTTGAAGTCACAGGTGGTGTGGGTACAAGACACACGATAGCTCCACTGGAGAAATGGAATGTGTACTTTGTAAAAACAATATCTCTATTATCATCAGCGGTTGTGGCTGAATGAGCTGTGACACTTTTGCTCTTTTCTGACCCATGGCAGAGTTGTTAAGGATAAGGTTACATTTCTGCTTTGTCCACATTTTCCCTCAATTAGGGTTTTCTCTCCAAGGAACTGGTAACAACCAATGGCACTTCCCGGTCATCATTCTGAAGCCTTAACCCTTTCTGGTGCACACCATCTCACACACTCTTTGTGTTTTGTTTTTTTATCCTCTGAAAGTTCTGAATTGTAGGACTGTATCCGATCGCGCACAGTGTTTACAAAATACATTCTTTTTTTTTCCATCTGTCCTTTTTGGTTCGGTTTTCATAGCTTTGGGTAGAGATATATTCAATTCTGTTTTCCTGGGATTAAACATAAAGTTGCTCTTAAAGCAGACCAGACCGAGCATCAAATTTATTTTTCATGTTAAGTTTTTGTAAATCCAAGAAATGCAGTTTATGGCTTCTTTTATTTTCAACGTAGCTGTCGACACTTTTCAGTAACATTTCTCTAAGAAGTACGTAAAAATACCTGTTGTTCCTTTTCTTGGTAGAGGGTGACAACGCTAACCACAGGGTCAGATTCTTGTGGCAGTTCGCCATATACACTGCTGTACTGTGACTACAGGAATGCTGTGTGGACAGTGCTATCTTTGTTCAGCCAGCACCAAGGGTCACCATCTACTTCCTGGACTGAGATCCCAGCTCAGAGATGACACAATCATGTATAATTGGTGCCTTTGCAGTTCTGGGCTGTGTTCACAGATGAGCCCCTCTGCAGTCTCTTACTTTGTGACTTGCTACAAAGTTACAATGTTGCAGTCTACTCACTGGGGGAGAGGAGACTGAAGAAATGCTCCCTCATGCCTGCAGCAGACCGATGACATCATCTAAGCCTAGGAAAAGTGACTAACTGGATATCAAGGACAACTGTTTATTGATTCAATGTGGATTTTTTTTTTACTATGCTGTATATTGTGATATGTCAGAAATGTATATGAATATGCTGAGTTTTGCTCTGATGATGACAATAAAAAATAACACGTGAAAAGCAATCAAAGCTCTGTAAAAAGATACTTTTCTTTTGGGGGTATGAAAGAGCCGCCTTATAATCAAGAAGTGTTGAATAGAAGGGTAAAATCAGAGCCTACACATCAAAATTGTATACTTGAACATGTTGCCAGGACTACAACTACCAACCAGGGAGGGAGTTTCCCTTAGGCTAGTACTAACATTACTAGAGGGGTGTCTCTGAGTGAGTCTACCCATTCATTGATTGGCTGATTAATTTAGTGTAATTATAGTGCACGCATAACCCAAACTTCTTTCTTTAGTTATGGAGTATGAAAGTGGTAGAACCTTTGTTGGTTGTCCCCGCTGGAAAGATTTACCTTATCTATCTACCCCATCATTTGGTTCCCATTCCTTCATCATTAGGTTCCCCTACCCCTATGACTTGGTTCCTGTACTCCCATCATTTTTAACCATTCCCCTATCATTAGCTTCCTGTGTCCTTATCATTTGGTTCATGTACCCCACCATTTGGTTTCCATATCCCCATCATTTAGTTCCTGCACCCCACCATTTGGTTCCTATACCATCATCATTTGGTTACTGTATCCCCATAATTTGCTTCTCGAACTGCCATCATTTGGTTTCTTTTCTCCCAATTAGAAGGCTCCTGTACCCATCCTATACCCATAAATATTTGGCTCCTGTACACCCGCTATCTGTTTCCCATACCCACATCATTTGTTTCCCATACCCCCATCATTTGGTTCCCTTACACACATCATTTGGTTCCCATTCCCCCATCATTTGTTTCCCATACCCCCATCATTTGGTTCCCTTACACACATCATTAGCTTCTCATACGCCCAAGAGGTATAGCCCCAGTTAAGAACCTCTGATCTACACAAACAGTTTTCTGTAGCATCATTATCAGCAGCTTTTAAAAAAACATTTGTTGGTAAAAGGATACTTCCAAGTCCAGATGCTGACATTTATAGTTATTTGTGGCACATGAATGTCATTTTCTTTATATTTACCATACAATTTCTCAAAAAAGAAAATGTTTTATATGAGTTAAAAAGAAGGTCTGAGTAAAACCACAGAGGCAGAAGGAGGCTGTTAGTGGTGATATAATAAGATATTCATACAAGATCTGAGAATGAGCAGAAGACAAAAGAGATTTTCTCTGGGTGTATGGATCACTCATGTGGTAGGATGGATCAGACTTTTGAACTTGTGTTACAAAAAAGGCCCTTTTTTTTCTGTCAATGTTGTATTGTTTCCATAAACAATTTCTTGGTTTAGAAACAATAGAACTGCCCTCTCTTTGATTGTATTCGGGTTCTCTTCATGCTCCCCTTGCCTTTCATTATATTCAAAGGGAATGCAAGGTTCAAAGATGAAAACAAATTTGTGGCGCTAAGGCAGCGTTCAATGCTTTTACGTAATAAGTTGCATAGCAGCACAAATAGTGTTTTTCATGTACTTACGTTAAGTGTATGTAAAGACAATTTATTTGTTTTGGATAGAGTGGGACAAAGGTTAGAACCTCTCAATGTGTACGAAACGTGCACTCTAAATGGTTTATGTGGTAGGACTGGGTCACTTTAAATTGGGTCTAAACCCAACCACTATAATCTCATATAAACTTTACATGGTCATATCATTTCAATTTTGATTTCATTGTCACTAAACTGAAAAGTTGGTTCCTAAAAACGCATTCAAGCACAGTGGCATTGTGGTTAGCACTTCAGCCTTGCAGCACTGGGTTCAAATCCCGGCCTGGCCACTATCTGTGAGGAGTTTGCATGTTCTCCCTGTACTTGTGTGGGTTTCCTCTGGGTACTCCAGTTTTCTCCCACGCTCCAAAGACGTGCTAGTAGGTTAATTGGTTCCTGTCTAAATTGGCCCTGTACTGTAGGCATGTGAAATAGGGCCCTTAGATTGTAAGATCCTAGAGGGCAGGGACTGATTTGAATGTGCAATTATGTAAAGCGCTGTGTAAATTGTTGGTGCTATATACTGTAAATGCTTGTAACAAAAATGTAGCTTGTGCATCACTCAGCTGTAGTCCCTTAAATCATCTCTGAATTGTTGCTGACACTATCCTTCCTTCTGGAGGGTGGCTACTTTGTTCCTCATGCAGTGGTGTCACAAGGGGGGTGCGGCCCGCACATGGGTGACACCATAGGAGGGGTGACACCAAAATGAGTCATTTTGGTGTCACCCCCTCTAAAAAGTCGGGCACTTGGTCATGGACCGAGAGCCCGATAGCTGCAGGACAGATGAGGGGACCCGGCGGTATACCTTATCCTGCCTGGTGAATGTCCCCTCCTCTCTCTGCCGGCGTCCATCACCAAGATGGCTGCCGGCAGGCATCAATTAGACGGCCGCGCATGCTGGATGACGTTACAGCGGGCTGTCACCTGGTCTGCGCTCCGGGTGACACCCGGCCTCGGGACGCCCCTGTCCCCATGGTCCCTGTGTGTGTTGTAAAGTAGTTACGGCTCCAAGCTCACTCCTGAGATGGACTACAATCTCAATACAAATTAGTAAACTAAACTTGAGATTGTAGTCCATCAGAGGAGTGAGCTTGGAGCGGTGACTACTTTACAACACACACAGGGACCATGGGGAACAGAAGTAGCCACCCTCCAGAAGGAAGGACAGTGTCAGCACCAATTCAGAGATGATTTGAGGATCTACAGCCGAATGATACACAAATAAGATACATTTTTGGTTAATAGTTGAGGTACTTAAATGCCTTTTTAAGATTTAACTCTTAGTAAAGTGTAACTTTAAATCTGCAGTTTTCATTAAAATATTTCCTAGTGATCCTGCCATGAAGGTCCTGGTTCGAGCACTTTCTGTTCAAGGTGACAACTGTCCCCCAAATGTACTCCTGCATTGTCACATGTCTGAGCAATGAGCGTTGGCACATTCTACTGTTGTCCCTATCAGCTGGACTGGAGCAATGATGCACAGTTGCTGCTGGAGCAAGTGCATGTACAGTAGATATGAAAATGGCTTAAGAAAGCTGCAGGAGATCAGCAGCATTGAGATGAGGAAGAGGCTGAAAAAAGAAAGGTGAATTGGTAATTGTTTACGA
The DNA here is from genome assembly GCF_000935625.1 of Nanorana parkeri. Lineage (NCBI taxonomy): Eukaryota > Metazoa > Chordata > Amphibia > Anura > Dicroglossidae > Nanorana > Nanorana parkeri. The sequence goes on from NW_017306394.1 coordinate 1,089,643, forward strand.
TACACAGTGCTATGGGCTTACTTCAACTTTAATAACCACATCTGAAAGAATGGCAAAATGCTCCAAACATTCAACCAATACAGTCAGCTCTTGCATTGAGCTGAGATCAGTCTGTTTTGGGTCAGCTGGACTATATGGGAAAATATACAACATACAAATGTAGCATTTTATTGACTGTAAGTAATATTTCCTTTGCATCCCAGAAAACAGAATATGTCATCATGGAGCTAATAACACTGCTACAACTCATACTGCATCCATGTCACCAAGATTGATCCAGACTGAATTTACTTTGGCAGAGACACTGGTGATAAAAACACAGAAATTGTGTCAGATCTGGGCTCCGGCTACAAGTTTCCATGAGCTGAGAGGTGACCTGTTAAGTCCAGAGGAGCCAAATCATTCCAACACCACTTGTTTTTCTTATCTGTAATTCTATCAAAGTCCGGGCAAGAAATAAATTGGTGGGTGTGGCCTAATAAATGGGTATTAAGGGCAATACTCCAAGCTCTACTGATAATACTGTGCTGGTGATTACCAAAAAAAAGATCTTAACCCTAACCGGATGACATTAAGTTTGTTAAAGCACTGTGTATCAAAATCATTTGCTATTTTAGTCCATAAAATACTATTTTCACTTAATTTGCATTTTGTTTTAGATCTCAGTGCTGATGTTCTCCTCCAGCTTCATTTAGCCAGGTACATGCACTGACTCCAGTCTCATCTGAACATCATTTTTGGACCAATTTCTGGATGATGACAACCATTGACCACACATGCTCAATGTGTGTCAGTGATTATGGTCTATGTTAGTCATGATCAGTCGCCAGCTGTTTTTCAGGTAATGGGGTAGTCATTTCTTGGCGGCAACCGTGATCAATGCTTGATTGGTGTGACAACAGTCAATTGCTGCCTAACTGTTGCTGTGGCAGGTGTAGCTGTAGAGTTATGTCTCATGGTCCAGAGGTAGGCAGAAGCTGGCTAATTGGTGGGCACTGTGGCCTCATTCCTATGTGAAGTATTACCCTCCATTCTCTGTGTATAGTGGTGGTACATTCATATGTTCAGTAATGGTCTACCAGTCCATATATCCATTGGTATTGTAACAAGGACACTCCACTGTAGTCCAGGCACGTCAAGTACAATGCAGTTTATTAAAGGGCAAACACAAAATAGCTTGCAGCAGCAACATATGACAGTCCTTTATATGGCTCAGTAGCTTTCCACAGGTTCAAGACACTCACGCTGCTCACCCCTCGTGAGCCATCACTCTGCTCTCTTAGCAGTCTGTACCACAGGTCCTAGGGTCACCGACCTTCCTGACCTCTCCCCTCGTGGGCACTCACTCTGCTCTCCGCTCTTGGCAGCGAAGGAAGAGGCGGGGCCCGACAAAGTAAGAGGAGGAAGGGCCAGTGACGTAAGAGGAGACGGGGCCCGGCGATGGAAGAGGAGACAGGACCCGGCGATGGAAGAGGAGGCGGGGCCCACCAGCGACCGTGCAGGAGAAGGAGGAAGCAGACAGCGGATCGGGGCTGACAGGTAAGAGGTGTGCAGGGGTGTGACCAGCCCACCTAAGGTAGCATCTCATTGGGTCATATGTGGGAGGGCGGCAAGTGTGCCTCCCACCCCTTTTCAGCCTGAGCGCCCCTCTGGTCAGTGTGGACCCACTTATGTCCCCCCCCAGGTGTTGAGCGCCAGAACCCCCCAACCCTTCCCCACTCTATCCCAAAAAAGTTTTAGCGTTGTTATTTTATGAAACATATTTTCTTTGCACGAAGAGGGGAAAACTTTTTTTTGTTTTTCTATGAAATGAGCCTGAAAACCAGACATTTGAGAAAATTATCCTCAGGGACCGGCTTAAAATGAATTCCGTTGCTTCACTTGACTGGAAAGTGACTGGGAGATCAGTATTATGTCATATAAGGAGAGAATAAAGGGCGCTGTTAGGTCCAGCAGCGGAATAGGCAAAGCCAAGAAAGAGTCAGCGTGATTAATAGAGAGAAATACCTGGTGCTCCGTCTTTTCACAGAGTGGCAACTCGGAAGAACGGCTATCAGTTCACTGGCAGCGGACCGCCATTTTCCGAGCCAATGTAGACTCTAAGAAAATTAACTGAAACCCATAATTCTGTGGGATCTGTGTGCATGGGGTGAGGTAAGGTCAGGCCTGTCAATGCAGTAGAACCCTATAAAATTTAGGAAGACAACGGCGCTTTACAGGAAAAAAAAAAGAGAATAATACGCTTTGGTTGTTTTTTGGGGGAAGCAGCCTGCGGTTCCTCTCTCAGCTTCTGTTCCCTGCAGATGCCATTTGCATGGCTAATGAGGGTTTTTTTTAATGAGCTTTAGACATTTTAGACAACACGATTTCTTTGCAGTGTAGGGCTGCATATGGGGATCGTGATGCTCTAGGCACATATGATAGGAGATGTAACTCCAGGACACCAGGAGCTAAGGGTACAGTGGTAAAGTAGATGCAAACCCGAATACTAAAATCTCACACCAACTTTTGTTTTTGCAGCTTTCTTTAAAATAATATTTGCTGATTCTGCCATGTAGTTCCTAAATTAGGTCCTTCCTCCTATAGGGTGACTGCTGTCTCCGAGTTGTGCTTCTGTGTTGTCACTCTGTCACATGCACCCCTAGGGAAAACTACAAGCAACTTTCAGAACAATGATGTGCAGCAAGTGTAGACGGGAAGTGGCTGAAAGGGGCTAATGGGGGTTAGCAGTAAGGGTGAAATTTGGGTTTGGATTGTCCCTGAGCTCATCCAAATCTCTGTCTTGTCCTAGCAACTAATGACACTGTATGGCCAGCACATCATCATTGGTTTACTGGTGGCTGAGCTGCACATCGTCACTGCTTAATAGGATGCATGCTGGTGCACCATAGCAACCTATGATCCTGTGGGACCGCCAGTGTATTAGCAACCAATGACGCTGTGCGGGATGCAGAATGTCACTGGTTGCTAGGTCATCGGCAACCCCACTTCAACATTGGTTGTTATTATTTTTATTATTATTATAAAGGATTTATATAACACCAACGCCAGTTTGGTTGTTATGGTGTGCCGACCTGCGTCTTTGAAAAGGAGAGATGCTTTGCGGTCCAGCAGCTAGCATCCTAGCAACCATTGACACTGTGCGGTGTCACACAGCATCATTGGTTCCTAGGACACGGGTGGCCCTGAGGACAGTTTACTTGGACGTCCAGTTGGTCATCATTAATCAGTAGCTCTGAGAAGGAATAAATTGTGAAAAATATGAAAACAGCATTAAAAAAACCCCCATAGTTTGATACACAGTGCTTCAGGAAAGTAAATGTCATCTAGTTAGGGTTTACATCTACTTTAATTACACTCAGAGCTCCACTTTAGGGGCGAGGTACAAAACCTAATATTTTTTATCGGTACTTGCCGATAGCTAAGCCTTGTGTCCCGATTATCAGGAAGCTGGATTTCCTGGGAAGCCGGTGTTCTATCAAAAGAACATCGGCTTTACTTCCCAAGGCTGCCTGGCTTTCTGACCGATCAGGAAGCCGGGGGGCACCTCATGACCGGTCAGGAAACCGGCCGGCACATCAGTACCCGCCTCGCGTCTTCCTGATTGGCTAGAAAGCCGGCTTCGCTTGTTTGTTGCTAGGCAGCCTGGCTTCCTGACCAACCAGGAAGCTGGGAGATGGGTCATGACGTCCTGATGGGAAAGGAAGCTGGCTCCATGCTCTCTCGGTGCTGCCAGTCAGAGGAATATCTCCCTCTGACTAGAAGTTCCGGTATTAGATTGTAAGCCCTCACGGGCAGGGCCCTCCTTACCTTCTTGTCCTGAATTGTATTTTGTAATGTTTTCCTTATATTGTAAAGCGCTGCGCAAACTGTTGCCGCTATATAAATCCTGTATAATAATATCAGGAGAAGAATCAGGAGCAGTTGGGCGAGTACGAGTACTCGGCCAAATACTCTGTATGGGCACCGAGTACTAGTATCAGAATCGGTGCATCCCTAATAATAATGATAATAGATGTTCAATGATTTAATAGTTAAATATTGGTACTGAAGTACTGGTTAATATTGTGGCTCTCTCTGACTTGCTGCAGCTAATGTACATTGTGAAAAGCTCAGAGTGTGCTGTAAAATCAGAGTAAGTGATTTCAATAGAGCGGAGTCGCTACAACTGTGCAAGATGGAGGGTAAGGTTGGAGCTCAGCTTTAAATTTGGTGCACAAACTGCTTTGAAATGCTTTTTCCCAAGTGAGAAAATAAACCTGCAAAGCAATTGTTCAGGTTTGGTCGCCAACCAAAAATAACGGTGTGACCTTGCCGGAGACTTTCATCCAGACCGTGCAAGGCTTGAAATCCGTTCGACATGTCCCCCTTACAATGCTTCCTTTGCTCTGTTTGACTTTTTAAAGTCACTTTTTCTCCAAGGTCATGCCACTGCCATTCATTGCCACAGAAAGTCTCTTTTTATTCCCCATTGTCGGGAAGTTTCCACACCAAGCATACTAAAAACTGTGTTTACCTATTTAAATGCTCCATGCAGCTTAGACGGGAAAAGGAAGGGGGGCTGTAGTCATGGCGATCGGCAACAGCTGATGTCAGCGGGCACTTTGTGCTTAAGATGCGTGCTATTTACCACTGCGAGGCACCAGCCAGGCCTTTCCTGCCTCCAGTATTGACCAATGCACGCCGGGCGAGAATCAGATGGCATCACGGGGCTGTTGTAGGAACCGATGGGAAAAAGCAGCAAGAAAAGAGCAAAGCTGCACCCAGCAGACTCCAGAGACATTGTGGGTACAACAATGGCAGCACTGATAGAAGCCATAGATACTGGAATCAACAAGGAAGCCAATTTAAGCTGATGAATGGGCGGGAAGAATGGGCAGTTAGGGGCTACACAAAAGTACATTGGAATGGACCATAACTCCCTTTCTTTCAAACACTAGACAGAAGATCACGTCGGAAGTGCTGAGTGAAAAATGACTTTTGATTGCTGAGTAATGGGAGACTAGCCTGCATTAGGACTATTAAAGATGGACAAATACATTAAAAACAACCTCCCTTCGCCTCTTCAATTGTCCCAAAATGGGAATTTTTTTCCTTTCCATTCAAAGCCAACTTAAAAAAAAACCCTTAAAGCTCTGGGCACAAAAACTTTAATAGAAATATGTACCTCAATAGCCACAAAGGGTATCAATCAACTATGTAAGCATCAAATGCTTCCCAGATTTTACCTTGTAAAATGAACAGTGACATCATCACTTTGCTGTACAGAGAGCAGAGCTGTGGGGCCCAGCAGGCCCAATCCACTACAGGGTGCCTGCAGAAAATTACAGGAGGGGGTGGAGACAAGACCAGTCACCCTGCACAAGGAGAGAGGGCAGCAGTGACCGGTCTTTATTACAGGAGGGGGCGGAGACAAGACCAGTCACCCTGCACAAGGAGAGAGAACAGCAGTGACCGGTCTTTATTACTGGAAGGGGCGGAGGCAAGACCAGTCAACCTGCACAAGAAGAGAGAACAACAGTGACCAGTCTTTATTACCGGAAGCTCCAAGTCTCACACTGGACTACTGCTCAGATCTTGAAGAAATACACAAAGCTCACTAAGGTTCAAGCAATAATAAACATGTATCTTGTATTTAGACAATATTTGCTTTTACCAGGGTTCAGCTTTAAAATGACTCCCCGCAAAATGCTTACCTGTTCTGCCGCTTATGCCTTGGTTTATTTTTTTTTTCTCTCTTGAAGAGTTAAGCTGGCCGAAGAATATTCTGCATCTGACACTTCTGTGTGTGTCAGATACCTGGTTTCCAGGTTCCATCCCTTGGTCCCTACGTCAGACTCATGACACAGCACTGACCAACAGAAAGAATCTCAGTGTGTGTCTCCCACCTCCCCTCCAATGCAGCGCGACAAACTCTGTAAGTTCCCATTGACACCAGCATTGGTGGGCTGCATTACCCAATGGTATCCCGATGCAAGAACAGGACAATTTACCTTATGTCCTATTGGTTCAGTTCACACAAATGTGCCATGTTGGTGTGCACTGACAAAGGAGGTTACTGTATAATAAGCAGCTGCACCTAATTTATTGAGACAAAAAAAAAAGCAATGCAACACATGTTAATAGCACATTGCAGCGCAGTGTGGGTGAGAACATACTCCGGCATCAGCGTGTCATGTGCCCGATATTGTGTGCTGCAGTGCAAATGGGCCTTAGGCTTCTGGGAGTGTCAGATACCTGTGTCGTGTGTCAGATACCTGTGTCGTGCGCTGTGGCTTCTTCCTCCGACCTCTGCCCACTGCTGAGCCCTGGAGGGTCGGAAGAAGGAGCCGTAGAACTTGGCGGTGGACACAGGTATGTTACACTCCTCGAAGTTGAATGCCAAGAAGGCTTACAGAGGCTGGAGCGATGGAACAGAGCTAAGATAGGAGGCTGCTGGAGAGGTGAGTATAATGCCTCTTCTCTTTCAGGTATAATTCACTTTGTTACTGGCAGCTTGGCTGAGTTCATGGATAAACCCTCCATGAATGCCATATAATGCCACTGAGGCAGTCTGATTGGACAATATAATGTTAGTGGGCAGGACTTAGCCATGAAGTCAAAGAATATCACGTGCCAGAAATGAGAATCTAGATCAGAGGGGGGGACACAGGGCCAAAGCTA
>NW_017306394.1:1099924-1106045 GCF_000935625.1 Nanorana parkeri
GGGGGGGGCGCACCGCTGGCAGCGTGGGCAACCGATTAGGGATACACTGGTCTCAGTATTGGTGCTGATACTTTTCACGAGTACTCGTAATGCCCCAATACTAAACGCTGACACCGGTGCTTTACAGTAAATGTGTAAACTGAAGCTGCTCCCTGAGGTCCCACGCTTCTGCTGCCCGCGAGATCCTCCGGAACCCTGGGGAGACCCCGCACAGTCCACCTGAGACCCCGCACAGCCCTCCTGTGATCCAGCAAGGTCCACATGAGACCCCGCACTGCCCTCCTGAAACCATGCGCAGCCCACCTGAGATCCCATACAGCCGTCCTGAGACCTGTACAGCCTACCTGAGACCCCGCAAAGCCCACTTGAGACCCTACACAGCCCTCTTGGGACTCCGCACAGCTCCTGTGATACCCCCCACAGCCCATCTGAGACCCCACACAGCACACCCGAGACCCCACACAGCACACCTGAGCCCCCACAGAGCAATTGCACACAATCTCACGTATAGTTTACTAATTTGTAGTGAGATTGTAGTCCATCATGGGAGCCAGCTAGGAGCGGTGACTACTTTACAACACACACGGGGACCATGGGGAACAAAAGTTGCCCCCCTCCAGAAGGAAGGAAAGTGTCAGCACCAATTCTGAGATGATTTGAGGATCCACAGCCGAGTGATGCACAAATAAGATACATTTTTGTTAATAGTAAAGATACTTGCATGTATTTTAGAGTATTAACTCCTGAGTTTAGTGTCACTTTAAGATAAGAAACAAGAAAATTAGCCCCCACTAAGCATTAGAAAATTGAATGAATTTACTCGAAAAAAAAATTCTAACTAAATTCTATTGGAATATGGCCAGCTTAATATCTTATGGTGAGCACTCTTTGTTTTTAAATGCACTTTGTCAATGCATACAGTGTTTTACAGCCCCCCCTCCCTGGTATATACTACTCATTTTAATTTAATTGTTGCAGGGCTGACATCAGCTGTGCCACTTTTTCCCCTTCCTTTCATAGAATATACAGTAACCAGTGGCTACTGGTGAGTACAAAAGACCCAAGTTTATGTCATCGGGCAGCAGATGGAGCAGACATGGTGTCACCCCTGACAATGCGGCAGGAATGCAATTATTGCAGATGAGTCATTTCTGAGACGCAATGCTCGCAGACACTTAATAAAAAGGAAAAGAAATGTTGATTAAAGGTCTGCTGTGCTCATTTTTTTAAAAAACAAATTTGATACGGTTACAGGCAGAAAATATTTAACTGCATCAAAAGTATTTCATGCCTAGCTTGCTCCTATACCTGTAGAGGTCTCAAAGAATGTATTGCATGCAATTAGAAAAGTCAAGATTCTTACTACAGGGATCTGTCTACGGTCATCTTCCGACTGTTCCCATGCACACAGAGCCCCGTGAGACTCTTTTATTGAAGTGTCTGAAAACCAAATAGTCTAAAATCAGAAATGTGGTCTGATTGAAAAGGGAAACTAGTGAACAACTCATATATGACATGCTCCCCTCATTTTATTGATACCACTGCAATAGTAAAGCTAAATTCCAAGCAAACAGCTTAATACAGGGGTGCCCACAATTTTTGTGTTAAGATCTACTTTTCAAATGACAAGCTACATGAGATCTACCAACGAAAAAAAACCTACCTCGCTCTCTCTCCCCTTGCTGTCTCTCCTCGCTCTCTCTCCTGGCTCACCTTGCTGTATTTTGCAAAGAGTGTAGTGCAACAGGCTGTGTAAACTAATATTCTTTGATGTAATACATAGCACTTCAACCAGCAGTATCCACCAGAAAGGTGTTGGGGAGCTTGGCTCAGCAGACTCGGACTAATAGGTAATCATGTGTGCACAGCTAAATAATATACCAAAATGGAATAAAGGGGCCGCCATTCACACCCTTCGTGATCTACCAGCATCAGCTTTGAGAGCTACTGATAGATCACGATCTACCTAATGGGCATCCCTGGCGTAATACATGGCTAAAATACACATATGAGGGCTGTCATACCTGCCAAAAGATTTGCGATTCTGCCCATTAACTGTTCTCATTCATGAACCTCTGCCAGGGAGTACAGTCAGGAAGGTGACAATGTATCTCTAGGATGTGATCACCTTCACTCCCCCACCTTGCTGATTGGACAGCACACTTGTAAAGCCATCAACTTTGCTCTCTTTTTCTGATTGGCTCCTAGTGTTGCTCCTCCCTTTTCCGGTACTGCTTCCCTGGGGTGACCGGTGGCTGATATGAAGGAACTTAAACTTGTACAGGTATTCCTCACTTAACGACCGAGTTCCGTTCCTACGACCAGGTCGTTAAACGAATTGGTCGTTAAGTGAGGAACTCTATACAGTACTGTACTGCATTAGTACAGTACTGTATAGCGTTGCCGATGTACAGTACTGAACAGTGTACTGTACATCGGGCAATGAAAATACTCACGGGGACGCGCTGTGAAGAACGGAGGACGTCACTTCCCCCCGGCGACACGTCGCACTGGCGCTGACGCGCGAGGTCGGAGGTCGCTCGGAGGACGGTCGTAAGTGCGAGTGGTCGCAAAACAGGTAAGTCGTTAAGCGAGGAGTATCTGTATGTAAAACTTTCCACACTACATTCTCAGGATGCTCTCCCCCACCATCCACACTACATTCTGTAGCCCCCCCTCACTGTCCACACCACATTCTGTGGCAGCTCACCCCTCACACAGTGGTGTAGTGGTTATTGCGTCTGCCTTGCAGCACTGGGGGTCCCTGGTTCAAATCCCAGTCAGGTCACTATCTACAAGGAGAGTGCATGTTCTCCCTGTACTTTCATGGGTTTCTTCCCACACTCCAAAGACTTGCTTGGCCCCTGTCTAGTCTAAATTGGCCCTGTATGTAAAAATGTGTGATAGGGACCTTATATTGTACGCTCCTTGAGGGCAGGGACTGATGCGAATGTTCAGTATGTAAAGTGTCAGTGCTATATATACCTGTAATAAATAACTCCGCCCCCACTGTTCACACTACATTTTCTGGAAGCACTACCCCTACTATCCACTCTTCATTCAGAAGTTAGCAGCCCACTTGATTTCAGTCAGGATCCAGGGGCGTATCTGCCGCGAGGCAAACAAGGCGTTTGCCTGGAGCGGCAGATTCGCAGATGGCGGCGATGCTGCATTGCCTAGGACAGGATCAACACGTAATTTTATGCACTTGTCAAACAGATATAACAAAACTCTTTCATTGGTATATTTAACAGACGAAAGGAAGCATATAAGAGAATTCCTTGGTAAGGTTTACATACTATTGAATCAAATACTGTATACTAGAATAGTTATTTCTATAGGAAACCAGTCAATTAATTTTCATCACTGAATCTATGTATTTGGTAAGTGTTTTTTTTTTTTTTTTACACAACAAGTGAAATTTACACTTAAAATGTAGACTATACAGCCTAGACGGGGCAGAAAAACAAACAGGCTCTTTTTGTTGTACTTAATCTACGCTGCGTGGCATGGTGACTGCATGTGCTAAACAGGAAAGCCTCTTGTTCTCGATCTTGCCCCTTTTATAAGCTATGCGGGGCAGTCTGCTGGAAACTCTTCCATCGTATTAAGCTACAATTCAAAGACAAAAAATGTAAAGAACTAGAAGAAAGCCAGAGACGGGTTTACATAAACAGAGCTGCATAAGTTTGAGGGAGTGGAAGGCTTTGGTTAGGTTTGCAAAACTTTTTCTCGTGAAGGCTCCTCGGACGCAGAAATCACAATTAAGCTGGGCACACACCTTACAACCATCGCAAGACTTTTGTCTTGCGATGGTTGTAAGGTACTTAAAAAAAACGTACGATCTGCCTATCTTGGACAGCCCTGAGGGGCGGGCTTCCGATGACCGCAATGCAGAACGGCTTGCGCACACCGGCCCGTCTGGCTTTTATCTTACGAACATGCTACACACCCGCCGAACATCGTACTATGCTCGGCGGGTTTTCAAACATGTTCGTAAGTTAAAAGTCGTGCGACCTAACAGTAGTAGAGGTCGCACGGCTTCCACACACCTTACGATAATCGTACGATCGCGGGATTTCCCGCGATTATCGTACGATTTTCGTAAGGTGTGTGGGCACCCTTAGCCTATGTGGAATCCTGAACATTTGGGGAGAGCAATCAAAATGTGTTTTGTGTCTACAGCCTCAAACCTGGTCAGGTGCCACATGCAATGTTCCTTAAAGTAGACGTAAACCCTAAATGGTTGACATTTAGTTTTATATAGCAATATATTCATTTATTTATTTATTACAGGTAATTTATATGTAGCGCCGACAATTTACGCAGCGCTTTTACATAGCGTACATTCACATCACTCCCTACCCTCAAGGAGCTTACAATCTAAGGTCCCTATATCACATACTGTACATACAGGGGCCAATTCAGACAGGAGCCAATTTACCTTCCAGCATGTCTTTGGAGTGTGGGAGGAAAGCGGAGTACCCGGAGGAAACCCATGCAAGCACAGGGAGAACATGCAAACTCCTTGCAGATAGAATATATTTAATAAACGATCACATAAACGATCCCGGGAGCTGATCAATACGGCCCTGCACGGAGCTGTACGTCCAGGCCGATTCCAGTGTGAATGAGGGCTAAAGAGGGACAGAGGAATTTGGTTTTAAAAGAGGGACAATTCCTCCAAATGAGGAACAGGTGGAAGGTATGGTGAAGCTGTCCTTTAATAAATCCACCCCGAGAAATGCCATTCAGCCGTCGTTGAAGTGCATGTGGGCAGTAGTGGCTGCAAAGAGGCCATATGTGATCAGTGGCACTGCAACAAAGGATGAAAAAAAAGGTTAAAACGAGTATTTTAGTAAAAAAAAAAGGCAATTGTTTACTTTAAACACATCAATCTATCACAATATATTCCCATCGCCTGTTCAACTACACCTGGTTTTTGTGGCTGCTCACAATCGCTTTCTGCTTTTGCTACAGGACAGGCAGAGATGAAGACAGCAGATTACGCTGAGTGTAGCTAGTATTACCTCCAGATACAATCTGTCTGTCCATAGGGCCTCTGCTGGGATAAAAGGGAGGCCAGGAAGAAGAGGTGTGTCGGGACAGATGTCAGCTGGTTGTCCATACCAATGCACAATGCGCTGACTGTGAGATGAGTGAACAGTCTTTTCCATGTGAGATAATAACTTCTCCATCACTCAGGATTACTAGGAACAGCATGACAGCATTCTTAGAAGTGTTGTTACATTTTCACAAAGATTTAAAGTATTGGGGAGGTATGGAGGCTGCCATTGTTGAGATGTCCTTTGGCAATGATAGTTACTTGGCTGTCATGCTGAATCACTGATCTGGGACCAATATGGAGATCAGGAGCTCTGATTTGACTCTGGCTATATTTTGGTCTGCCTGCTTGTTCAAGGTCGGTGACTTGGTGTATTGAAGCCAGGGACAGCCAGAAAACCAGCATTTTCAGAAGGTGGAAGAAAATGGCAACCCCATATTTTTTCTTATTATAGCTTTCCTTTTAAGCATGATTATTGTACCCATCTTCCTTTGCTCCTCCCATATTTTCTAAAAATATAAAAATATCAAGAATATATACCTTAACTCCAAGCTGCAGGAAATGGCGCTCCTGCTGTGACATGTAAGCGCCGCCCTACGCGGCATTTTATTGTGAGTCCAGGCTGTGTGGTGACTCTGGCCCAGGAAGTGGGTTGAATGTGGGGTGGGTGTGAGAAGGGGACCACCACCAAAAAGGTGAAGTTGCCCTTTAAAGTAAACTTGTAGCATGACCATACACTATGAATGAAAAAATGCGTGGCACTAACCAGCATTATGAGTTCCCTATGGCATCCTTCCATGGACAGTACTGGCACAGTTCCACTCTTTGGATCACGATGACAAAAATGCATAATTGCTTCAACTGAGCGTACTCATTCATGTACTGAGAAGGCACATCTAACAATGGACTTATCTGAGAGGAACAAGCCATTGGCTGGGAGTGTACATTGGATGATCATTTGAGCTTCTAACATTGGCTGGGCAATCAAATACCATGATGACACAGGGCCGTCCCTATAATGAAGCAGCCTGATGCTTTTGCCTCAGGTGGCACCTC
>NW_017306394.1:1106059-1142852 GCF_000935625.1 Nanorana parkeri
AGAGCAGCATGTCTCTGCAGCACACTGTTTGCAGTGTGCCTGTTGCCCCCTTTTCGGCCTGAGCCTCCCTGGTTGCTAAGAGCTGGTCAGGGAGATGTGCAAGGGCCATCAACATCTCTCTGCTCAGCTCTAAGCAACCTGGGATGCTCTTGCAGGTATCCCACCGAGCTCCCGGCAACCAGTGACGTCACTGGTTGCCAGGAGCTCGTTGGGACACCATACCCTGCCCCCTCTCACCCCTTTGCCTCAGGTGGCAAAAAAACTATGGACACCCCTGTGCAAACATATTACTTTTCTCACCCGCCCATAATTGGCTGCAATGGGTGATAATTCTCTAATATGAGGTGCACTGGCTCAGTTAATTAAATAACAATAATTAAAGGGCAGCTTACAGTATGAGCAAGGTTGGTTTACTTACTTGGCCGTCCTCTGTGCCTAAATGCTAAAAAAAACCTGCAAGCGGTGAGGGGGTGGGGGGTTTGATGATGAGATATCAGGGAATGCTGAATAGATCAATAGATGACACTTCAGCACTGTGCAAGGGTATCCTCTCACGAGATTTACTCTCATTCATTCGCATTCCCTGGGATCTCGCTGGATGGTGCCTTACATCACCCTTATCACCCTTATCTCTATAAAACACATTGTTTATGTTCATGCTAAAATAAAATAAATAAAATATCCTTCAAAAATGAAAGAAAAATATGTGAAACAAAAAAACGGGCATTAGAAATGAGGGGAGTAAAAATCCCGGTGTTATAAGTAGACACATTGGGGTATAAGTCAATAAGCTTTCACGTGTTTCAAGGACACTAACAACTATGACCAACATTTTTGCTTCAGTTTTCACCAATAAATATCTATAACAGCCTTTCTCAACCCCGGGGTGCCTTCTAGATTCCTTAGGGGTGCCTTAACATTTTGTGATGGTAGGCCTCTGATGTAAAGGGGGGGACGGAGGACTCTGATGTGAATGGGGTTCCTGAAGTGAAGGTGGAACTCTGATGTGAAAAGGGGGGACTGAGATTTGAAAGGGGTGCTCTGATATAAAGGGGGACTCTGATGTGAAAGAACTGCACTTTTTTTGTGCTTTTGAAAAGGGCCCCCCCCTTAAATTCCATTTTAGACAGGGGTGCCTCGATATGTTGTATACCTTTAAAGTGTGCTGTGACTGAAAAAAAAGGTTGAGAAACAATGATCTAAAATAATCAAACAGAAATAAGACTGACTTGGAGTCTGCAGTCAATGGAACTGACTCGGAGTCTGTAGCCAATGGAACTGACTCGGAGTCTGTAGCCAATGGAACTGAGTCGGAGTCTGTAGCCAATGGAATTGACACGGAGTCTGTAGCCAATGGAATTGACACGGAGTCTGTAGCCAATGGAACTGACTCGGAGTCTGTAGCCAATGGAACTGACTCGGAGTCTGTAGCCAATGGAACTGACTCAGAGTCTGTAGCCAATGGAATTGACTCGTATGGAACTATTATCCACGGCAACCAATTAGGTTTCTTCCTAAAATAAAAAATGAATTTGATTGGTTGCTATAGACAGCAGCTCCAAGCTTTTCTCCAAATGTCTTTTTTTTTTTCACTACTAGTTCTAAAACTTTCTATTTTGTCTTAAAGGAGAACGGTAAAAGAAAATGCTACTCTTTCCTTGTGGTTTTTCTACACCCGTTCATTTATAGGGGAGAAACAAAAATCCTATTTACAAGAGGAAATAACTGGTTATTAAAATAGAAGGTCTAAATTTAGCAGAGTGCTCCGACCAAAGTGTGTAAAAAGTGTTGCTTAAATACACACTCTCCGCGCCAAGATTGTGAGCATGGAGAGAGAAAAATTGCAGCCGCCGCCGCCTCAAAATTAAAGTCTGGGAGAGTCAACAACAGCCGGTGAAGAAAAATGGTCTCCTGTATTAAAGTCTATCTTGGGTTGTGTTCCCATGAATATCAGGGGCAAATCGGTCCCAGTACAGTGGCTCCATTGCTTTAAATGATTTACAAGTTAAACGTATGAAGTGTGGTTCATACAGAGGTGAAGCTGACAGCCCAAGTGTCCTATGCTGGCCTCACATCACTATTCTGTGCCTCTGAAAAATTCTGCTCCTACTCCTTCTCATTCTGTCACTTCTCACTTCTTTTCCCATTATATCTGCAATAGAGATGAGTGGGCCATTTTGCTGAACCCAATTCAGCTGCAAAAGTGATTTTGCATTAGCCAAATTTTGTTGAAATCAGCTTGGAAAGAAAATTTTCTTCTCTGCTGCGTGGTATGGCAGTATTTATAAACAAAGTCATGTCCATGTCAGTGCTTACACGGTGATCAATGGCATTTTGACCATGCCGATGCATTTTTGCACCATGTGCACCTAAAATGAAATACTTTCCTAAGGCCCCGTTCACACCTGGGCGTTTTATAGCGCGTTCCTGCGCTCTGCAAAACGCTCAAACACCGAAATCACATCATTTCCTATGGGTATGGTTCACACCGTATTACAGGCCGTATGAACGCGCTACAAAACGCCCTACGCCCAAAGAAGTGTGGAGCTTCTTTGGGGCGTATTTGGCGCGCGTATTCATTGGGATACAGCCAGGTAGCCCTCGGAAATGCACGTTTGTCGCGCATTTTTTTTTAACCGCGAATCGCGGTAAAAACGCACGGCACGAAACACACGACAAACGCGCATATTTGATACGCCTAGGTGTGAACCCAGCCTTAAAGAAAGGTCCATTCCAGTGTAAATAAACATATTTAACACTCCGGCACAATTTAAAGCCACCTGCACTCTTATAAACCACTAAAAATCTGTTAACTTGCTGCAGTCACTGTTTGGCCAAGAATTTCCAGACTAGCTCCTTTGATAAAAAACAACTGAAAAATAGACTTTTGGCAAATGGAGGGGTTCCGGCTGAGCCACAAACTTGTCAGATTTTGGCTACATCAGCAGGACTCAGCTAATGGCCAGCTGGAAGTTTTGGATACAGCGGAGAGGAGCTTGAACATCTGTCAGGTTTTTATTGCTGTCCTTGTCCCTATTAGGGAGACTCACCATCTCTATTTGTTCTGATGACCGTTATCACTGAAAGGTTTTTGGGTTGCCATCGGAACAGGAATAGATGAAAAATCTTCCAATGGGGACACTAGTTCTGATGACTCTGCTTTTTCCCTCACAGAGTTGTAATGGGGAATTTGGGGGACTCTAATGTAAAGGGGGACTCTGGGCACCCCTTACTGATACCTGTATTATAGATACATTTACCATACAACTCAATTCATTAATTAAAAAGTCATGTGACCCCCTTACAATTGTTAAGTTATCTAAATATGCGTGTCGGATTTTATCAGATTTTGGGAAGGGGTGCAATTTCAATGCTTGCCATGGGCAATATTTTCTATGGATACATCTCTGCCTCAGGCTCTCAGTGTCTTTACAGGCCTGTATGCATACAAATGTCACAATATACAGCAATGGTGTCATTTTTCAAGAAAGCTCCACCTTCAGTGTCAGTGACTTTGCCTAGGCTGAGATGATGTCACCAGTGTGCTGCTTGCACAAAAAAAAAGCAGCTCTTCCCCAGTGATCTAAGTCCTAAGCTATGTATGCTGCTTGCAAAATAAAACCTGTTGCTTTTGTATCCAACATGTACAAAAAAGCAACAAGGATAAAATCAAGCGGCCAATGTAAAATGCACTGTTACTAAACGTCCTTAGGATTGAAGATCCTGTAATACTGTAAACAAGTGCAGGATCAGATTATATGGAAGGTGCTAGCACATGGCCCCCTGAGTGAAATTGTCCATATTTCCGGCCTCGTTTTGTATAAATAGAAAACGCTCCTTGTTTTCCTTCAATATATATAACTTTTATTTCAAATGTAAGGGTCAGTTAGCAGGAACCAACCGGCGGACCAAGAAAAATAAACCTTCTTGCATGCCCCAGGCTGCTGTTTTTCTAAGCCTGATTGGTAAGCAGAGCTCTGAAGGAAGCGGTTACAGGCTGTACAGGGCAAGGAAACGTCCCTTGTTTGTCAGAAGTAAAGAGTGATGACTGTTGTTTTTTCCAGGTTCATTATACAGGTTGCGGCCTCCAAAGAAAACACACAGGGCAGCACTCAATCTCGGGCCCGTCACCTCAGTCTGTAGTAGTAAACAAATTATAGGGATCGGAGTCATAGGGGGGTCAGTATGGAAAGTAACCAAAGATTCAACGTGATTTGGGAAAACAAGCTGGCCATACACGGCTCGAATTTTGGGCGCTTCCTGCTGAATTGGTCTAAATTTGAATCGTAGGTGGCCCTGTCAGCACCACCCGACTTGATAAAAAAACATTTTAAAAATTGACTGAGCAGAGTGGGAAATGATCGTCTGAACAGTGACTGCATCCTGCAGGGGCTGCAGCTGCCTGAATACATGAACTGACAATGGAGATTCCTCTATCCACGCTACTTAACATGGACAGAGGAATCTATTGATTTATCTCGTTTAGCCCTCGATCTGAATGAGAGAAATCTATGTGAGTGTATGCCTAGCCTTAGTACTGCAGTAGCTTCATTGAGTAAATTATTTTAAGCCTATCTCTGGGTTAAAAAAAAAAAACTACCCTTCCAGTAGACATGTGCGATTCGTTTCATTCCGAATCGAAATTCGGACGAAATTTCGGAAATTCGGATGTATCCGAATTCCGAATGACAGAAATAACGAATGCAAACGAATCCGAATTTCCAATACCGAAATTGGTTAGCGGTAGTCTGTCCGAAATTTCGTTTGTTGGACAAGCAGAGCTAAATGTACAGTGGGGAAGCCGCCGCTTTGTACAAGTGATCTCGGCAATGTCACTTGTATGCAGCCCGCAGGTCTGCCATTCTCCATGGGGGGGGTATGGGGGCAAACCTAATCTTGGGGAAACAGATAGAGTAAATCAAGCCCTCAATACATGAAATAATTACCCACAACTTCTGAATAAAGAAAAAAAAGTTCTGTTTTTTTTTTTTTAGCTTTTTTGCTGAAATCGAGAGTTTCAGCTTTGGGGAAATATCTCAGACAGCAAGATCTGTAATTTTGTGTCGAAATCAATCCCTCTCTCCGCATCTCTCCATGGCCTCTTTCAGAACTACAGAACTATACTGTAAATCTACACACGCCTCGCTAGTTTCTGCTTTAACTTGTTTAGACTTGCAGCTTTTTTCACGTTTTCAAAGACGATCTTAGCGTCACACGTCTCTGCAAAGCTTTTGACTTTTAGCTTAAACTTAAAAAGGGACTTCAGAAACCTTAATGTGGCTATCTCAACGTGTTGGAAGTTGCGGTAAACTAACACTAAAACAAATAACACGTGTACTTTCTAGGTGTCACATCAATAATGTCGCTTTTATGAACTTATTTACCCAGTGTCCCGGACCAGATAGGCTTATAACTATATAAGCAGGCCATGTTTACATTAAAATGACATTTGGATAAAAGTGTTTCCGTGGGAAAATATATGTGTCAGACTGCAGAGGTAAGCATTATCCCTGGTGTAATCCCTGCCCATACATACACTATATTGCCAAAAGTATTGGGACACCGGCCTTTACACGCACATGAACTTTAATGGCATCCCAGTCTTAGTCCGTAGGGTTAAGCATTGAGTTGGCCCACCTTTTGCGCTATAACAGCTTGAACTCTTCTGGGAAGGCGTCCACAAGGTTTAGGAGTGTGCCTATGGGAATGTTGGACCATTTGTGAGGTCAGGTACTGATGTTGGAGGAGAAGGCCGGGGTCACAGTTTCCGCTCTAATTCATCCCAAAGGTGTTCTATCGGGTTGAGGTCAGGACTCTGTGCAGGCCAGTCAAGTTCTTCCACCCCAAACTGGCTCATCCATGTCTTTATGGACCTTGCTTTGTGCACTGGTGCGCAGTCATGTTGGAACAGGAAGGGGCCGTCCCCAAACTTTTCCCACAAAGTTGGGAGCATGAAATTGTCCAAAATGTATTGGTATGCTGATGCCTTAAGAGTTCCCTTCACTGGAACTAAGGGGCGGAGTCCAAACCCTGAAAAACAACCCCCACCATAATCCCCCCTCCACCAAACTTTACACCTGGCACAATGCAGTCAGGCAAGTACCGTTCTCCTGAAACCCAGACACGTCCATCGGATTGCCAGGCAGAGAAGCGTGATTGGTCACTCCAGAGAACACGTCTCCACTTCTCTAGAGTCCAGTGGTGGCGTGCTTTACACCACGGAATCCGACGCTTTGCATTGCACTTGGTGATGTAAGGCTTGGATGCAGCTGCTCGGCCATGGAAACTCATTCCATGAAGCTCTCTACGCACTGTTATTGTGCCAATCTGAAGGCCACACGAAGTTTGGTGGTCTGTAGCTATTGACTTTGCATGCCTAGGTGCTTGATTTTATACACCTGTGGCCATGGAGGTGATTGGAACACTTGAATCCAATGATTTGGAGGGGTGTCCCAATACTTTTGGCAATAAACTGTATGTTTACTGATTTCCATAGGGAAGTCCCCATGGATTTAATATTTTTAATTTAAAAAAAGGTTAAAAAAACTTTAACGTAAACTTTAAAACTTTGTGGCTAGCTTTGATACAATTACATGTTATTAAATTGTTTTAGTGTACACCATAGTGTTGCACTAAATGCTCATGAACCATGCATTTAGTGCACGCTATCGCACAGCAAACTAAGTGTGCTGGTGCGTTGCCCTTCCACTCATTCATGCAGTGATAATGCACGGCAACGCGTGTTATTGTGGTACCATGTGTTGTACAGCCATGCACGCTTGCCGGGAGGGGCATTGGGGTGCCATTCAAAATGGATGGCACCCCAATGCACCATTACACCCATCGTGTGGTACCGTGCATGTGCTAATTACACAGATCTTGCTCATTTAGTGCAATGCAATGGTGTAAATTGAGAGCACGATTGCCGCGCGGTTAAGGAGTCACCTGCAGCGGCCCTAAAGGCTTTTAAACCGTTGCCTATTGATAATTTGGGGTTTCATAATTTTTTTTCACTGTTTCAGACAATTTTAAGGCTTGACATGTTTGGTAATCTTTACTCCGCGCAACTTCTTCTTTCATATTTTCCCACAAATTGGGAATGACATTACATCTGTGTGCAGTTAAATGTGAATGTATTTTTAAAATATTTTAAAATATGAGTTTGTTTAACAGTCGCACTAATATCATGCGACATAAAAAATTGTACCTGCCGCAATTCTGTTCTACAGGCTTTCAGAAATATTGTTGGGGGATTTTGAAGTTATCTTCTCTGGCATCTAAAGGGTTAAAGGAGAACAGTTGTTAAAGTGACATTAAAGTAAAAAATTTTCCCCCTCCCCCCAAAGTTAATGAAAACACTTACCTTAAATGATGTTTCTTGATCCAATCTTCTTCTTTCCTGTCCTTTTCATCTGTCCCTCCAGCGCTGCGGCGGGTCTCCGATCCAGCGCTGACTCCTCTGAGCTTGCTGGCACTTCCTGTCCCACGGTGTCTGCATGCGGGTGCACGCGTCCATAGACTTACCTTGTGTCTCTCCTCGCGTCCCGGCTGAAAATGTGAACTGCGCATGCGCCCGCCCCAAGGTGCTTTGTGGCCGCCCGAGGATCTTCACATTTTCGGACGGGAGCGCGCAGGGAAGACACAGGTGAGTATTAACCTCTGTTAAAGCGTTTGGGTTTTTTTTAACACTTTTTGCACAGATCTACTGCTTGCAAGCAATAGATCTATGCAAAAAAAAAAGCCGGAGGCTTTAATTATCCTTTAACACCAAGATAAGGAACTTCATTTGACAAAAAATGTGAGATTTGAAAATTACAGTGACATGACTAAAAAACCTTATCTTTGTATTGAAGGTTTGTAAATAAAGCCTATTTGCTCTCAGCTGGGAAAATTCTGTCACCGTTTTTTCGAAGTTCCTGGTTTGTTATCTTTCTGAACTTGGCTTACTGTGTAATCTGGGCCTTTAAAAATAAACCTATCACAACAAAAAAAATGTGTAAAACAACACGACCATACACTGTGTGTATTTTGGCATACCCGACGCCAGTGGTTTCCTTAGCTTTATTATTATTAGTATTTATAGATAGCACTGGCAGTTTACGCAGTGCTTTACACAGTGCACGCAGTGGTGTATTTAGATTTTGTGCCGCCCTAGGCAAGACTACACAAGACAATTTGTGTAACCTGTCAGTCACTGGCTACAGCGTGCACGCTGTATCCAGCTTTTGACAGGTTGCATTAGTAGCGTAGCAGGGAAGTCGGGGTCTCAGGTAGGCTGTAAAGGATCTCTTGTGTGCTCAGACCCTACAGAGCCCAGCACAGACACGAATAACCCACCTGAGACTCCAGCAGACCCCACCACAGACCCCACACAGCTCACCACAGACCCTACCTGAGACCTTGCAGAGCCCACCACAGGGTCCCTTTGCCTGCACACATATGCTGCTCCTCTAACCTGAACCCCAGCCTGCCTCCGAGTCCTCCCACCATCAGATGGTGGGGTATGGGCAGCCCCGAGCTGTCCGCAATTCCACCTGCCGGGCCGCATCTCACTCGGCCCCCACCCCATCGGTGCCTCAGCTGCACTTGCGGTCCCTCCCAGCTCGCTGCACCTATTTAGGGGCTGCGTTTTGCCATCCCCCTGGAAAGTGCCGCCCAAGGCAAACGCCTCTGAGTGCACTTTCACATCAGTCCCTGCCCTCAAGGAGCTTGCAATCTAAGGCCCCTATCTCACATGCATACCTATGAGGGCCATTGTTAGACAGGAGCCAATTAACCTACTAGCATGTCTTTGGAGTGTGGAAGGAAACCAGAGTACCCGGAGGAAACCCACGCAAGCACAGGGAGAACATGAAAACTCTATATAGATAGTGACCTGGCTGGGATTTAAACCAGGGACCCCCAGTGCTACAAGGCAGAAGCGCTAACCACTACGCCACTGTGCCACCTGAGGCAGCCAGGGGAGGTGGGTGGCTAGGGCACTGGTGGTGGAGCAACGCCGCCCTTTGCAGGCTCTGCATCTGCGCCCCAGCTCAACATCCAGGCCAGCTCCTGGCGACCAGTGTTGTCACTGGTTGGCAGGAGATGGGTGGGACGGCGGCCAGAGCATCCCAGGTTGCTAAGAGATGAGCGGGGAGATGTATATGGCCCTTACACATCTCCCTATCAAGTAAGCTATCTTAGCAACCTGGGACGCTCTGGCTGGAAAGGGGGCAACAGGCACACTGCAAACATTGTGCAGCAGAGCCATGCCATGCCGCTATGCATGCCACCACCCCTCCGCCACATGACCCAAAGGGATGCCGCTTGAGGCAACAGCCTCAGACTGCCTCATTAAAGGAACGGCCTTTTAGCATAGATAGAGGAACCTGTTATATTATATTTTTTCTGTTCAGCTCGCAGGTTGAAAGAAAAAATATAACATTGTATGGCCAGCTTTAGTGTGTCTCAACCCGCTCTCATTATTATACGTTGCAGTCAGTGACGGGGGGAGTCTCCAAAGGACCCCCGTACAAGACCAATTTTGGGCACCCCAAAACACTCATTCATTGTGTATCAGTTGCCAGCTAGCTAAAAGTGAAAAGGAGTACCAGCACTACCAGAATCCATTGGACCCACATCCAGAATAAATGGCTCACCCCTGGTAGCATTGCATATGTTTATCAAAAGTGCTTTCAGGCACTGGGCACTGTGTATGCTCTCAATTTTAGTAAGTCTGTATTTCTATAGTATACGAACAGACCGCACTATCCAGAGAATTCCAATACTTCAGACTTCGGTATTTCCATAGTTTTGGAGGCTCTGGGGAACTGTAAAAGGGCAGTATGAAAACCCCCCAAAAGGTTTCACCTTCTAATACCCATGTTTGTATGCCGGTGTTGATTTATACTTGTTTTGTGAAGTCAGATTTGCCTTGTTAAGATGCTTCATGATGTTTATTGGAATTTTACAGTTTGATCTTTGAAAGTCTTTGTTCGGAATTCAGATAGACAAGATTAACTGTAATGAAGCTTCCCTTCCAGCAAAAATCAATATGTGATGCTGATATAATCCTTTTTGTATCGGCTGAGATGCAAGCTGCTCACTTTAGTCCACACTGATACAAAGCTGGCTGAAGATCAGAGATTACCGGGGAACTGAACTAAATCTGTTAAGAGACAGGAGCGCTTGCTCTGCAGTTTCCATATCCATCATGCATGCTATAGATGTGTTTGCGTAAATATACTTGTTTATACTTGAAATCGCAGCCATCAGCAATGCGGCAGGAAGCAACCTGGACGTGACTTGTGTGTCACCCTGTTGAGGCATTTCATTTCACACATTTATGAAGATTTACAATCATGGCCAAAAATATTGGCACCCCTGCATTTCTGTCAGATAATGCACCACTTTGCGCAGAAAATTGTTGCAATGACAAATGTTTCGGCATTCTCATGTTTATTTCATTTGTTTGTATTGATATGACACAAAAAAGTGGAGAAAAAAAAAAGCCAAATCTGATACATTCCACGCAAAACTCCAAAACTGGACTGGACAAAATTATTGGCACCCTCAATTAATATTTGGTAGCCCAGCCCTTGGAAAAAATAACTGAAATCAATGGCTTCCTGTAACCACCAATGAGTTTCTTACACCTCTCTACAGGAATTTTGGAGCACTCTTCTTTTGCCAACTGCTCCAGGTCTCTCAGATTGGAAGGGTTGCTTTTCCCAACTGCTGTTTTGAGATCTCTCCACAGGAGCTCTATGGGATTCAGATCTGGACTCATTGCTGGCCAGTCCAGTACTCTCCAGCGCTTTGTCTGAAACCATTTCTGGGTGCTTGTTGACGTGTACTTTGGGTCATTCTCCTGCTGTAAGACCCATGACCTCTGATGGAGACCCAACTTTCTGACACTGGGCCCTACATTGCACCCCATGCACACAGTCAAGACATCCAATGCCTGAAGCAGCAAAGCAACCCCAAAACATCAGTGACCCTCAACCATGTTTGACTGTAGGGACTGTATTTTTTTCTTTTCTTTTCCTGAAAACAGTAGAATGATGGGCTTTACCAAAAAGCTGTCCTTTTGTTTCGTCTGTCCACAGCACATTCTCCCAAAAGGATTTTGGCTTTCTCAGGTAAGTTTTGGCTTTTTTTGTATCTGTTTCAGCAGTGGGGTCCTCCTGGGTCTCCTACCATAGCGTCCCTTTTTATTCAGATGGTGACATACAGTGCGAGCTGACACAGTTGTGCCCTGTGCCTGAAGGTCAGCTTGAATTTGTCTGGAAGTTGATGGAGGGTCTTTCTCCACCATTCCAACAATCCTTCGTTGCAATCTTTGATCAATTATTCTCTTTCGTCCATGTCCACGGAGATTTTGCATGCAGTGACATGGGCTGTAAACTTCTCGACAATGTTGCGCACAGGGGACACAGGAACATTGAGATCTCTGGAGATGGACTTGTAACCTTGAGATTGTCCATGCTTTTCCACAAAAACTTGGAATGCAATAATTTCTTTTGGAGAAGGTGCCAATAATTTTGTCCAGTCCAATTTGTAATTGCAACAATTTTCTGTGCAAAGTGGTCTGACAAAAATGCAGGGGTGCCAATATACATTGTGAATATGGTTTACTGATGTTTTCATTGACCGGGGGTGGCTTTTTATTTTGCATCTTCTCGATGTTCACAGCAGCAAATTATTATATTATATAAGGGCAACTGTTCAAATCCAACCTTGTGGGAACGTTTTAGGTGAAGGCCTTTTTCTGTTCCAGCATGAATGTAACCCTGTGCACATAGCCAGCTCCATAAAGGCATAGTTTGATGAGTTTGATGTGGAAGAACTCGATTTGCCTGCGCTGAGCCCTGACCGAAACCCTACTGAACACCTTTAGGATGAGCTGGAGCAGCAATGGTGAGCCAGGTCTTTTCATCCAACATCAGTACCTGACCTTAAAATGGGCACAAAATCCCACAGACACACCAGTTCCATATTAATGTGCATGGTTTTGCAATGGAATGTCCAAAAATCTCATATAGGTATGATGTCTGTTAAACCTGTTGTCACCAGGACAGGAAGTGAGTAAAAATATTTCTCATGGAGCTCCAGATACCAGTAAAAACTCAACAGGGGTTACAAACTTCCCCACTCTATCCGCAACTAAAAAAACAACATTTTGGGCTGGACATACCCTTTAAGCAAGACCACGTGCTTCACGTGCATCACCCCACCCACCTGTGGTGTCTCAGTCCTCTTGTTGTAGCAATAGAAATCACTCCTGCATTTTCTGTAAATCTACAAAAAGGAAAAAAAAAAAGTCGAACAGAAAGACTTCAGCTTTCCTGTAATGGCACTTTTCACCTGGATGCACCCTTGGTGAGACCTCTTCCCCTGATTATCCCAAGCAATGCATGTGAATCTTGCAGCGATTCAGGCCTCTGTCATCTTTCTATATCTGAAATATCACCTTTGGTAGGAGTGACCCTTTAAAAAGTGCATCAGGCTTTTTTTCATGACAGAAAAATAATCAGAAATGTAATCCTGTGGCCGGATTACAGTGCAGATACACAGTCATCACACGTACAATGCAATGGCCGTTCCCACGGCCTTAAAGCCATAGCTGGCCTTCACAATATGTGTTCCTAAGGATTGTCATCTTTACCCAGACAATCCTGTAACACCCCCGGGGTTAAGCAATCTGCAAGTGATGTATGTGCTTCTCCTAACTCCCTTCATGCAAATTTTGTGGATTCTTATATTCCTTGAGATTTCTGTATTGTCAGAGGAGCTCGGAGTTCCATTTCAATATTTTCTTTGGCTCTGTCTCTAAGTCATCAGCCGGGTGTTGCAGAAATTTCTCACTGTTCTTACTGAGTATAGGCTGCTCGTCCCATCCCTCTGCCAGATTACTGGTGAAATTAGAGGCAGGAGTACCTGCGTTTGTAGTAGCTGCCGACAAGCGACGGCAAAAAACCCTCCCCATGGGCATAATTCTGCAGGCAAAATTTAACTTACCCAATAGGGATTGCAAAAGCCGCAATTGCAACTTCTTCCTACCACTAGCAGCCCGGACCTCAGCGCAGACAAACTGCTGGCGCTATGCCAGCAGTTTGTCTTCGGGCAGTCGGCATTTCATGGCCATGGTGTCGATGACTATGCCGAGGAAGCTAAGTTCCGTGGTTGGCACCTCCGTTTTTTCCTGCGCCAGCGGAATCCAAAATCTGGCAGCCACATGCTGCAGAGTAGCCAGTAGGACAATTGGTAGATTCTTCCAACGGGGATCGTACTGCCAGGGAGGAGATCGATGGGGCAGTCATAAGGGCGGTGTGGTGGAAGCACCTCCGCGTTGATGGGGTTGAAAACTTCTTGGAATTCTTGGTATTGTTGAGGGATTTCCTGAGGGTTGAGATTCATGAGGACCCGTGATGGATAGCAGGTGGAGTGACAGTATGTGGAGTTTAGTGAGATTTTGTTTTTCGTCCAGATGATCTCCGGTTTATGTAGACGCAACCATTGGATGCCAAGTATGACGGGGAAAACCGGTGACGGTATTATATCGAAAGCCATCTCTTCCCGATGGTCCTCGTTGGTGATCACCTTCATCGGTTGTGTCTGTAGATTGATCGGGCCGGAGACCAGAGATGTTCCGTCTACGAAACTGACAGACAGTGGGCTGACTTTCCTGCATGTGGGGATATGGTGATGGGAGACCAGTTGTCCGTCTATGAAATTCCCACAGGCACCGGAGTCCACTAGGGCGTTAACTTGTATTCTTTTTTGTTCCCACTGCAAGGATAAGGGTAGATAGAGGTAATTTGTAGGGTTCAGGTGTGGCGAGGAAATTTTGGAAATGCGAGGAGCCTTACCTGTATTCTTCCTCCTTACAGCAGGACAACCGTCCACGAGGTGTTCCGGGGAGGCACAGTACATGCAGAGGTTCTGCAGGCGGCGTCTGGATCGTTCCTCTGATGTAATCGGACCTCTGATGATTCCGACCTCCATGGGTTCGACTGGCGGGGGCATGGGTGTTCTCAGGGGTGTCCAGGGTATCCCTGTTAGTTTTTCTCTGCGGCGTTCCCTCAGACGACGGTCGATGGAAATCGCGAGTTGCATGAGGGCGTCTAAGGTTAGTCGTAGTTCTGTTCTGGCTAGTTCGTCTTTAAGTGCCTCGGAAAGGCCCAGACGGAACTGGTTCCTAAGACTAATGTCGTTCCATTCCGTCTGACGCGCCCATCTTTTGAACTCAGCTATGAAATCCTCCACAGGGCGTTTCCCCTGACGAATACTCCTGATGGCGGTTTCGGCTGTCATCTGTTTACCTGGATCTTCGTATAGTTGAGACATTGCTGCGGTGAACCCGTCGTATGTCTCCAGTAGGGGTCGTTAGTCTCCAGGTACGTGTTGGCCCATGCTCGTGGCTCACCCCGCAGGTAAGATATCAGGGTGCGTGCCTTCACATGGTCGTTTGGGTATGTCCTGGGCTTGTGTTCGAACATGAGTTTGCAGGCATTTAGAAAATCGTCGTAGTACTTACGATCTCCTGAAAAAATGTCGGGAGGGCTCACCTTGGGCTCAGGCCCCGGGATTGCGGAGGCCCCTTCAGGCAGTTTCTGTGATACCGTCTCTCTCAGGGTTTGGTTTTCGGTGCGGAGCTCTGTTACGTTTAACGTGAGGTCCTCCATCCGCTGAGTGAGGTTGATGATGTGTTGCGCTAATTCCGCTGGATCCATTTTCTTTTGGGTCTTTCTGTACTGTAATGCTCGCCTAGGGCGAGGGTCAATCCCCTCCGTGGATCGCAACTGCGGATAGAACAAGGGGTGAAAAGGACGGATATCAGAATAACAGCTACTCCTTGATTGCCCAGTTTTGTATGGTATAGGCGGTTAGGAGGCTGCAAACATCACGCCCCGTTTGTTTTACAGGCAACAGGGACAACCTGACGTATCAGGTTTCCCCGGGAATTATGAACCACGGTTGCAACAGAGATAATTTATGAGCCGCACCTCAGGAGGCCTGGACTGCCTAGCACGTGGTGCCCTACGTCCTTGCTGTGGTTGAGAAGGCTGCAGCAAGCTTTGAATTTAAGTCTGCAGCCATGCAGAGCCATTAGCATCTGCAGCTGCTTGTAATTGAGCAAATAGGCCAGAGAGATCTGACATTTTCTAAATCTTTTTTGAGGATAAGGAAAGCTGCAGAAGTGAACTGACCTTGTGCTGACTTCCAACTGCCTGGATCACCCCTCCTCCTGCTCTAACCACCCTGGAAGCTCCTCCTGGACCACTTGACCAAGCCAATCACGGTAAGTGACACCCGAGCACCTTCCTTAGGCTAACTTAACCCTTTCTCTACCTGACTGCCTGCCCACCTTGTCATGCCGTCCTTTCGCCTATTCTTTTGCCTTTTGCTCCAGGACTTTCTCAATCTTTCGTTGCTGGTCACCTCTAAAGCATGGACCCAGGAATGGAGATTTCATCCCTCCCAATGCTCTTTGAAATCTCCCAGTTCCAGGAACCCAAGCCAAATCTGGAAAACCTGGGAAGAACTGCAAAGCCAGCTCTTTCCCAGTAAACGTTTGCACTTTCTGGTACTGTTCAGCCCCCGTGGCTGAGAGACCTGGGAGAAGATATTGCCAAAAGACACCATGGCACTGCCATGCACTGCCACAATATATATATATACAGCTCGCGGTATACTGAGAGGCGGTATACTGAGGCGCTACAGCTCGTGGTATACTGAGACGCCTCAGCTGAAGCGGATCCCGACAATTGTGCCGGGATCCGCCCAGCTGTGTGACTGACAGCTGGCTCTGCCTATCTAGAGGCAGAGTCAGCTGTACCCGCCCCCTCCCCGTCCGTTTCGCCAGTCAGTGCTGGCGGATCGGAGCGGAGAATCCAGCCCCTCCCCAGTCACGGCAGAGAGCTGTGGCAGGATCGAGAGGTGAGCGAACGCCGGTATGTGTTCGCTCACCTCCCGATCTACTGAGCCGACCTGTGACAGTCTCATTGTCACAGGTCGGCTAGAACTATGAGGTGAGTGAAAAGCACTCGCCTCATAGTTCTCCTTTAACTAATTGTTTTTTCTTATTCAGTGTGGATGGAGGAAATTCTACCCACCTCCTTCGGCAACAGTCTATTAAATAATGCCAGCAGGGCCGCACCAAGCTAAAAGTTTGTTAACTGGGCTGTAATTCTAGCACATTCTATACACTTCCAGGTATTTTTTTTATCTCTCACAGAGATCACAGTACTCCCCCTGACAATGCCTTAATTTGCTTTTTTTTGTTTAGTACAATGGCTTCTTGGTTTAGACCTCATCCAGGGTCACCATCTACTTCCTGGACTGAGGTACAAGCTCAGGGATGACACAGTAAAGTAAATGTCTGACGCAGACAAGCCCCTGCTGCAGCCTCTCCTGTTGCTACAAAGTTACAATATTGTGATATGATCACAGGGGGACAGGAAACTGAGGAAATGCTTCTTCCTGCATGCAGCAGACTGATGATATCATCTCAGCTTAGATAAAGTCAATGATTTGTTTTGTACCAACAAAAGGATTATCTTTTCTAAAAAATGGTATGGAAATTGACACTCCTGGAAGTGTCGGATTCTGCAGAGATTGCCAGCATGGGCAGCAGGAGAGGTAAGTATTCAATGACTTCTTTGCAGGGTACACATTATTATACAGATTTATTTTAGCAACAGAATTGCTTTGACGATGCCCTGCACACCAGCTTAAGTTTCAAATCATTCTGTATAGGAGAAGCAGCAGCTTCTGAATTGGGAAAGGAGGCAGAAAGTACTGAGAGACACTCACATACTAATCTACTGGCGAGAAAGTCTCTTATATAGCATACAGAGATCAGACATAATTCAGGGAGTGAAGATCAACAGCGGACTGAAAAACTGTGCCGCTCATTACACTAAAACTTTTTTGGGGGGACGGCACTGAGGATACAAATAAAACCAAATGATAAAAAATAAATAAAATATAATCTTTAAATATTACATAGCTATTTATGAATGAGTTAGTTATACAGATGCATCCCCCTTTTGCAATATTAGGACATCCAGGGAAAGAAAAGTCATTACCCCTGGCAGAAGGACAACTGTTTGAGGTCTTGCTGCCAAGCCAATTTGCCCTTAGATGAAATCCACCTTAGGCAAATCACGTTCAGCATTCCCAGGTATCTATCGCTGAGTGCTCACTTGGATTAAAGAGCTTAGCCACCTCTTTATACTGAACGCATCATTTCAAGGGGATAAACCTGGATACGATGATCCTTACCCGCCCTGAGCGTTTTCATGATACCATCAATCGATAAGCTGATGTACGTGCTTATACTACAAAGATCTAAAATAGAAGGAAGATTCTTCTCAGTAACTCTAATGACTTTGCTCTGTGCAGGATAAATTAGCTGACAACATCTGTATGCAACCTACAATTTAGGGGAAAAAAAGGTCTTACCATAACAGCCATTCATTGTGGGTTAGTGGTTAGTACCTCTGTTTTGCAGCACTGGGAGGTCCCCTTTTTGTATAATGGTCAGCACACTATCTGCAAGGAGTTTGCATGTTCTCCCTGTGCTTGTACTGTATGGGTTTCCTCCCCGGTACTCTGGTTTCCTCCCACACTCCAAAGACATGCTGGTAGGTTAATTGGCTCCGGTCTCAACTGGTCCTGTATGCACGTGAAATAGGGGCATCCGATGGTAAGCTCCTCGAGGGCAGGGAATTATGTGAATGTGCAACTATGTAAAGTGCTGCGTAAGCTGTTGACGCTATATAAATACCAATGATTAATAATTAACGCTGTTCAATGACATAGCGGATTAGTAGCTTGCACTGCACCCAGTGGTGTATTCTGGTTTGGGGCTGCCAGAGGCAAGACGAAACTAGGGCACCCCCCCCCCCCCACACACCCCCACCTATCACAAAGCAAAACCGGGCCCCCCCCCCCCCCCACACACACACACACTAAATCTGCAGGATCTGTGGTGGGCTCTGCCATAGACTCTGCAGAGCTCACCACAGATTCTGCAAAGCCCCCCTGAGACCCTGCAGAGCCCACCACAGATCATGCACACACCCCCCGAGACACTGCAGACCTGCGCAGAATGTGTGATGGGCTCTGCCCACCATAGAGCCCACCACAGATCCTGCACAGCCCACCTGAGACTCTCAGGTGGGCTGTACAGAATCTATGCTGGGCTCTGCAGGGTCCCTTTAGCAGCAGTGTGATCCTCTTACCTGCTGCTTGGTCTCCGGCCTTCTCCACCACTGGACTGGTGCTGCAGGTCCCCGCCTCCTCCGCAGCCCAATGGTTCTTTGGTGACCCGGCTTTCCTACGGTGTGACGGTGCCGTGGCTCCACCCCTTCCTGATTTGACGTCGTCCTTGCCTTGCCCCGCCCCTTCCTGCTGCGCCACCTCGCCCCCTCCTGCTGCTCCATCTCCTCTGCTTTCTTCCGCCTCCTCCACCGCCGCCTCCTCTGCCTCCTATCGCCTCCTCGCCGACTCCTCTGTGTGTTGTTACTCCTCCGCCGCCGCCTCTCCGCCCTGCTTCCGGTTTTGGGGGCGGCATTTTTGCCACCCCCCTGAAAACTGCTGCCCAAGGCAAATGCCTTGTTTGCCAAGCGGCAGATACGCCCCTGACTGCACCCCTACACAACTGAGTTCATTACCCAGCAAGGACACCTTCTGCGGCAATGGTCACTGCCTGACAGAATAGAATGGCCTGGCATTGTGCTGTTTAGCGTGGATGGAGGAATCTGCTAGATTTCTAGAGTCTGTGCATGTATAAGGAATTCTAATCAGGGTTTTGGAAGAGGAGATGTGTGAAGGTGTGGCTGAAATTAGGCCTGGAGCATGAGGGTCTGCACGGCATCTGTTTTTAAAGTTTGTAAGTACAGTACAAGTGTAGTGACAGGGTCACTTTTAAACCCAATTCCAACCTCCCCTGCCCCCACATTTTCCCCCTCCCTGCTAATACTTTTTTTTTAGATATTTTCTGACTGGTCATGGAACATGCAGGCTCTTCTCGCACCCTGGGCAGTCCTCAATGATGCAAAGAGCATTGCTGATGTGGTCATGTCAGCACCACTCTATGCATCATTGTAAAGCCGGCCATGCACTTTATGTAAACCTGAATGATAAAAATCACTCGATTCCCCATCCATGCTATAGAACGTGGATAGAGGAATCTCCCTTGCTAGCTATTGTATCCTGACAGCCGGCGCCTGCAGTTGACAGATTACACTAACAGTGATAGCAGCTGATTGGCTACTGTTTGACTGACAATTTTCCACCTGGATCCTTTGATAAATGTCTATTAAAAAAATTAATTTTGTCAACCACCGGATCGGATTCGACCAGTTCAATAGGAAACTGCTGAAACTTGAGTAGTTTATGGCTAGGGTGCTGTGGTGGTGATTTATTTTCAGCTGGCCTAGGCTATTCATTTTCCAAAAACATTATTTGCGCTTTAAGGGCCCATTCACACCATCCAGGTCATCTCCAGACCAGATTGTTTCCGGACCCAAAATGCATCCTTATCTATCACTATGCTATTTCTGGCCTCTGTTCACACCAGCGCAGTCCATTCCAGACCAGACCAAACAGGAAAAATACTGCTTGTCTCATTTTGTCTGGTCTGGAATGCACTGGAACGCTTGGAAACGCTTCACCTGAAAGCCCATTTTAAGCTTTAAAAAAACCCCAGCTCCGGAATGTGGCAAAATCGCAGTTAATTTGCGGTAAAACGCAATGCACTGCAGTCCAGATCTGGTCCGGAAAATTGTATGAACCAGCCCTAAAATTCTTTGTGCGCTATCTGTTCATGCACGTCCTTGTCCGTCTCCATCATTACTTCATCAGTGGAGATTATCAGGGGATTAATTTTGTGGGGTCAACCACAAACCCGCATAAAGAAATGACACAGACGAGCAGAGAGTGGGAGCCCTTTTGGTTGTGAAGTTCCCACAGAATTGGAGAATTCTCAGAAGATTCTAACGGACTTCCTGCTGGTCTTCTCATTGAGGAATCGTTATCTTAGCGAGTAATAACTTGTGCTGGGTATTGTAAAATTGTAAGAAAAATAATGGTACAAACTATACAACTGAATGCACAAGTCACAATCATTAAACTTTCATATAAACTTTAATATGGTTATGTAATTTTAAGTTATGTTTAGCATTTTTAAATCTGCAGCTTTCATTAATATAACAAAATTAAAGTGACATTAAAGTCAAAAGTCCCTCTATTCTTTTTCCCCTTAATCCGATCATCTTCTTCTTTACTGTCCTTTTCATCTGTCCCTCCAGTGCTGGTGCGGGTCTCCGATCCAGCGCTGACTCCACTGTCCTTCTCTTCTCTGATGTCCCACGGTGTCTGTGCGGGTGCACGCTGCTTTATAGACTTACCTCGTGTCTCTCCTCGTCTCCCAGCCGCACATCTTTGCGGCCGCCTGAGAAATTTTCAGATGTTTCGGACGGGAGCGCTC
The DNA here is from genome assembly GCF_000935625.1 of Nanorana parkeri. NCBI lineage: Eukaryota > Metazoa > Chordata > Amphibia > Anura > Dicroglossidae > Nanorana > Nanorana parkeri. The sequence goes on from NW_017306394.1 coordinate 1,126,539, forward strand.
TGTGGAGATACAAGTATTAACTCTGAAAAAGTTTTTTTTTTTTTATCGTTTTGCATATATCTACTGCTTGCTAGCAGTAGATATATGCAAAAACATGCAAGGGTTTAATAACCCTTTAAGATTTCACATTCATCAACATGCTAAATTAAAATGTTAAATAAAACCTTTCCTTTTTTATTACATATCTTGTATTTTAGACCCGGTTTAGTTATCATTGGGTCCCTATGCACCTCTATACAATTCAGGTCAGATCCTGGTTGGTGGTGAATGGCCATTCTGGGAGGGAGGGGATGTCCCGCTCACTCCTATGAGAAGCTCACAGTGTTCAGTGAAATCAGAGTAAGCATACTTAGTAAAGGAGAAGAGTCTATACAACTGTATATGACGGAAGGTAAGTTGTAGGTGCAGCTTCACATGATTGTTGTTGGGAAAACTATTGCTATATATGTACCATGTGAGCACCCAGTGATCTGTGACCCTTCGTGCTTCAAGACAGCGACACCTCTGCAAACTACAAGGAAGCCACTGAACATTTTCAGTTTGATAGAATGAGTTAAAAAGATATCTGTCCCATGACCAGGATAATATCTTCCATTGAAAGTGGACTTGATCACATAACAATTTTGGGAAGACATCATTTGCATTAAAGCCAAAGACTGGCTAAAAACTAATATCTGGTTCAGTGGTAGGACTATGGCCTCTGAGATAGAAGGTAATCAGCCCTGTCTTGGCCCAGGTACCCTATAATGGCAATGTGTTTGTGATTACTTGATCATCACAACTTTATAAGCTTTCCTTTTCATTAAGCTTTTCCCTTCCTAAACCTTGGCCATTCATATGAAGCTGACCTCTTCTTTGCATCTATAACAGCCTTCACTCCCCTTGGAAGTCCTTCCGAAAGATTTTGGAATGTGTCTGTGGGAAATTGTGCCCATTCAGCCAAAAGAGCATTTGTGAGGTCAGGTACTGATGTTGGCTGAGATGATGAGAAGACCTTGCTTACATTCAATCTCACAGTTCATCCCAAAGATGTTCAATAGCGATGAGAGAAAGGCTCTGTGCAGGCAACTCAAATTTCTCCGTACCAAACTACTTAACCAAGTCTTCATGTGGCTGGCTTTGTGCACAGGTGCACCGTCTTGTCGGAACAGAAAAGGGCCTTCATCAAACTTGTCAAAAGGTTGGGAGTGCACAATTGTCTAAAATGTATTTGTAGACTGCAGCATTAACATCATCCTTCGTGGAAACACCTGAATTCCATATGGGTAGGTATGATGATCAGGCTTCCACAAACGTTTGCCCATAGGGTGTAAGGCCTCATGACAGGGTGCCTTTTAAGGTGCAATATGTTCATTATGAGGGTGAAACCCCATTGTAAGATGTAATGTTTAGTAATAGCTTAATTGGACAAATAGATGCATATAAATATCAACCTCCCAAAGTGGCTGCATATCTTTACAGGCCTGAGGCCCTTATAAATTCAGCCTGACAGAAAATGTCTTGTCATGAAGCTCGTAAACAGCTCTCCGGTTTAACCCACAGCCCTTACGTGGCCTTCTTTTCATTTCCACAGAAATACAAGTGAAAAGGAAAATAGGCTATTTATTTATCTTTAATGTTTATTCTCATCATTCTTATTGCACTCCACCAGGGATCGGCTTTCTCACCACATGCTCTTCTCCACAACTGTGAAAAAGCCAGCCAGATAAAACATTTCACCAGCCAATTTGTCTAGACGCAAAACACGCTAATAAAGTCTTAATACAGTTGGCTTGCTTCTAGGAGACTGTATTATAAAACTGGTAATACAGTTAAAGAATATATCCACTTTGGCAGCACTAAAAAAAATATACAATAGTAATAGTACGGTACTTATTATCAAACTCTGAAGATTCAGAGAATCCTATTCCACCGCACATGGCCATTTATTGGTTGAGGCATGCAGTGGCATCACAAGGGGGGTGCGGCCCACACCCGGATGACACCATTGGAGGGGTGACACCAAAATAACTGACAGTCTGAAAAGTCGGGCACTCGGTCATGCACAGAGAGCCCGACAATTGCAGGAGAGAGAGGAGGGGACCTGGCGGCATACCTCATCCCACCGGGTGAAGGTCCCCCCTCTCTCTGCTGGCGTCCATCACCAAGATGGCCGCTGGCAGGTATCAGAAAGATGACCGCACATGCGCGATGATGTCACGGCGGGGTGTCACCCGGTATCTGCCCTGGGTGACACCCGACCTCGGGACGCCCCTGGAGGCACGTTAGGTAACCTCTTTATAGTGTGGAAGACATGGTGTGCAACAGAGATCATTGGTTCACTTTAAGCCTGATGAAGGGGACCCTGCACGGCCCCAAAAGCGCTTGACCCTACTTTGAGTGACCTCTTAAAAAATGGAGATTCACTAAAATTGACTCGTTTGTCATTCTGGAGTGCTGGTGACATATCCTCACAACAGAGATCATGACCCCCTTTTCAACCCCATAACACGTTGACCGTGCCCCAGCTAAAAAACTATTTGAAGTCACAGAAATGTATATACAGTTGGATAGATATTATACTAACAACTTCTATTTTCATACTCTCCCTCTACCTTCCTGTTACAAGTGTCATGCAGGATGTCTAAAGCTGGCCATACACTGATGTATTTTTATCATTTAACCCACATGGGCTGAATGGTAAAAATAGAGCAGACTTCTCCATCAACACTTAGGAGTGTGTCAATCGAGGAATCCCGCTCTTGTAAAATGCATTGTATTTTGGCAACGGCCACTGTCAGAATATTCGACGAGAGAGGACAGCTCATTGGCTGCCGACTCCTACCGTACAAACATTTTCCAGCCAGCTCCTTTAATCAGTTGATCGAGGGATGTCAACCAAAAGGGTGCTGACAGCGGCACACACTGTGCAAATTTTGTCCAGTTCCTCAAAAACCGGCCGAAATTTGCACAGTGTATGGGCACCTTAAGCCCTTATTCACATGGTGACTTATGCTGCGTTCTGGAATTCCTGCAGCAAGACCCTACTGATTCCTGCGGCAGAAATCCCAGTTGTCCCTTATCAGATGCGGCCGCTGTGCCCGTTCAAGTTAATGACAGGGTGACAGTTGCCGCATCTGTCAGCGGCAGGCCACCTGTACGTGGTTCGGGATCGATGATTGTCTCTGGATACAGGTTAGATGTGTACAGGGTCAGTCATCTATCCCAAACCGCATATGATTGTACCATGTACGATTACATGCACGATGCTGCTGACAAATGTGGCCGCACCCTGTCATTAACTTGAATGGGCACAGCGGCCGCATCTGAAGGAGACACCTGGGATTCCTGGCGCAAGAATCTGTCACCCCCCAAAAAACACCAGTTTGACATACCTGCTCTAGGCACAATCGTGTAATAAACCAGGGCTGATTTTTTAGAATAAACCAAGTGCCATTAGGTTCATTCTAAACAAGTGGACTTTTATTACGTCTCCTTTGCTGCACCTTATTCTTGTTCATCGATCAGTTCATACATTAGCCGTGTTTTCCATCAAATGTACGTTGTCAGAAATGTTCCTTGTGTGTTTCACATGGATCCCTGGCAAGGTTTCCTATGCCTGCAGCAGCTGAAAACGTTGTTTGTTTGGAGAAGGTGGGCCCGTGTTTTTCTACACATAGGGCAAAAAGACCACAGGATCTGTTGGGTTTGATTGTGTCGTCTACCAAAGGCGTGCATATTTACATACAAAGTGCTTCTTGAAATGGTACAATCAAATAACCCGAGACCTTTTGTTTGTGCGACTCAGCGCAGGGCTTAGCTCTGCAATTCTCCCAAGACTTCAATGAATCAGCAGGACAAAGTTTCTCACTACAGGGAGTAAACAGGGATCAAGATATAAACCAAGGTACATGGGCAGAACGTGAGAAGCTGAAGGCCAGCAATATACATACCGACACAGTGGAGTTTGATCGACAGTTTTCATATAGAATCTAGGGTACCTCCACATCATTTCCTGCTCCTATCCTGCCCTATGCTTTGGGCCCCTTTCAGACAGGCAATGTAAATGTATGGGCAGCCGTGTGTAAATGGATGGGCGTCCGTTTACACCTGGTTACCCCCTGCCTCGGGCCAGGTCCGGAAAGACAAACAGATCAGAGATCCGTTTCGCCGGACCTGATCGGCCTGAACAGGCCCCTGATGTAAATGAACACATATCCGTTTACATCCGATTCCCCATAGACAGACATGGGGTCCAGTGATTGCAATTTTTCCTCCATTGCAAGATAGAGGGAAAAAACTGTATTGACACAGAGGTCAAAGCGGTGACATCCGCTCCGATTGCTGTGATCAGGAGAGGATCTATGCACAGATCCTCTCCTGATCAGTGCGTGTGAAAGGGGCCTTGCAAATCTGAGCAATTTTTTCACAGTGCCTGTTTGCCAATGTACTAGAGCTGCGGGGAGAGGGTGACAACACTGGGGGGAATTTCAGTAGCAATCTTGCAGCATTGCCAGCCACCTGAAAATTCTTTAAAGAGAACTAAAACCAAACCTTTTTTGGCTTGATTCCTCTTTTGGGTCAAAGATGTACATTTACTAATGTGCTCCTGTGACCCAAAGGCCGCATCTAGCGGGCTACTGACAGTGCAGAGCCATACTACAGCCAGCTAAGATCCTAACAATATTGTCACCTGATTGATAGCTGTCTCTGCTTCTCTAGAGCCAGCTTTGCCCGCCTCCTCCCTGTCTGTCCCTCCAACAAGCGTTGGAGGAACAGAGAGGGGAGGGGACAGCAAGTCACCGCTCTCTACAGGGTAGAAAATCGGGAGCTGAGTGATCAACGGTTCTTGATCACTCAACTCTCGATCTATAGAGCTGGCATGTGACACCTGCAGTCTAAAGGTGCCCACACACCTTGCGATAATCGTACGATAATCGCGGGAACTCCCGCGATCGTACGATTATCGTAAGGTGTGTGGAAGACTTTTATCTTACGAACATGTTTGAAAACCCGCCGAGAATCGTACGATTTTTGGCGGGTGTGTAGCATGTTCGTAAGATAAAAACTGGACGGGCCGGTGTGCGCAAGCGCACACTGCCAGTTCGGCATTGCGGTCATCAGAAGCCCGCCCCTCAGGGGGCGTGGCTTGCGATCATCGCAAGTACGATCTGCCTGTCCAAGATAGGCAGATTGTACGTTTTTTTAATTACCTTACAACCATCCCAAGACAAAAGTCTTGAGATGGTAAGGTGTGTGCCCAGCCTAACAGGGTGAAGAGTTTGGAGAGTTTGGAGAAGGCAGGAGAAGTGAACAATCTAGGCCAAAATAGCTGATTTGGAAAAATTCTCCAATTCAGCTCACTTTCCAGTTCAGCTATGTTGTCCTAGATTGTTCACTCCTCCCGCCTTCCCCAAACTGTTCACCCTTGTGTGAATAACCCTGTAAGCATTGGAAAGAGTACTTTTCCTTTAACTTGCTTAAAGCTACCCTGTCATTATCTATCACAGTGCAAAATCTTGCCTGGTGCATTTAAATCAGAGGTTTGTGGAAAGGGAGCAATCAAATAGAATATATCTTCCTTTTTTTTTGTGTGAAATCAACCAAACCCCATCGCTTGCATTTTTTGGGAACATCAAAACAACAAAAACAAAAAATACTTGAGGCGGTTTAGCACAAATGTGGTAACGCTGAATTGTATTGCTTTTTGCTGTGTCAGGTTTTGTTTCATATTTGTTGGGTTTAAAACATGATTGATCCAGATGTAAAATAATACCTCCGACATAGATCTTCCATCGGATTCTCCGCTCCCCTATTCTCTCATAGAAGATGTACACCAGCAGGTTGACAAGACACTGATTCCTAATCTCCTGTCCTATCGCTAACCTGATGAAAGTTATAATGACACGGGCGATGACTGAGATGACCTGATAAACTTCCTTCTTTACCCGCTTGTCAGCTGATTCATCGTTTTCTTAAGAACAAAGAAAAAATGTATCCTGTTGAAGCTTCTTAAAGTGACACTAAACTCAGGAGTTTAATCTTAAAATGCATTCAAGTAACTTAACTATTAACAAAAATGTATCTTATTTGTGTATCACTCGGCTGTAGATCATCAAATCATCTCTGAATTGGTGCTGACACTGTCCTTCCTTCTGGAGGGGTGCCAATTGTGTTCCCCATGCTCCCTGTGTGTGTTGTAAAGTAGTCACCCCTCCAAGCTCGCTCTTGTGATGGACTACAATCTCAATACAAATTAGTAAACTAAAGGGACCGGTCTAAGAGTTCTGAGGGAGCCAGTGGGAGCAGGGATCAGGTAAGTCAATTTGCTTTGCTCCAGCCCCTAGACAAAAATGAGCACTTGTAGGTAGCCCCACTGCAAAGGTACTTTTTATTTTCCCGGAGATGGGCTTAAGTATGAAGGTTAATTTATTAACCTGTATTTGTAGGAGGGGATTATGGCTATTTAAACTCCTCCTCTTCCCTTTCCTGCCTGACATTGCAGGGGAAGCGTTTGTCCCCACCCACCCATCCCTCTTCATAACTTAAAATTCCATCACCTTTTCATTCGGTATGTCCCCTTTTAGGTGTACCTATCAGCGTGGCCACGGGCACACCTCAGGCCACATTAGCTTATTGGCACAACCCGGCCCACACTATATCTATTATATGGTATATATATGCCCGACCACAAATTAATTTTAGTTACCATATCTAGTAAGATTTTTATAATAACTATAAATTTACCACAAACATCAGGTGGCAAAGGCGGCATAATTCTGCCAGGCTGGTACTTACAAGTAATGATGAAACCTGATCCCAACATCAGTTATGGCTTACCTGTGCCCCTACAACTACCAGGCATGTAGTGTCAAAGTGCTGAGTTACCATGAAACTTCTAGTTTCCTTAGAGTTTAATTTGTACTTTGTAAATAACGACAGTTCCACATTTATGAGGTACATGAGGTAGAGTTCTTCCTCTTATGCAGCAGTGCCACGTATCAATGTGGTCTGCCATGGCGCTCTGCCAGCTGGAAGCCCTGTAAATCATATAAAAGAAATGAGCGGGCAGATTCTGCTGCATATGCAAATTCCACAGCAAAAAAATATCTTTGTTTTTTTTCCCCTCTGCTTTTAACATGAACCTCCTCTGGGATTTCATCCTCTAATGTCATTCCTGAGCAGAGGGGGCAGCGGGCACATAGGACAAGCTACGGAGAATTTTAAGGTCAGGCTGGGACAGGAGTTAAAACTCAAAGCAACATGTTGATAGCTATTATACTAATCATATATGAGTCGTGTGCTTCCTAACGACCAAGCAAGAGAGAAAGGTTCAAAACAAAGGAAAACGTGACTTAGGGAAGCACTATGTAAAAATTTTGTCAAAAATTAGGACATTTTGGCCGAATGCATTGAGGTTTTTTGGTGTTTTTTAAAGGGGATATGAGAGCAAAATAAAACAAATATATATATATATGATTACACAGATTGCAAGCAGTCACGGGCAGGGCCCTCCTAACCATCTTGTCTTGAATTGTATTGTAACTGTAATATCTTCCTAATATTGTAAAGCGCTGCGCAAACAGTTGGTGCTATATAAATCATGTAAAATAATAACATTAATAATGATAATTACATATTGATTGTTGGCATTGAAGTATGTTTTTAAACATTAAAAAATATATATATAATATTTATTTATTAATATTTATGTATTTATTATTTTTACAGCAGAAGTGTTTTGTCTAGGCACACACAGAGAAATACAGAGGCATCTCTCACATAGCTGTGTTGCTAAACAAAGCCAAGTGATTACCATATCAGTGCAGACATTGTGATCACATGGCTTTGTTAGAACTCAAAGGGTCAGGCCTCATTCACACCAGACACAGTGCGTTCCGACCCGATTCTGGCCAGAACGCACCGCACTGCATCACATTGCGGCCGGCTCAGTATGTTGTGGGGCAGGAGGGGGCGTGGCGGTCCATTGAAGTAAATGGCACCGTAGCCATGCCCTTCAGCCGCAATGCGATCGGCAACACGGGAACGCAAGGCACATTATGCCTGCAGTCCGGTCCGAACAAAATAGTGCTTGCAGCATTTTGATCAGACCGGACCGCAGGCATAATGTGCCATGCGTTCTCGTGCGCCGATCGCATTGGGACCGGAAGGCGGGGCTACGGTGCCATTCACTTCAATGGACCACCCCGCCCCCTCCCGCCCCACAAAATAGTGAGCCGGCCACAATGCGATGCAGTGCATTCTGGCCAGATTCCGCCCGGAACGCACTAGTGTCTGGTTTGAATGTGGCCTTACGGTTAACATTGGGGGTCATAGAATAAAGCTGTGCCATTTGTTTTGTCGAGTAGATTTCACCCAAGCAACCTTTAGATGAAAACGGTAATTTCACCACAAAATCAACTTCAGCAAACTCTTCTGCTCATCCCTAACCTGTACATTTGGGCTCAGATGTTTACCTGCATGCTGAAAAGTTCACTATAACAGAGGAGAAGGTTCTGTGTTGTCGTGCTGTTATACTTAAACAGCAATACCACCCAAATCCAGAGGCATCCGCAGGTTGGGTGTCACCCGAAGTGGCCGATGGGAGTCACCCGCTGGGACATCATCACGCACGAGTGTGATTTCATTAGGCGCATGTGCGTAACATCACCATGCACGTGCCTAATGATGTCACGCACACTTAACTGCTGGTGGCCAATTTAGTGAAGGACAGCGGCAGAGAGAGAAGGCGACGTTCATGTGGTGGGATAAGGTATGCTGCTGGGTCCCCTCCTCTCTCCTGCAGCTGTTGGGCTCTCGGTCCATGACCAAGTGCCGGACTTTTCAGAGGGGGTGACACCAAAATGACTGTCAGTCATTACTGTCAGTCATTTTGGTGTCACCCCCTCTGATGGTGTCACCCGGTGCGGGCTGAACTCCCCTTGTGACACCACTGCCCGAATCTTACATTTCAGCTTTGCATGGACCCTGGCAAGTTGAATCACATGCTGGCTTCTTATATTTCACGGGGATCCAGTTATTAGACTGCTCCACCCAACTGCCACAGCCATTATAATACAAAATAATGGTGTAAAACATCCATGATGGATTCTTTGTAATCGTTAAAATTAGGGCTGTTACTGATTAAAATTTTCGTGTTCGATTAATTTGAATTTTTTTAAAATCGATTAATTTCGAATTTATTATAACGCACATACAGATCCAACTACATTGGCCTATACACATACAGCACAGCAATGAAGTAATAAAATGAACTAGGATCACACTAATCCAGCACGTTATTAATCTCACGTGCCCCACTCAATATGGCCGCCGCTTGAGTGTGGCAACTCAGAATAATAAAGTGCTGGATTAGTGTGATCCTAGTTCATTTTATTACTTCATTGCTGTGCTGTATGTGTATAGGCCAATGCCTTGGCTGGCGCTCGGGCAGAATGTTTCTTGGTCAAACTCACCGGCCCAAGTGGCTCCGTCGGCTAAGGAAGGGGGGAGGGGTCAGGTGACGTCACGGACATCAACATCACCGGATTCCTCCCCCTTCCCTTCGTTAGCTGACGGAGCCACTTGGGGACATCAACGTCACCGGACTCCTCCCCCCTTCCCTTATAATTTGAATTTTTTTAAAATCGATTAATTTCGAATTTATTATAACGCACATACAGATCCAACTACATTGGCCTATACACATACAGCACAGCAATGAAGTAATAAAATGAACTAGGATCACACTAATCCAGCACGTTATTAATCTCACGTGCCCCACTCAATATGGCCGCCGCTTGAGTGTGGCAACTCAGAATAATAAAGTGCTGGATTAGTGTGATCCTAGTTCATTTTATTACTTCATTGCTGTGCTGTATGTGTATAGGCCAATGCCTTGGCTGGCGCTCGGGCAGAATGTTTCTTGGTCAAACTCACCGGCCCAAGTGGCTCCGTCGGCTAAGGAAGGGGGGAGGGGTCAGGTGACGTCACGGACATCAACATCACCGGATTCCTCCCCCTTCCCTTCGTTAGCTGACGGAGCCACTTGGGGACATCAACGTCACCGGACTCCTCCCCCCTTCCCTTGGCGACGGAGCCACTTGGGGACATCGACGTCAGCCGACGGAGCCACTTGGGGAAGGGGGAGGAGTCCGGTGATGTCGATGTCTGTGACGTCACCGGATCTCCGACGGGACTCCCGGAAGCCGGCGGAGAGGTGAGTATTTTCATTAGTGATTAAAAAAATTTTAATCGATCAAAAAGATTAACGATTGATCGAGAAATTAATCGTTAATTTGCACAGCCCTAGTTACAATAAAAAAAAACTGCAAGCATGTAACTTTTTTGTTATGCGAGGCGAGGTGGGGGGAGAAACCAGAAATGTCACAAGTGGAGAAGCTGAGAAATACAAAATAACAACAGTAGAGGAAGTTGATAAATGCCCCATTTGGACCTCAGTTTTGTACAGAGTTGGTGTTTAAAGTGTTTTATTGTGTTATAAAGACCTTGTGTAATGGATCAGTGGAAATGGTTTTGTAGCTCAGGTCAAGCCATACATCTTGCTTTTTGACGCATTGCTAAACAGCAGCCCATCCGAGCTGCCCTATTGTGACACGGCTGATAAGTTCGGTGTTTTGTTCTTTGAAAGGACATCCATGTATACTTTAGAGAGATTTAGGTCTCTCTCTGGTCTCTCTGGTTTATATAAGCGAACAGCGAGTACAAAGTAGAAACCACATCATGTTTATTGCTGCAAGACCTTTCTTTTTTGCCTTTGAGGTAAACTAGTGTTTACATTCATGGATATATGTCTGTACTAAACCAGATGGCCACTGAAGTGCACCCATGATGGGCATGTACACATGAAAGGGCAGTTGGATGTGGAGGCATAGTTCAAGCATCATTAGTGGAGGAAGCAACTGAATTCCACAGATGGGGCAGGAAGTGGGAGCCACTGGATATAGTTTAATTACGGGTTTATGTATGGAGGTTTGATTTTTGTAAAAAGTTTTTTATATATTGGGTCAACACACAATGTTGGTACAGGAACAGGGTCGGACTTTCTCAGGTTCGCTCCTCTGCTCAGTGGGTGGGGTTTCAATAACCAGTCTGCTATTGGCTATTTCAAATTAAATTACATCCACCTGCCATCTGCAGAATCTAACCCGAAAGAGAATGGGGCTGCGTGGGGGGAAGGGGGGGACGGCAAATAGCTGGTCTTGCCTAGGGCACAAAATAGTCTAGCACAGGGCCTGTACAGGAAAAAAATAAAACATGTTATTATTATTATTATTATACAGGATTTATATAGCGCCAATAGTTTGCACAGCGCTTTACAATACATGTTGTTCAAGAAGGTTCCTAGCATTAGCAGAGTGGGCACCAGTCCTATCGGTTTGTGCCGGCCTGAGTCTTGTCTACTTTCCTAACATCATAGAGTATAAATGGAGAAGGGATCTTTTGTAGGTCTTAGTGGATTGAGGTGGAAGAGTAGGGCTGGTGGGTCGTCCTGGAGAGATAGTCTTGTTAATTTGTCAATGATTTAAGTTACCATGGACCAATAGGTTGTGAGTTTAGGGCCAGGAGGACCAGATAATATGAAGCATTCACCCAATGTCTTCATGTCGTCTCCAGAATAAAGTGGAGGCAGTGGGGAAGATCTTATTAAGGGTCAAAGATGTTCGGTACCAATGGGTTAAAAATATATAATTCATTGGTATTTAGTGGCGAGGGAAGCCTTGTGGGCAAAATATATAGTGCAGGAAATTTGGAACCGGAGCAACACTTGATCATATGGGTGTGAAAGCCAATCCACCTGGTTTGTTTAGGCCTCATTTACATGGACGTGCATTGCCATACAATGTGCATGTCCATGCAGAAACCTACGCCCAGGAAGGAGAGCTGGGGGCGTGTAACTGTGTGCAGTCGCCTGTACAACTCAACTCAACTCAATGAACGAATGCACACCCGTGGATGCAGACCGTCTAGTTGGGTTTCCATATACATCACCCAGCAAAGTATTCCTTTACATTTTTGCCCAAGCGCGGACAGTCATCATGTTTCTAAACAGCTCCAACTCTCTCAGCTCAGCTTCCCTGAACCTCCTATCCAGTACAGGATTACCAGGGACAGCACAATCTCCAGCAGCTGCCCATCTATTAGCATGGAGAAGGGAGGAGGATGGAGGAAGGTGGAAGGAGAGGGGAGCAGGGGAGTGCCTTGCCATGCTGTGCCTGTCTGCTTGTGGAGACACAAACAGCTTACTAGCACACACACGGGTGGCTCCATAGGACTCTGCCAGGGAAAGGAGCCACCCTGAAACAGGAAATTAGGGCCAGTGCTCTGGGGTCAGCTGATTCTGCAGGAACCTAAAACTTTAAAACATCAAGGAGCAGCATCCATTGTAAGTGATTTCATCAGCATTTGCCATAACTTCAAAACCTTTTGACTTTAATATGTTGGCGCTATATAAATCCTGAATAATAATAATAATAATAATATCACTTTAACTCATAGCTGGGAAACAGCAGGTTTTTTTTTTGCATTGAAAGCAAAAGGTTCTCAAAATAGTACTTTGTAATAATAGTGATTTGAAATGAGAATGATAATTATGGGCCTATAAAAAAAAGCTTATTATAACACATTTTAGGCCTGAGCAGCAGTCTGAAGCAGGCTTGCAAAATGTTGTCCTGCCCGTGAACTTCTTTTGAAGTTATTTAAAAACTTACAGAGCTTACGTTAAAAAAAAAAAGAAAGAAAAGACAATAAAAACTTGCACAGCCTCTCCCAGATCACCTTATAAATCAATGTACTTCTTTGTCTCCGGACAGATAAAATGACTGGGAATGAGGTGAAGAAATAATTAGTGAGGGGGCCATTCAGGAAAATCTGATAGCGTAGACAGAAAACACAAAACAGCAGCTGAAATGTAACATTTTTCTGTCAGGCCCTCTGACAGAACCGTCATCCGCCACGTTCCAGGCCCTGGTAAGGAGGTTACAGGGTTGCGTGGAGATACCGGCTAATAATCTACGAGGTAAATATGGCTGAACTTTTCACTAGACTCATCAGGACACAGATAAAGGTGTCACGGGGCCCTTGTCAAATACCAGGCCTTCCTTATCGCCATGGCCTGTCACCACTCGTCCATCACTTAGGAAGAGGCTTACATGTTCATCTTCAAACCAGGCCAAAGAATGCACAAAAGTAAATGACTGAAATTGGGTTGCAATCGGTTCACAGAATCAACTTTAATTACCCTGAAGCTGGTTTTTAGATTAGAGCCCACCATAAGGAGTGAGATTTAAGCCCGTGACACACTGCATGCGAAGTAGCAAACAGTTTTCCTGGCACACTCACAAGCTAGCATGTAAAAAAACTTGTCTCACACTAAGGTTAAAAACAGAGGTTTGGATACACGTCTTCTGCAGAAAATGTGATCACACTAAGGTTAAAAACAGAGGTTTGGATACACGTGTGCACCTTACTGTAAAGCTGGTGACGAATTGATGAGTGCATTTGTCATCTGTTTTGCTTGACTGTTTTGGTGCAGTGATGCATGGGGGGTGTCAGCTGCCATTGGGATGTGCGGGATCCGTTGTGCGTCTCTGTGCCTTTAAGGGGGTTGGGCTTCCTCCTGACAAACCTGCACCCAATGTTATCTTCTGCCCCATGTGCTCCAAGATGGAGGCTCTGATAGTTTAGAGTTAGGACCGCACTATAAGAGGTGCCTTGGCGCGGCTGTGCGGCTTTCACATTTTCTGCAGAAGACGTGTATCCAAACCTCTGTTTTTAACCTCAGTGGTGAGAGTTAAAAACAGAAAGTTTTTTTTACATGCTAGCTTGTGAGTGTGCCAGGAAAACTTTTTGCTATTTTACTGTTTAAAGCCCATTCCATGTGCACCTTACTGTAAAGCTGGTGACGAATTGATGAGTGCGTTTGTCATCTGTTTTGCTACACTGCATGCGAAGCCGCGCAGAGCGAAGCAAAGCTGTCAGGCACGGAACTTTGCATGCAGCGTGTGAGCTGAGTGCAGTCCGATGAAGGACTGCATCTTCAGCCAATCGTCTCGCGCGTAACAACCGAATGGACTTTGCATCGTGACGTGCGGGGTTTATACGTGCAAGCTGATTTCATCTTGGTACGTTTAGCTACGCAAGCTTTCGCAAGCTGACATGCCGGAGTGAAAAAGACATGACACGCTGCACGCGAAGGTCCGCACGCCACCTCTCTCCGCGCTGGTTTGCGTGCAGTGTGTCACAATGATTTCCACTTAAAATAAATAATCACAGGCTTTGTCATGAGGTGAAAAGTAGGGAGTAGGGATAACATTTTGGATTACGCACAATCTGTACTAAACACATCTCCATTTATTGTCCAGAGTACTTAGCTTGAGGTGGGCCACCCGCCAACATTCAGGGAAGTCTCGCATTGCAGCCGATTCCTGCTGACTTGAAATTTGAGCAGTGTGTGGTACCGTCAGCACCCCTCCATTCCACAAAAGTCCAAAAATTCCCGATCGTGCGTGATGACGCCACAGTGGGGTGTCACCCAGTACCTGCTCCGGGCGATACCCAGCCTCGGGACGCCCCTGCACACCGGGTGCAGGCTGCAGTGTGCTCCCACTTCTCAAACGATATTAAGCTTAAGACATGACTGGACAATGCAGAGGCAGGAGAGGTTCTAGCCTCAGCTGTACCCAGGGGTGTATCTACCGCAAGGCAAACTAGGCATTTGCCTAGGGCGGCACTTTCCAGGGGGGGCGGCAGAAAACACCACTCAAACCAATTAGGGGGACAGGGCTGGATTTGCCTTTGGGCATACTGGACACTTGCCAGGTGGGCCAAGGCTTGGCGGCACAGGATCAGGCAGCGGCGGCTGTCTAATGAGGAAAACTAGGCGGCCGCAAGGCCCTAAGAGTGGCTGACTAATTAGAGATCTGGCCGGTGGAGGGGAGGGCTCAGTGAGATGCGATCCAGCTGGCTTTGTACAGGAGGTGGAGGAGAAGCAGCGGGTGGCTCGGGGCTGGCCATAGCATGTGATCTGATGGTGGGAGCAGGCTGGGGAGTGCAATGTATCCTGTTGGTACTGATGGCACTTTGAGCTGCAGGTAAGAGGAGCAGCACATGTATGCAGGGAAAGGAACTATGCACAGTCCTCCTGAGCCCCTGCACAGCCCACCATAGACCCCACACAGCCCACCATAAACCCCAGAGCCCACCCTGCACAGCTCTCTTGAGACACCGTGCAGCCCCCCTAAGACTATGCACAGCTCTCCTGAAACCCCGTGTGTGCTGTATCCAGTGACAGGTTGCGCAAAATGTCCTAAACAGGAAGGAGTGGGGCAAATTTAGATTGAGGGGGGTGCTCAGGTTTAGTCTTGCCTAGGGCAGCACAAAACCAAAATACACCACTGGCTGTACTCCCTTTTGCCCAAGCCCGGCGCTTCTTCTGTCTTGGCCCAGCCCTGGGTGTATCAACATCACGTTAAAATTTGGATTTAGTTTTGGAACTTTGCTGGCACCTGGCCCTAATACTTAACATCAGGATAATGACGCAATCCATGGATCCTGTCTAAAAAAAACAAATACTGTCTATATTACAGTTCCAGACAATGCCACAGATGCGTCTCCACTTTTGTGTCTAATCCTGGTAGAAAAACCGGATTTTCACATCCAGCAATTTTGGAATTTATAAGGTTTCAGGTGATCACAGTAAAACTCTGCCGAAACTCCTGCGATGATTCACAAACAGGTAGATCTGGTTCTGGAAGAGCGTATATCAGTCTGTCATTATCTGTTGGATTGTATCCAGTGTAAATGAGGTAGAACCTTTTCTTACTACTCACATTTCCAAGGTTAAAGAAAAATCACTTTAGACAGCAGCAGTAACTCCCTCCTCCCAAAAATCACTGCACGGGTGCCAGGATCCCTCTGGAGCTGAGCAGCGACAATACAACAAAACCTGTCCGTCCCATTGATATTTAAATGGGAATTTGTTTTTACGACTCGCAGCCGATAATAAAGATGGCTGCAGGATTATTCCGTCGCATGGCAGCGTGGTGATCACCGGTGGGCAAGCTGACCATATTTTTTTGCTACATAAACAAATAATAAACACCTAATATTTTCAGGCACCTGCCTCATGCCTTTTATTATTTTCTGTTAATGGCAAAGGACAGGCAATGCTTATAGGGGACGTCTCAGTAACTTTGCCAGCCTGCACCAATACACTCCTGACATGTCACAATATACACCAGCAGCATCATTCTTCAGAAAAGTTCCACCTTCTATCATTAAAAAGCCATCCCTAAGCCAGTGGCGTCACAAGGG
>NW_017306394.1:1143098-1193472 GCF_000935625.1 Nanorana parkeri
CGGGGTGACACTCGGACACCGCTCCGGGTGTCACCCAGCCTCGGGACGCCCCTGCCCTGGGCTCCAGTCAATGACTTTGGCTAGGTTGAGATTAGGGGTGCAACGATATGGATACTAGTATCGGTATAGGTGCCGAGTATTTGGGCGAGTACTCATACCGAGCCCGATACTTGAGCTTCCGGTATCTGGAAGCCGAGCAGCGAGTCATTACACGCTGCCTGGCTTCCTGATTGACCGGAAAGCTGGCTCCATGCTCCCTCGTCACTTGTGGCTTCCCAGCCAATCAGGAATCCGGGCATCGTGTCATTACACGCCCCCCGGCTTTTTGATTGGCCAGAAAGCCGGCTTCATGCTCCCTCATCTCTTGGTGGCGAGGGAGCATGGAATCAGGAAGTCGAGCACCGTGTAATGAGGCGTTGCCCGGCTTCCTGATTGGCCAGCTTCTAGACCAATCAGGAAGACGGGCAACGCGTGATTACATGGTGCGTGGCTTCCTGATTGGCCAGAAAGCCGGCTCCTTGCTTTCTCGTCACCTGGTGACAAGGGAGCATGGAGACGGCTTCCCTACTAATCAGGAAGTGGGGTGGCTAGTCATTACACACCACCTGGCTTCCTTAATGGGAAATCCAGTGTCGGTACTTGGTATTGGCGAGTACCAGAAAAAAGTATCGGTTCTCGTACTCAATACCGATAAACTGGTATCGGTGCAACCCTAGTTGAGATGATGTCATCCGTCTGCTGCAGACAGGAGGAAGCATTTCCTCAGTCTCCTCTCTTCCAGTGATCAGACTGCAACATTGTCTCAAAGTTAGAGGCTGCAGCAGGGGGCTGATCTGTTTCAGACATTTGTGAACATAGGTAACATGATTTACATGAATGTATCATCTCTGATCTCAGGGACGTAGACAGTGACCGTGGATAATGCCTGAACAAAGATGGTGCCGTCCTTTTGCAGGGAAAAGCAGATGAAGGCCTTGCCAGGGGGAGTACTGTGATCTCTGCGAGAGGTAATACATACCTGGCACAGTGGGGAAGCTGGACATTTTGCCACCTGGGGAAAAGGTTTAGAGTTGCTCCCCCCAAGGGAGAAGTTCTCCATCCTCACACCCAGTGGGGCCCCTCCTAAAGCGGCACCCGGGGCACATGCCCCCCCCAGCTTCAGCTCTGCACTGACACATTACTTACCTGCACTGAACATTAAAAGGGCATCTTTTGTTGGCTCCACTTTAAATATATGTGGCATCAAGAGATGATTGGATAAATATTATTAAAATAGAAAACCAGAGGCGTCCCAAGGCGGGGTGACACCCGGTGCGGGTACCGGGTAACACCCCGCAGTGACGTAATCGCATACGCGATGATGTCACGGGCGATATCGCTGTTACCGCTGAGAGAGGAGGGGACGTCACCTGGTGGGATAAGGTATGCCGCCGGGTCCCCTCCCCTCTCTTGAGCAACTGTCGGGTTCTCGGTCCTTGACCGAGTGCCCGACTTTTAAGAGGGGGGGTGACACCAAAATGACTGTCAGTCATTTTGGTGTCACCCCTCTAATGGTGTCACCCGGGTGCAGGCCGCACCACCCTTGTGACGCCACTGTAGAAAACCTCTTTAAATGACTATTGCAGGGGTTGGCAACCTTGGCACTCTGGCTGTAGTGAAACTACAAGTCCCATGAAGCTTTGCAGGATTCCAAAAGCCACGGGCATGACTCTCAGAAGCAGCGGCATGTTACGATTTGTAGTTTTTCCACAACTGGAGTGTCGAGGTTGCCCACCCCTCCTAGAGTACTGTATGTTTGCGTTCCGAAACCGACGTAAAAGTGTTAAAAACCTTCACAGGTACAGGCCACAGACAACTCTTCATTCACACTGCACTTCAGTTCCTGCCGATTTCACAGCCCGATTGTGGCAAAGATAAACATGGAAGTCGTCACAAGCTGGTGTCAGATCCTCCAATGACAGCTCAGCGTTATGTTTCTGACATAGATTTACAGGAAACGTTATTATCAGTCTAGTCCAATGCAGGTTTTTATTTAATTTTGTTGCTGTTTGGAGAGTTTGAGGGCCCCGAAGATAGTGTGAAGAATGGCAAGCGGGAGAGTAAAGGGGACCCATGTTCAGCAAGGTGGCTTTTATTTCTTCCCTGATGAACCAAATGAAAGCCGCCATGGTCAAGAGCTCTTAACAACCTGTGATGCTCTGGCTTGCGTCCTGCCCAGCTCCTGGTAACCAGTGACGCCAGTGAGCCGGACGGAGCCACTGACAGTGCCCCATTGGGGAGAATTCCTTTCATTTCCTGTCCAATAGCCACAACAGGAAGTGAAATCGCTCTAAAGAGAGGGAAATCCCCATTGTGTCCCCATTGGAAGATTTCCCATCTATCCCTGTTCTGTTGACAACCCAAAATGTGGGATTTTCTTTCACTTTTAGTAATAATGGTCAGCAGGTTGAGGGTGAATCTCCCTAATGTGGACTTTAATGTCGATACAAACCTGACAGGGGTTCTAATCCCTCGACACTCTACAGGGGCGTAACTAGAAATCACAGGGCCCCATAGCAACATTTTGTATGCTTAATCCATTGCCTGCTTGGACCTGCACCCATCTCTGCATCTCCTGCTCAGCGGATCCGTCTTCTACTGGCACTCTAGCCCCTCTGTGCCCCTGTGCTCCTGTACCCAATCCAGGTGCCCCAGGACCAGAGTTGTGAGAGAAGGAGGTGCACTGTTGACCACACTTGCTCAGCCACCATACCATGGGATCAGAACGGGACCAAGTGCTGCATTGACTTGGTCCTCTGGGGGATTTAAGAAAGATTTTCCGTTTCTAGGGGATCCTTCGTTTTTAAGTTCCAACATTTTCTTTTTTTGCTTCCATCTTGGCGATGTCTAGGGTTCCACACCTTGTAACTTTAAGCACTGAGGTCCCGTCATGGTAACGGAGACGCTGACCTGAGAGGCGGCTTCCCTAATCATTGAGCGCTTCCTATTGGCCCTACACTACTATATACTGTTACACGAGTGAGGTTGAGGTCACGTTCTGAGGAAGGGGGCGTGACCCCGGAAACGCGTTAACGCAGGCATTCTGTGCTGCCACACAGGCTGACTGTGCAGCTTCTCACCAATGTCCTCTACGTTTTTGTTGAATGCTCTCATTTGATCTACTATTGTGAGTATGTTTCTACTCTGTTTTCCTACCTTTCATTATTAAAAACAATCTGCACTAGGGTGGGCGCCCTTCTCTTTTGTTTTCTCATAGTGCTACAGTTTCCTTGGCTGAAGTGGGGCAGCGCCCCTTGTAATACTTTACATGCATTTTTCGGTTGATGATTCTACTTGGCGCTTTTGATTTGTCTATTTAAGCATTTGTACTCTACATGTTTAATTATTATACATATGTTTTATTCCAGGACAGGCAGGGCTTGTACAAGATGTATATACACAGATTTTTATTACCTGCAGTAGGCTATAATTAGGTAGAGAAAAGATAAAATTAAAAAATAACATAAAAAGTTTTACTCCTGGACTTTGTGCTGAATAAGTAATCAACCGGTGTGATCTAAATTGGCACCTGGCCCTCCAGTGTTTTATGTGAAGCTGTGCTTAACGGGCCGTTCACACCAGTTGCAGTGCGTTCCGGCCCGATTCTGGCCAGAGCGCACTGCCTCGCGTTGTGGCCGGCTCACTTTTTGGTGGGGCAGGAGGGGGCGTGGCCGGCCATTGAAGTGAATGGCACCGTAGCCACGCCCTCCGGCCGCAATGCGATCGCCCGCACGGGATCGCAAGGCACATTGTGCCTGCGGTCCGGCGCAATGAAAATAGTGCTTGCAGCATTTTGATCGCAACGGACCGGACCAGAACGAAGGCACAATGTGCCTTGCGATCCCGTGTGGGCAATCGCATTGCGACCCGGAGGGCGTGGCTACGGTGCCATTCACTTGAATGGCCCGCCACACCCCCTCCTGCCCCATTAAAAAGTGAGCCGTCCGCAATGCGAGGCAGTGCGTACCGGCCAGAATCGGGCTGGAACGCACTGCAACTGGTGTGAACGGGCCCAAAAGTTTTGTTGGGATGGATAAGTAAAGAGTATTGTGAGAAAATATTATATGTATGAAAATATGAACTGTCCTTTTACTTCTTCCAATGTCTCATCCCACACAATTGTTACCTTTTGTATCACTTGCCCCTCCTGCTAGATTGTAAGCTCTCACAAGAAGGGCCCTCCTAACCCTCCTGTACTGAAATTGTTTTGTAACTGTCCTGTCCCTCTCCGTTTTGGTGGAGCAAGCTGTTGGTGCTATATAAATCCTGCATAATAATAATAATTAGGGATGCACGGATACCTATACCAGTATCGGTGCTGATACTGGACATTTTCAAGAGTACTTGTACTTTGTGAAATGCCCCGATACTAAAAGCTGATACCGGCGCTTTACATTTTTTAATACATTCGGGTGCCGTAATGTCCTCTGCTTGTGGGGACCTCATGGCAGCCTTATGGAGTGTCTAGCTTAATGTTATTCTGCATTGCTGTATAATGTATTGCTGGAATTTTTGGCCTCTATAGCTGGTGACATTCTCCAAACACCCCAAACACCAAGGAAGCTGATGTCTCTTCCAATGCCAGCTACTCGATGTTTGAGGTGTTGCGACCCGTTTGTTCATGTGCCTGTTCATGTGCCTGTCCACAGGCCCCTCGGGACAAACGACCTTCTGTGCCGTGTCCACCACAAAAGTGTTCTAGGTATTGAAATCCTCCCGAGGAAGCCAAAGATGTTGAAACATGTCGAGGATCCTGGAAAAAACATAATGGACATTTGAACTATGTGGATATTGATTCCATATACTTAAAGGAGAACTATGAGGTGGGTGCTTTTCACTCACCTCATAGTTCTAGCCGACCAGTGACAATGAGACTGTCACAGGTCGGCTCAGTAGATCGGGAGGTGAGCGAACACATACCGGCGTTCGCTCACTTCTCGATCCTGTCACGGCTCTCTGCCGTGACAAGGGAGGGACTGGATTCCCCGCGTCGATCCTCCAGCGCCGACTGGCGGAACGGACGGGGGAAGGGAGTGGGTACAGCTGGCTCTGCCTCTAGATAGGCAGAGCCAGCTGTCACTCACGCAGCTGGGCGGATCCAGACATAATTGTTGGGATCCGCTTCAGCTGCGGCGTCTCAGTATACCGCAAGCTGTAGCTCGCGGTATACTGAGCTTAGGGTGACGGGAGGACGCTAGTTTGTGTCCTCCCGTTACCCTAAGGAGAACTATGGGGAAAAGCCCTGACCCCATAGTTCTCCTTTAAAAGAATCAATTTGCTATATTTCTGTGGACTTATGGACAAATTGTACATTTCTTTTAAAATGGCTATTTTGTAACTAACTTTAGCTGTGTATTTAATAAAATCATGTTTTAATGACAATAATTTGAGAGGACAAATTGAGTGTCATGAAAGCGCCCTTCCCCTATGGTTCCGGGTACCTGGGGGAAGCAAAATTCTCTCAATGTGGATAAAAAAGCACATGGGCATATTTTGCATACAAAGGCTGCGTGACAATCGGACCCTTCGAGAAAACACAACCTCATATTTATATCTACGAACCAAAAACCCTGAAAAGTGAACTTGCGTACGGCACAGTAACTCCGGGTTTGGTAACCTCTGAATATTACAGAACGGGAGTAGATCTGAAACTCGGCCAACCTCACGCACCTTTGATCAGAGACAAAAGAAAGCCACTCAAAGGTGTCATACACCCGACTATCAAACGTTTTCTTCCTATACACACTGTTATTCCGTCCATTGTGGACAAAAGTATTTTCTGACCCCCATCACAAGTGCCTGCTGTGTCTGCAGATTAAGGATTTTTTTTTTTGCAATCCCAGGCCTGCTTTCAGACAAGGGTCTCCTTTCATGAATTCGCTAACAGGATAGAAAAATCAATAACCCGCTGAATAGGGGGAGAGGGATTAAAAGGATTCCTCTCTCTGCTTTCTCACCGAGAGGATTCTTGCTGATTTTTTTTGCAAAATAATTTAACTCCTTTGTATCGCTATGCCCAGGTGGGAGCTTGTTGTTCCATGATCCACCATTGTAACCAGCTGGATGAAAGAACTTTGCTTTATTTTAGCATTTGAAGGACATAAGGCGCGAGGGATGTTTTTTTTTTTATGGAAACGTGGAAAGGCACCTGAGTAAGGAGGTAGGGTTGCCACTAGGGCTGCAACAACTAATCGACATAATCGATTATAATCGATTATTGAAAAAGTTGTCAACTTTTTCAATAATCGATTAATCGGCTTCCGATCAGTTGGCCCTGTTCACGGCTCCACCCACGCCGCACTTCCTCCCCACCTCACGCTCGCTGCTGCCAGACCCGCCCACATCCACGATTGCCACCTTTTCTTCAAGTGAAACCCGAACACTCGAGCGCCGAGCGTGGCAATTTTTTTTTTGAGAATATAGAAGAGAGAGCGAGGAGAGGCAGCCAGGAGAAGGAGTAAGGGGACCGTCTATAGAGGATTACAAATCCCAGCAATATATTATACAGAAATACTAAATAATGTGAAGCTCTGTGTTGTTCTGGGTGGGCGCCCTCAAGTCTCCAGGTGGCCTTTGCAGGCTCTCAGATGGGCTGTGCGACTCTCAGATGGGCTGTACGGCTCTCAGGTGGGCTGTGCTGCTATCAGGTGGCCTGTGCAGGCTCTCAGATGGGCTGTGCGGGCTCTCAGATGGGCTGTGCGGCTCTCAGGTGGGCTGTGCAGGCTCTCAGGTGGGCTGTGCGGCTTTCAGGTGGGCTGTGCGGCTCTCAGGTGGGCTGTGCGGCTCTCAGGTGGGCTGTGCGGCTCTCAGGTGGGCTGTGTGTGCTCTCAGGTGGGCTGTGCAACTCTCAGGCACAGGCTGCCCGCAGCTCATAGGAAGATCCGGTTTCAGGCCAATGTTGCTGCCCGAGATCGCGCTTGCCGAGGACCTCGGCAGCCACGTCAGTCAGACATGTTAAAGTGCAGGTGTCAGCGCTGAGTGTCTTGTGCCCGGGTGCCCGCTGTCTGGGCGGGCTCTCAGATGGGCTGTGCGGCTCTCAGGTGGTCTGAGCATACACTCTGTGAGGTCATGCCATGGACAGGTAGAAGCTGTCAGAGTTCAGGTCATCTCTGAGTCCCAGACACCACAGCAAATGTGTCAGGCTCAAAGTGAGTAAAGGCCGTGACACACTGAACGCGAAGCAGTGCAGAGCGAAGCAAAGCTCTCTGGCACGGAGCTTCGCGTGCAGTGTGTGAGCTGAGTGCAGTCAGATGATTGACAGCACCCTCAGCCAATCGGCTCGTCTGTAACAACCGGCCAGATGTCGCATCCCGTCGCGCCGGTTTATACGCGCGAGCCGATTGGCTGAAGTCGAAATTGTTCATCTCGGCACGCTCAGCTCCGCGAGCTCTCACCAGCTGAGGTGCCCAGAAGAAAATTACATGACACACTGCTCGCAAAGGCAGCGTGCCACCGCTCCGCGCTGCTTCGCCTGCAGTGTGTCACGGCCTTAAAGCATTCACCCCAACGCATACTACAGTAGCAAGCAACGCACCTCACTGAAGCATCCCCCAAAGGGAGACACTTATGTGAATGGACCCGCTGACTTTTTTGGGTGATACATGAAAGTTTAAAGCGCACAGTCGGCACCGGCATGGCAGAGCTTCGGTTAAAATGCACTTTCACCAAAGAATTGCAAAGTTGTTTACGCCGGGTGCACCAAATAGCACATAAGCCGTTTTGTCCCCATGTGACCTCTTTACGAAGCCCGCCCCGTGTAGAACGTTCTGGTGTTATATGGATTATCGGATTCTGTGTTTTGGTTCTCGGTTACATAACACAGAAAAGCTCTGTCCGGGTTCCCTAGAATAATAAGACTGCGCGGTGCGGCCTCAGCAAACGGGGAGTTCAAACCTTTGTGTATGATGAAGAAGAATGGAACTCTGCTGCCCCCTGCTGGGCAGTTCTACACACTGCAAGCTGCATCCCAAAGTGGATTCTCATTATCAATAAAACGACGTTCTTCAGCTCCAGCCCGGTGACTTTGTCTAGGTTGAGATGATGTCATCAGTCTACTGCAGGCAGGAGGAAGCATTTCCTCAGTCTCTCCTCCAGAGATCAGCCTGCTGCAGGCAGGAGGAAGCATTGCCTCAGTCTCCCATCCCCCAGTGATCAGTCTGCTGCAGGCAGGAGGAAGCATTTTCTCAGTCTCCCCTCCCCCAGTGATCAGTCTGCTGCAGGCAGAATGAAGCATTTCCTCAGTCTTGTCTCCCCCAGTGATTAGTCTGCTGCAGGCAGGAGGAAGCATTTTCTCAGTCTCCCTTCCCCCAGAGATTAGTCTGCTGCAGGCAGGAGGAAGCATTTTCTCAGTCTCCCCTCCCCCAGTGATCAGTCTGCTGCAGGCAGAATGAAGCATTTCCTCAGTCTTGTCTCCCCCAGTGATTAGTCTGCTGCAGGCAGGAGGAAGCATTTCCTCAATCTCCCCTCCCCAGCGATCAGTCTGCTGCAGGCAGAAGGAAGCATTTCCTCAGTCTCCCCTCCCCCAGTGATCATTCTGCTTCAGACAGGAGGAAACATTCCGCCAGTCTCCCCTCTCCTCCAGAGATCAGCCTGCTGCAGGGAGGCGGAAGCATTTCCTCAGTCTCCCCTCCCCTAGTGGATCAGTCTGCTGCAGGCAGGAGGAAGCATTTCCTCAGTCTCCCCTCCCCCAGGGATCAGTCTGCTGCAGGCAGGATGAAGCATTTCCTCAGTCTCCTATACAATCAGGCAGGCTCTGGCACTACATACTTGTCGCTAGGCCTAATAAACATTCTATAATCACATTGTAACGTGTGTGTGTGCGTTGAGGTTAAAAGAGATTGTACAGTCCTATTGTAACGTGTGTGGCGAGCTTTAGATCTGATGATATAAAGCGATTTTAAAAAGCAGGAAGTTGTCCGGGATCACATGACTGAAGCCGGGATCACATGACTGAAGCCGGGATCACATGACTGAAGCCATTCCCGTGTAACTCTGCAGCGCCTCTGACCCGCCGGAATAATGGGGCACCTGCTGAGCATCGAGTGACTCCAGATACCACAGCGGCACGCTGGCAGCGTCTCATGTGTGTATCGTGTGTCTCCTTCCCTGATTTTTATACGCCGCCTCCTGTTTTCTCCGCGAGCAGCACATTTTTTAAACTCTCCAATTCGTCCTCCAAGAACAACACAGCGCCGCTCGGCTCGGAGGAGAAGCCACAATTGCGCAGAGCTGCGGCCTGAAAGATCTCGTAATTACAAATCATAACGGGATCATAAGGACCTGATTGAGCACATTTGCCCCGGAGAGCCGGCGCTGCTTGGTTTTGCGGATGGCCGGGGAGGAGGGGGGGCGGAACAGTGCGGCGGACCGTCGGCCGTCTTCTGTTGCAGAATCACTCCATCGATAGGACGGTAATAGAGTCACTGACACTGGCCGGTAAGGACAGATTTATTACCCGTACATCCTGCCGGTAGATCGGGAATTGTTCTACTTCCTGTGACAGGGTGACAACACTGTGCTGAAGTCAGGGCCGGTGCTGCCACTAGGCAAACTAGGCAGCCGCCTACGGCACAGCCTCGACCACTATCCCTGCTGCCAACTCACTCATTCGTTGTCACAGCAACAGGCAGTAAGGTGAAATCTTCCAATGGGGACACCTGATCTCTCTAATTGTGCAGTGTGACTGGTCTTGTCTCCGCCCCCTCCTGTAATAAAGACCGGTCACTGGTGTTCTCTCTCTTCTTGTGCACGGTGACTGGTCTGGTCTCCGCCCCCTCCTGTAATAAAGACTGCTCACTGCTGCTCTCTCTCATTGTACAGGGTGACTGGTCTGGTCTCCTCCCTCTCTTGTAAGAAAGACCGGTCACTGCTGCTCTCTCTCCTTGCGCATGGTGACTGTTCTTGTCTCCGCCCCCTCCTGCTGGGCCCCTCCCACAGCTCTCCTCTCTGCACAGGCAATGTACAGCACAGTGATGATGTCACCGCTACGTTTACAATGTCATGTCAGGGTTTGCAAAGGCATCAGGCGCACACAAAGACTGGATTTATATCCAGGAATATATTTTTGTGCTTTAAATGAGCGGATACGTCAGCCACATGTGGATCTCGAGCCGCTGGCATGGTTTTGGTGCTGTGAGTGAGACGAGTCTTGTCCTTTCGTGAAGTATACCTAGAATGCTCAATGCGGTTAAACCCCGGAATCCAGGCTAAAAGAGGATTATCTCTGCTTTACACAACTGACTGCTCGGTTTAAATCGCACCCTTAGCCGGCTCTCATCCCTCTTTTATGTTTTCCTTTGATCATCTTATTGATGGAAGAATATGGTCTGATGGGGATGACACATGCCAAAAATTCCGGCTCTTCATCCTACTAACGAGCGCGCCGCGTATCTGCCACCTCGTTATGGAAAAATACTTAAGTTCCCCTTCGAGGATAAGGCCTCATTCACACGAGAAAAGGCCGGCGCGTACAGCTCCGTGCTGCGTGCACGGCCATATCGGGCCGCTCCCAGGAAGGACAGGTGCTGCGTGTGACTAGTACGTAGCCCCCGTCCTTCTTTATAGGAGTACACGGCCGTACGCCGCCCTGCACGTCCGTGCGGGTGAGCGTACTCGTACGCTGACAGGATGGATCCTCTCTGCGTCCGAGCCGGGACACCCGCACGTACCCGCACTTGGGGTTCAGCGTAGGGCGGCGTATGACTGCGTAGTCCCATAGAGAAGGACGGGGGCTGCATACTAATCACACGCAGTACCTGTCCTTCCCCGGAGCTGACCGATACGGCCGTGCACGCAGAACGGATCTGTACGTGCCGGCCTTTTCTCCTGTGAATGAGGCCTATAAAGTCACCAGCAGACGTCCAGCCTCTGGCCGGGTGCGCTGTCCTGTTTTTTTTGTTATAGGGCCAAAACATACTTTGGGCAGGATTGGGTGCGTTGCGGTATCGCGCACATCACCACAGTGAGCGTTAGGTGCGTTGATGTTGCGGTGCCGTTCAGTACAGCAGTTTGTTCTGAATGCCGGAATAGGGAAGAGGTTCACTGAAATATGAAACAGCATTGTGTGCAATGGTTTGGTGGCAGCATGACCACGCGGACGCAAGCAGAAAAATAAAAAAGTCCAGGTACGGGGATATTGATGTGTTTAATGCTGAGTCTTCTGCGGTGCCGGCCGTTCCCCTCTAAAGATGACCTGTTTGTACATGTTAAAGTGGACCTGTCAGTAAATTTAAAAGTCTGCATCAGCAAATTTCTGACGCGTCACAATACCCTGGATGATGCCTGAACAAAGACGGTGCCGTTATTACCGAACCCGCTCAGAAATTACTTCCTGCAGCTGCCACCCTAACCCCTCCCCCTCCATTGCTTTTATTGAAACAATCTTAATGTCCTCTGTAGTGTGTGTACAGTGCAGGGGTCAGGACTCTGTAGTGTATACAGTGTAGCAGTCAGGACTCTGTAGTGTATACAGTGTAGCAGTCAGCACTCTGTAGTGTATAGTGCAGGGGTCAGGACTTTGTAGTGTATGCAGCGCAATGGTCAGGCCTCCATAGTGTATAGTGGAGGGGTCAGGCCTTTACAGTATATACAGTGCATGGGTCAGGACACTGTAGAGTATACAGTGCAGCAGTCAGGACTCTGTAGTGTATACAGTGCAGTGGTCAGGCCTTTACAGTGTATACAGTGCAGGGGTCAGGACTCTGTAGTGCATACAGTGCAGTGGTTAGGCCTCCATAGTGTATAGTGCAGGGGTCAGGCCTTTACAGTATATACAGTGCATGGGTCAGGACACTGTAGAGTATACAGTGCAGCAGTCAGGACTCTGTAGTGTATACAGTGCAGTGGTCAGGCCTTTACAGTGTATACAGTGCAGGGGTCAGTACTCTGTAGTGTATACAGTGCAGCAGTCAGGACTCCGTAGTGTATACAGTGCAGGGCTCAGGACTCTGTAGTGTATACAGTGCAACAGTCAGGACTTTGTTGTGTATACAGTGCAGTGGTCAGGCCTTTACAGTGTATACAGTGCAGGGGTCAGAACTCTGTAGTGTATACAGTGCAGGGGTCAGAACTCTGTAGTGAATAGTGTTTTTGTTGCATTCTGGTGCTTTTTATTTGTGAAGTGGTTCTGCTGGGGTGTAAGCATGTTCCGCTGTGTTCTGGTGTTTTTACGTGCAGTTTTGTGCGTTTTGGTGCAAAAAAAAAGCATGCTGCTGTACTTTTTTAAAAGTTCGGGAACAGAACACAATGGTGTGAACTGGCCTCATTGGAACTACTGTGTATACATTTTTGGTGCAGGTATAAAATGCACCAGTCTGGGGATGGTGTGAGCAAGCTCACTATGAGACTTGTCACTTTCTGTTTTGGTGTACTAGTTGAATTACATGATACATGGCTATGGCGACATCTAGTGGTAAAAGCGGGTCCATGCACCCACATAAACACCAGCAATACAAGCAGACGCACAGCAATACAATTTGGTCTGATGTCAAATTTTGCTATAGTGAGACATTCTGCATAACCAATTCAGGGAACTTATTTACATCTCCATTGGACATAGAATATGAGTTGATTCAATGGAAGATTTTGACCTAAAGTCTTTAAAAACAACTACCTGCCCCTGTATGTCCCGGGCCTCGGGAGTTAGTAATTCCACATCCCTGCAGCCCCTCTACTCCCTACTGCCCGAAAGCCGGGCCTCAGTTGGCCTTGTGGGAAATCTGGACCTGCCTGCACTGCAAGGGTTAAGTGCTTATTTATTTTAAGGGACAGGAAAATGCTATTTTAGTTACCTGATTCCCACTCCCGCCAGCTTCCTTTGTGTAGCTAGACCGGTCCCCACACCCTCTTCTTCACTTCCCTCTGTCGGTCTAAGGACCACTGGTGTCGTCACGTCTAATGCAGGTTCCACGGACATACATTAGACACGAGGACGCCGAGGGACATTCCTCCAGCTCCAGCCGGAGCGGAGGGGAGAGAGGTCACATCTACTACAGGGGGAGCGAGGATCAGGAAAGTAAAAATGCTTTGCTCTGGCCCCCTACACATAAATGGGCACCTAACCCCCACTGTAAGGAATAGTTTTTTTGGTTTGCCCAGAAATGGGCTTTAAAGCATCCTTTAGCTCCAGTATGGGTATGTTAACCACTTCTGGACTGGCCAGTGTATCAAAAAGGGGTACATCATGGGTAGGTAACTTCAGCACTCCAGCTGTGGGAAAACTCTCCATCCCATCATTCCTCTTCCTCAGGGAGTCATGCCTGTGGCCTTCAGTCTTGAAATGCCTCATGGGACTTGTAGTACCACCCCAGCTTGAGCGCCGAGGTTGCCTACCCCTGCTGTACATCCTTGTTTATTTAACCCCCCCTCCCTCTCCTGTATATGTCAGCTCCTTTCTTGGTGACCTGTATACTAACCCCTTCACCTCTCTTATCCTGCACATCTCTATATTAACTCCTTCATCTCCATCCTCCTACCGCTTGTGACCTGTACTTTAACCCTTTAACCTCCTTCTGTACATATGATGTATCTTGTGCACCATTACCAAGCTCTATGTTGTGAACCCCTCAATACCGGCACGTTTCTTCATTTCCAAAATATTGTGGCAAAAAATTAGATCACTGTGGGGTGTCTACGTTTTTTAAAATGATCACTTTAAGTGGTTTCATACTGCCCTGGCAATTTTATTTATTATGCTTTATAACAGAAAATGTTTTTTTCAAATGTTTTGGTCTTTCTGTCTTTATATAGTAAAAAATAAAAGACACAATAGTTATAAAATACCATCAAAAGAAAGTGATGTCCATCTTTTATTATAAAATTAATTTGGGTATACTGTTGCATGACCAAGTAACTGTCAGTCAAACTAGCATAGCACTAGGGTTGCCACCCGTCTGGTTTTCACCCAGCCAGTGGGCACCCGGACACAAGATACAACATTTTCTGACAGATGTGGCTGCCCACAGCTCAGAGGAGGATCCGGGTTTCAGGCTGATGCAGCTGCCCGAGATCGAGCTTGCCTCGAGCTCGGCAGTCGCATCTGTGATTGCTCCTTCTCCTCCCTTGGCTCCTTGACACCGTGCTGCCGCCTGCAAAACCTTTGGTGAGACAGCCCACCTGAGAGTCGCACAGCCCACCTGAGAGTCGCACAGCCCACCTGACAGTCGCACAGCCCACCTGACAGTCACACAGATTGTGTCGCACAGCCAACCTGTGTGTCGCACAGCCAACCTGTGTGTCGCACAGCCAACCTGAGTGTCGCACAGCCCACCGGAGAGTCGCACAGCCCACCTGAGAGTCGCACAGCCCACCTGAGAGCACGAGCAGGCTACCCGGCCACCTGGAGACATCAGGGCGCCAACCCAGAACAGCACAGAGTATGTAGCTTCATATTATCTTGTATTGCTGTATAATGTATTGCTGGGATTTGTAATCTTCTATAGCTGGTCTCCTTACTCCCTCCCCTGGCTGCCTCATCTCGTTCTCTCCTCTATATTCTCCAAAATAAAATTGCAGCACTCGGTGCTAGAGTGTTTTCGGGTTTCACTTGAAGAAAAGGTGGCAACCCTACATAGCACTAAAAATTGTCTAGGACAGGAAGCGGGTGTAACATGTGGGACCTGAAGTGTTAAATAAAGATCTTTGCGAGTTGACTGTCACTTAAAACGAGCTGCTAGCTGGCTTCACTAAGCATCAGCACTACTTAAATTGAGAGCCAGCTTTCCCAATAGGATCTTTGCTTAACATCCCCATAATGGGCCTGAAGTTTGCTTTAAAAGCTTCAAGACATTTTCTCTGAAAGCTTTGCAAAAATCTTGTACATGTCTCACTTCAGCTTTAATCCGTGTCAGGAACATAGCACATGTTTTCATTTCTTGTAAAAGCTTGCTGTGCTCCTTTCTCTTTCACATACTTAAGCCTGTATGTACAGGACTTAGTCACCAGTAATGCAAAAAAAAAGAAAAAAAAATCCCTTTAAAACTAAATAAATTAATTTAAACAAATCCATTTAATACTAAAACCTTAGTAAAAGCTGCATAGCAGTATGTAGGCACTCTCTGGAAGCAATTGCCAGCTGTAAATTTCTTCCTATCCTTCACAATTTACAAGAAGCCTTGGGCAAAAGCTGGTACACTAAATTGCTATTACACACACTTGTGAAATGCGAGGTGCATGCTGGGAGATTTTTCCAATCGCTGTCCTAATCCTTGGAGGTAAAATGAGCAAGATCTGCAGCAGTAAGTAGGCTAACATTGTAAAGTACAAATGTCTATCTTGCTGTGTCCTTGGGTCCTTCCCACTTTTGCAAATGTTTCTAGTTGCCACAACTGATCTATGTAATGTAATATTGTAATACTGCAATATGGTCATTAGATGGAGCTGAGGAGCATAGGAAATACTGTATTTTTCCGTGTATAAAGGTGCCCATACACCTTACGACCATCGCAAGACTTTTGTCTTGCGATGGTCGTATGCTTATTGAAAGCTCGTACGATCTGCCCACCTTGGACGGGCAGATCGTACTTGCGATCATCGAAAGCCCGCCCCGCTGAGGGGCGGGCTTCCGATGACCGCAATGCAGAACGGGCAGTGTGCGCGTGCGCACACCGGCCCGTTCCACAGCTATCGAACGAGCAGGCTAGAAACCCGCCGACAATCGTACGATTTTCGGCGGGTTTTTGAGCATGCTGGTTCGACAAAAGACGTGCGACCGTACAGTAGAAATGGTTGCACGTCTTCGTTCACACTGCTCGATTCTCATACGATCGCGGTATTTCCCGCGATTCTCGTACGAGAATCGAGCAGTGTATGGGCACCTTAAGACTATACTTTTTCTTACAAATATTTACCTAAAAATGGAGGGGCGTCTTATACACGGGGGGCCGAGAGGAGAACCGCGGTTGCGAAACTGCCGATACCTCTGCAAACTAGCCTCACAAGTGAAACTTCCGATTGCAGAGACAAGCTAACAGGTTTCCTCCAATCATGAGCCTTATGTACCCGACGTCAGCTGATGCTGCAGAGAGCGTGTAGCCAGTGCTCCAGATGCAACAGGGAGCCCATAAAAATGTCAGAAAACAAAAAAAATACCGGTACCAGTAAGCAGCTGTCTTAATCTGCAGAATTTAAACTGGATATAATCAGTTATGCAAAAGAGCATGGAAAATATTGATTTCTGAATGTTGGGTAAGAAAAGTGGGGGGCGTCCTATACATGGGGGTGTCTTATAGACGGAAAAATACGGTAAATGTTTATTGTCTATGATTCTCAGCTCCATCTAGTGGCCATAATGCAGTATGCAATCCACTGAGGTTGATTTGATATTTTTTTAAATTACTATTTCATTAGTATGTGTACAAAACAGAATGGTTGCTGACACTGATTGTACCTGCCAATAATGTGCAGTCCAATTAGCAGCAGCCTCAGGTGCACACGCATGCATGTACGCATGCACACACACACACAGGGCCGGATTTACTCTCTCTGCTGCCCCAAGGCCAGGTTCCTCAATGCAATCGCCGGGATCACTTGTACAAAACAAGCATTGGCTTCCCAGCTGTACATTTAACTCTGCTTGCCCAAAGCAGGACTAAATGTAGAAAACAACTACCTGCCTGATGCCCGGAACTGCATGTCCCAGGCAACGGAAGATAGGAATTCCACACCCCTGCTGCCCCTCTACTCCCTGCTGCCCCAATGCCGGGCGTTGGTTGGCCCTGTGGGAAATCTGGCCCTGCACACACACACATACTGTATATATTTCACTAAACAATACTAAGATAAATAAGATACAAAGTATTGTTGTCACATTCAATATGTTCTTTGCGTCTTTATTTCTTATAAATGCTTTAAATACATATAATGTAATTTTCATCTGCAGTGTATTCAGACTTATTCAAAAACAAAGATATATCGATAACAATGTTCTATAATAAACTCCAAGTGGTCTGTTTATTAAAAATTTACAAAGCCATTGGCCCAACAAATCTTAGTAGATTTTCTTTACAAGTCAAAAGTAATTTGGAATGCATCAGGGTCTCTTTAAAGGAGAACTATGAGGTGAGTGCTTTTTACTCACCTCATAGTTCTAGCCGACCTGTGACCACATGACAGGTTTAGGGTTATTTTCAGGGTTTGTGCTAAGGTTAGTAATTTAAAGCCCATACCACCCTTAAAGGAGAACTATGAGATGAGTGATTTCCACTCACCTCATAGTTCTAGCCGACCTGTGACAATGCGACTGTCACAGGTCGGCTCAGTAGATCGGGAGGTGAGCGAACACATACCGGCGTTCGCTCACCTCTCGATCCTGTCACAGCTCTCTGCCGTGACAGGGGAGGGGCTGGATTCCCCCCTCCCCGCTCTGATCTGCCAGTGCTGACTGGCGGAACAGACGGGGAGGGGGCGGGTACAGCTGGCTCTGCCTCTAGATAGGCAAAGCCAGCTGTCAGTCACGTAGCTGGGCGGATCCAGACATAATTGTCGGGATCCGCTTCAGCTGCGGCGTCTCAGTATACCGTGAGCTACAGCTCGTAGTATACTGAGTCTAGGGTGACGGGAGGACGCTAGTTTGTGTCCTCCCGTTACCCTAAGGAGAACTATGGGGAAAAGCCTTAACCCCATAGTTCTCCTTTAACTGCTCATTCTTCAAAGATCACAATTCATCCAATAATTATTTGATCCTAACTTTTCAGATGAATAGCAGTTATATACACGCCTTTATCAGGAGATGAATATTATCACAGAATCCCCAATGGAGACCAAATACAGCACAAAAAAAAAACACTTGTCAAGACATCAGATCACCCGTAAATCTCCATATATGCAATCTAACACAATCGTTATGTAGAAAAATGTCTCCAACGTTCCCACATTGTATATACAGATGCAAGCATGATATACAGATTGATCCCCATTACATAGACAAAGGAGATTTAAAATAAATCTTTCATTTTACACATTTTGTTTTACATTTTTTAGATTACATTACATTAGTTTTTAGATTACATAATATGGTATTGTATATGTATAATATTCTTCATGCAAAGCACTAGCTATGCAATCAAACCTTGTTCATATATATAGCTCTGTCTTCCCCACAGAGCCTCTGATATTCATCGCTTTACATAAAATTGGTATATTAGCCACAACTAACTCTTTTTGTTAGACATGTAAGCTGCGGAAAAATTTGGTTCGGATATTTCGTTATTTCGGTATTCGGATGCGAAATTCAATTCGGTTCGGGTTTCGGATTCGGACAAAATCGGAATTTTCGTTAGTTTTGGATGAGTTTACGAATATTAGTAATACCACAGAAAACCAAATACAGATATTAATACTACAGCTGAATCTCCCAGACCCGAATGCCATTCGGGATCAGAATTTCCGAATTGCATTCGGTAGCTCCCGAATGCCATTTGGGTCTGGGAGCCTCAGCTTTAGTAATATGTGTATATCGCTCCCAGACCCGAATGGCGTTCGGTAAGCTCCTAAAATGCAGTTCGGAAATTTGTATCCGGAATTCCATTAGGATATGGAAGCCAAATGATGGAAATACCCCCTATTTGCTCTGAGCCCATGGGCCCAACAAATTGCTCCTCCCTTCGTTCTGAACACTTAGGCCTATGGAATTACTCATCACTTTACTCTGAGCTCCTGAGCCCATGAAATTGCTCCTTTCTTCACTCTGAGCACCTTGGCTCATGGAATTGTTCCTCCCTCTGCTCTGACATACTAGAGCCATGGAATCGTTCCTCCCTCTACCGAGATGCCAGACTCCTAAAAGGCACTAACCCACTCATTCCCATTTTTATTTTGAGACCTCTATTCCAGTTCTCCACTGGATGGGTCTTGAAACACATTCAGACCCATATCTTAATTCCCCACCCCTCCATTCTTTACCTGTATTTGAGCATCAAGGTCAAGGCGCCAGATGGGAGGCAGCAAGGGAAGAGCGTCTTCATGGCTTCCCTACACCAAACCTTCCAAACCCTTTTTCTTTCTCCTGTTCACTTTTTTCGTATTCTCTTTTATCTGTAAGCCTTACCTAATACATAAACTAATCTCCTCTTACCCTCTTCTAACAATCATTATGAAAACCCCCTTACACAAATATTAAAGCTCTGTACACGCTACATCCACCTTCTTCTACACCACTGTTTCACCCCTATAGGTGGTGTTCATCTGACTTTCAATCACTCCAAACCAAAAGGCATGTGTGTGCTGCAAACATTAATTTGTTAGCAATTTTTTTTTAAAACATCCCCAGTGATCGGTCATTAAACTATTCCTGACTCAGAACTGTCACCCATGCGCTATCCCAGACACTTATGGCAGCATGGAGGGGCTCGGTAAACTTAATGAAGAAAGTGTATGCTGGTTTGGTCAAGTTGTTCAACTCATAAAAGGTCAGGCGCCCATTATTATATTCCAGACTCATTCTGAATTTCCGACAGCCAAACTTAACGTTAAGATGGTTCTGTTTCTTGTCGTGCAAAGTAAAATATTGATTATTCCACTTGCAAAGGCTCCAGGACTTATTGTTTTTCCCAATAATGGCCTGATTCCCTTCCCTCTCAATGCTGGGATAGGCTACCCCCACCATCCAGTTGCCCGTTTCGCTAGTTTCTACCTCCCAATAATGACTATCACTCGAAAAAGTCTCAACGCTTAACACCTGATGATACTGAAATCTTTCAGACGTCATCGGGCGACCTTGGTTCACTAGCCACGAGGCAGTTTTGCGGTCATCAGAAATGAAAACATTGTTAGCCGCCGTTGTGATATCGAGGGTTATTTTTGCCTCTTTCTCCGGGAACAAGTTTTGTTTAAAGCTGCTGAAAATGTCAGATAGATCTTTATGTATTGTCATTAAAATACCAGACTCGTCCATGTCTTCTTCCATTGGCTCGCTTGGCTCCTGTAAATTGTCTTTATCCATACTTTCTATTTTTAAAGCTTGGTTGCTGCCCAGATTTAGTTCTTGCAAGATGGCGATAGGGTCGGTCATGCTGCACAGCTCCTCGATGTGATCCATCTTCCTGCAGAGCTCTTGCTTCTTCCTGTCTAGCTCGGAGATTTGCTCCATGAAATCATTCATCATTTTTTTCCTCCGAGCTTTGATCTCTTGCAGAGTTTTTGTCTTGAGCATCTCAAGCTGTTCTAGGATATCCTTAAAAATGGAAGTCACTTTGTTTTCGATTGCGATAAACTTACTCTCAAGTCTTTCCTTGGGCAGCTCCAAATCTCGAATGTTCTTCTGAAGGTCAGTTTTCTTGACGCTGAGTTCTTTGTGGACATTCATTAACTTTTCCTTCTTCTTTGTGCAGAAGTCATTTAGTAGCTCCATCTGGTGTCCCATGTGCTGTCCTGACAATGTACATGAAACGCACAAGTATTTAGCGTCTTCGGTGCAGTAATACATGAAAACTTGATTGTGAATGGGGCACCTTAGTTTTTTAAAGGAGGAGATGGGCTCACACAGGACGTGCTCGGGTGACTTGCTGTGGACTTCAAGGTGTTTTATACACAGAGAAGCTTCGCACATCAGACACGATTTAACGGCGGGCACAGAAAGTTCAATACAATACATGCAGTTAACATCTTCCTTCTGCGGCTTGCTTGAAAAATGCTCTGCAATGTTACGGAGAGTCCTGTTCCTTTGCAGGGCAGGCCGCTTCGTAAACTCCATTCTGCATTCTGGGCAGGAATACACTCCAGATGCCCTCTGGGTGTCCAGTGATTTATTAATACAAACCCGGCAGAAGTTGTGTCCGCATCTCAATGTCACGGGATCTGTAAAAATTTCCAGGCAGATAGTACAATTCAGCTCCTCTGTAACGGCTGCAGACGCCATAGCGGAGGTTAAACTGAAAGTAAAAGCTGCTACTGGCTTTATCAGGAAGTGTGGCGTTTTGCTCATAATTAACCCTTCACCATCTCAACTGCACTTTTTCTTTTGTAGCTACGTAAAAATAAGACACATATAACAGGTTTCTTACAAAAAGGTGAAGAGATAGCCCAGCCAGATAAAATGTACAAACAAAGGGCTTAAGTGTTACATTGTAACACATACACTAAGTTTTTTTATTCTATGAGTGGGCCTTTAAAGGAAAAGAGGTCACGGAGACATGGGTGTGACCTAAAAGGTTAACATCGTCCTTTATCATAAACACAGACGGAATATATACGGAAGATATTATGTATAATAATTGTAACTATAATGTTTTTTAAGATCTCCTGCTGGAAATTCCCCTCTGTTAAATATCCTCCTCTTGACATACATAGTTGCATAGTCAGGTTGAAAAAAGTCCATCGAGTTCAACCTAGAAATCAGAGAAGAAAAAAAAAGATATAGGGGGTTATTCACAAAGCTGCCGAAGGCAGCCGAGTGAATAAGGGTACGTTCACACCAGATGCAGTGGGTTCCGGTCCAATTCTGGCCAAAATGCACTGCATCGCATTGCGGCTGGCTCACTTTTTTGTGGGGCAGGAGGGGGCGTGGCGGGCCATTGAAGTGAATGGCACCGTAGCCACGCCCTCCGGCCGCAATGCGATCGCCCGCACGGGGTCGCAATGCACATTCTGCCGGCAGTCCGGTCCGGTGCGATGAAAATAGTGCTTGCAGCATTTTGATTGCACCGGACCAGACCGCCTGCACAATGTGCCTTGCAATCCCGTGCAGGTAATCACATTGCGGCCGGAGGGCGTGGCTACGATGCCATTCACTTCAATGGCCCGCCACGCCCCCCAAAAAAGTGAGCTGGTCGCAATGCGATGCAGTGCGTTCCGGCCAGAATAGGACTGGAAAACACTGCATCTGATGTGAACGTACCCTAACCCAGCCGAAGTGAAGTGAGCCGAACGCTGTTTTATATCAGCTAAAATCGTAAAGTCGTAAATCGGCTGCTGTACGGGCTATTGTGAATAGCCCGTACAGCAGCCCTTTGGCTGAAGGCAGCCTAAGGATCAGCCGAAGCTCCGGCTGGATCCTTCGGGCTCTTTAGTGAATAACCCCCATAGTGATTACTAGTGGTGTGACGTATTACGGAAAACATGTGTATCCTTTTTGTTTATTGCGCCAAACAGTACAAAATAGGGTGCGGTAAATCATTTTGGAAATTTTGTGAATATTAATAGGAAAAATGCACATTAAAATTAACCCTGGAGTGACTGGTTTCTTGATCCACACCATAAAAAGTGACACTACATGAATTAGTAGGGCACATGTCACTGTCAAGGCCCCATGTATATCAGAAATGTGGATGGTGCTCAAAAATAAAACATCTTTTATTCACGCATATTTGTCATTTATAAATAGCGATTGTTAAAGTGACGAATGTGCGTGAATAAAAGACGCTTTATTTTTGAGCACTATCCAGTGGTGTGCTGGGGAAATTCTGACATAGACCAGCCGCTGCTGCAGCCTATCACCTTATGATTTGCTGCAAAGTTATAGTTGCAGACTGATCACTTAGGGAGGGAAGAATGAGGTAATGCTTCCTCCTGTTTGAAGCGGACTGATGACATCATCTCAGCCTAGGCAATGTCACTCAACTGGTGCACAAGGATGGCTTTTTTTGAATGATTAAGGTGGAACTTTTTTGTAAAATGATACTGTTGCTGTATAGTGTGACTTGTCAAGAATGTATTCATGTAGACTTGGAAAATTGTAAAATTGATACACGGTCGGCTTTAAGGCCTCATTCACACGGGAAACGGCCGGCACGTACAGCTCTGTGCTACGCGCACGGCCATATCGGGCAGCTCCAGGGAAGGACAGGTGCTGCGTGTGATTAGTACGCAGCCCCTGTCCTTCTCTATGGGAGTACGCGGCCATACGCCGCCCTAGGCTCACCCCAAGTGCAGGTCCGTACAGGTGCGGGTGTCCTGGCTCGGTCGCAGACAGGATCCATCCTGTCAGCGTACAGGTACACTCATCCGCACCCGCATGGACGTGGGTGCGGGCAGTGTACGGCCGTGCACGCAGCGCGGAGGTGTACGCGCCTGCCTTTTTGGCGAGTGGATGAGGCCTTAAAGCCGTGCATCAATTTTACAATTTTCCATGTCTACATGAATACATTCCGGGCACAAAAACTTTCAATAAAATATATTCCTCAATACCCCCACAAATATAAATCCTCTTGTGTGCACTGAATGCCTTTGCAGTCATCACCTTGTAAAAGTCATAAAGACATCATCATTGTGCTGTACATAACCTTGTGTAGAGAGTAGAGCTGTAGGATGGACCTAGCAGGCTCCACCCACTACAGGAGGGGGCAGAGACATGACCAGTCACCCTGCACAATGAGAAAGAGCAGCAGTAACCGTTCTTTATTACAGAAGGGGCGGATACAAGACCAGTCACCCTGCACAAGGAGAGAGAGCAGCAGGGAGCGGTCTTTATTACAGGAGTGGGCAGAGGCAAGACCAGTCACCCTGTACAAGGAGAGAGAGCAGAAGTTACTGGTCTTTATTACAGGAGGGTGTGGAGACAAGACCAGTCACCCAGTACAAGGAGAGAGAGAGAGCAGAAGTTACTGGTCTTTATTACATTAGAAGGCGGAGACGAGACCAGTCACACTACAGAAGGAGACAGAGCAGCAGTGACCGTTCTTTTTCATTACAGGAGGGGGTGGAGACAAGACCAGTCACCCTGCACAATGAGAGAGATCAGCAGTGACCGGTCTTTATTACAGGAAGCTCCAGGTCTCACACGGGACTACTGCACACATCTGGAAGAAATACACAAAACTCACCAAGTTTCAAGGAAGAACACACATGACCATTAGTATTTAGACAATAGTTGCTTATCCCCGAGTTCAGCTTTGATGAAGCAAAAAAAACAAAACATATTAAAATGTTACATATAAAAATGACACATCAGTTTCAAATATGTATCATTTTTTGCATGCATGTATTTATTTTTTATATTAAAACGATTTAGCTTTTACAAAGCTTAGAAAAGTAACATCATTCTATAGTCTTGGATTCAATAGGAATCCTGTACATAGTTGACATTGTCCTTGCATGCCTGGCATTCAGCTGACATTCCTGGCTGCGTTCTGGCTCTGTTTGTTCATGGCTGGAGATAGAACCTGTAGAGTCTGTTTGCATGGAGTTAAGCCAATATGAGGAAGAGGCCTAGCTCACTCTCATTATCTTCCTGCTTTTTCCTTCTTCTGGCACGCAGTTGGTTAATTGCTCCTGGCTGAGTTGCTCATTCAGGTGTGGCTTTCTCACAGCCTTCTGACGTCCTGCTGTAGAGTTAGGAAACTGCAGAGAAAGTTAGAGAGCTCTGAGAACAATGGCCGACCCTGACATCTCTAGCAAGCCAGTCTCCAAATGCCAGAGCTGTGGAGAAATTTCAACCATTGCACCTGCAGAGCACCCCAAGGTGATCAAGTATTGTAAAAGCCACTCTGTGACGGAGCTGGGATCGTTGAAGGTTACGTCCAAAGGCTCCACAACGGCCACCATAGGTAATGTGCATCCTCCAGTAGACAAGATATCCACGGAGGAGCTTGAGGGAGATGCAGTCTTGTGTGACTATTGCTTAGAGGGAAAGGTCAGAGCGGTGAAGACATGCCTTACCTGCATGGTGAATTACTGCACCACCCACCTCAGACCCCACTTAGATAACCCCAAGCTGCATTCCCACCAGCTGGTGCCCCCTATGAATGATACCGAATTTCGGACTTGCGCTGTGCACAATAGACCACTGGAGATGTTCTGCAAGTCGGACCTGATTTGTATTTGCCAGGAATGTGCAGAGGGGGAGCATAAAGACCACCAACCAATACCCTGTGCTGAGGCAAGGAAGCAAGTGGAGGTATGTTAAAACTTCATATACAATATTCTATCATCAAAGTTCACAATGTATGAATGTATAGATATGATACAGAACGTTACAATTACAATGATTTATATAGCGCCAACATATTCCGCAGAGCTGTTCAATCGTTTAGACAAGTGAGAAACACTGACAAGCATCATTGATATACAGAATCAGTGGGTGAGGAGGACCCTGCCCAAACGGGCTTACAGTCCCAAAGCTAGTAGTAGTTAGTCACATTCAATTGAACTTATTCAGAAGTGTTGAGGGTTTCCTCAGTTCACATGAGTGTTGGATAGATACCCCAGTATTTTAATATTGACAAAATAATAATATACTACAGGACCAAAAGTTTTGTGACCTCTAACCATCACACCTATATGAGTTTGTTGAACATCCCATTCCAAAACCATGGTCATTAATATAGAGTTGGAACACCCATACTCATTCATCTGGGGTGGTGTCCACATATTCGCGGCCACATAGGTAGGTAAGATTGTCACATGTACACAAACGTTTGGCCATATACTGTAACTAATGCTGTGGTATGTTTCTGACACTCCTTTAGAAATGAGTTTGAGCAATGAAACATCTTCAACATTGCAGAACAATTCCAGTTGAATGTAACCAACTACCAGTGGCGTCACAAGGGGGGGGACAAGGGGGGGTTGCGGCCCGCACCCGGGTGCCACCATTGGAGGGCTGACACCAAAATGACTGACAGTCATTTTGGTGTCACTCCCTTTGAATAGTCGGGCACTCGGTCACGGATAAATGAGAACTCTAATGATAGAGGGGAATAGGGTAGGGGGGGACTTTTGCCAGTTTCTATTGCTGT
Organism: Nanorana parkeri; assembly: GCF_000935625.1. Taxonomy (NCBI): domain Eukaryota; kingdom Metazoa; phylum Chordata; class Amphibia; order Anura; family Dicroglossidae; genus Nanorana; species Nanorana parkeri. The sequence goes on from NW_017306394.1 coordinate 1,168,805, forward strand.
CTACATTGGACATATTTCACTTGCCGTGGACATATTTCACTTGCCGTGGATGCCAATGATAATCTCCTCAACAGTGACACAGCCATTAAAGACTGTCAGAGGTTCTAACACTTTTTATAACAATTGAAAAACAAGCAAAAGTTTTAGCTGTGAGTTTGAAGTGAATGGGGGATCTAGCACATAAAGGAAATACACTGTGCCTAAAGAGGAAAGGCTTTTTCTTTATCACAGGGTAGCTCTCATTGTGCGGAGTCATATGTCTGATACATAAATACCAAGTAACAATGGTTATATAACAAAAGCCAAAAATGCCCAACCCAGGTTGTGGAACACTGGCAGGGAAAGTTCATTTTTTCTTCCATCACACACACAGTTCAGTACAGACGTGAAAATGTTCATTCTGAAACATTTGTAGCGATTGTTTAACAAAAATTCAAGCACTCTAGACGATAAAAACATTCCCCGGTGATTTCCTGCTGATGTTTTAAGACTCGCTGGACAAGCCCGAACAACGATTCCAGACATAGGACGCCCTCACACGCTGTGAAGTCTTTGAAGGATCTTAAATGTATCATCTCATTGTTTTCAGATGAGGACTGTAAATGCTCATCTGGGCTGATGTCCCAATACAGTAGAATGTCCACCTAACGCTGTAAAGCCGTGTAGAGGTCATACATCCAATTATGTGAAAGGAAATTACTATTTTTTGGTTCAGGTACCTCTACGCCAAACATCGGCCCTACAGCTGTTGTGGACGTCCCATCAGGCGTTGCAAGACTCCGCTAGCCACAGACATGGCTTGCAGAGGCATGGTGGGAGGTGGGAGCTGTAGTTGCACCGCATATTATTGACCATACATATTATACATTATATTGGCTATTAGGGTTGCCACCTGTCCAGAATTCACCCGGACAGTCCGGGTTTTGAATGCCGTGTCCGGGTTTCATGGCAGCAGAAACCCGGACACAAGATGTCAGGCAGACAGAGGCAACCAAAATTAAGATAGGGGCTACTGGCCCCCCAATGAAAATAGTCTCGACTGTGATATTTACATATGAATAAGCCACGACTCATTCTCCACAAAAAAATGTCTGTGTGTCTCCAGAGTGTTCTGGTTTTGCTTGAAGAAAAGGTGACAACCCCTTTGGCCATACGTATTATACATATTACAGACCATTTATTTTACACATATTATGCTGTCCTTGGGCTCCAGTCCAGTGACATTGCCTAGACTGAGATGATGTCATCAGTCTGCTGCAGGCAGGAGGAAGAATTTCCTCGTTCTCCCCTCCCCCAGTGGTCAGTCTGCTGCAGGCAGGAGGAAGAATTTCCTCGTTCTCCCCTCCCCCAGTGGTCAGTCTGCTGCAGGCAGGAGGAAGAATTTCTTCAGTCTCACCTCCCCCAGTGATCAGCCTGCAACATTGTAACTTTATATCAAGTCACAAGGTGTGAGGCTGTAGCAGGGGCTGATCTGTGTCAGAACTGCACAGGCACCAGGATTTACATGTTCATATAGTAGCTGGTGTCCCTGGATGATGCCTGAACAGAGATGGCACCATCCTTTCAGAGGAAAAAGCAGATGAAGGCATTGTAGAGCACTGCGTCAACTGTAGGCCCTATATAAATTCTGTATAATAATAATAATTGTCAGGGGAGTCATGTGATCTCTATGAGAGGTAATAAATACCCGTAGGTGTTGCAATGACTCATTACTCGGCATGCTACACCTAACATGAAAAATCTATCTGATGACAGGTCCACTTTAAACACTTTTATCATCCAGTCACAGTTGTCCGTTGTTTTTAGTCAGTCTAAGCAAGTTCAAGTCACTGAGGCCTGAAGTAGGTGAGAACTGAGCATAGTGGGAATGCGTTGTGCTCATGCGTGTTCGCACATTTGTTTTGCGCGTTTGCCTCGCATTCCAATTGATTTCAATGGGGTCCTGAACGCGCGACCAATGTGGAAAAGTAGTGTATGTAGCAAAATCTGCTACATGCGTTCTGCGTCTTTTTTAAAAATGTGCATGAAACATGCATTTGCCCAGCCGCGTTTGTGGTGCCATTAACTGGTAATGGCACAGGGTGTTTCGCGTGTTTTTATGCGTTTCACAAGCGTGCGTCAGTGTGCGCATACTTTTGCCCGTTTTACACACTTGCGCAAAACGCTCAGGAGTGAATGGGGACTAAAGCACAATCATTGTGCAGCGCTACTAAGCCGTCAGCAGAAACTGCATGGTGAGCAAATGTAGCTGCTCCAATGTATATCAACAAACTCTACATGGGAGCAATTACAATTTTGTTTTTAACTATTTAGCAGAACATAACTGCATGTATCAAATATAAATAGACCCCGCGCCAAATGCGTGATAGCAACAACACTGAAATAATATGATAATATTATTGCAAATTCTTAAATACTGCATGTATAGCTAAAACACACACAAAAAATATTTTAAGAATTTGTTTTGTTTGTTGTATTAGTTTGTTCATTTGGGATTATGTCCCCTCTAGCTTGATGGCATCTCTTACTCTAGAATAATGTGGTTTTAAAAGAAAGAAGAGGTGAGGTATCCTATAAAGAGGTGATGAAATCATATACACTAAATTGCCAAAAGTATTGGGACACCACTCCATTGGATTCAGGTGTTCCAATCCCCTCCATGGACACAGGTGTATAGGATGAGGCACTTCGGCATGCAGACGCTTCTACAAACATTTGTGAGAGAATGGGTCGCTCTCAGGAGCTCAGTGACTACAAGCGTGGTGCCGTGATATGTTGCACATAAGTCCATCCGTGACATTTCCTTGCTACTAAATATTCCGCGGTCACCTGTTACTGGGATTATAACAAAGTGGAAGCAACTGGGAACAACAGCAACTCAGCCAGGAAGTGGTAGGCCACGTCACATGACAGAGCGGGGTCAGCGCATGCTGAAGCGCACAGTGCGCAGAAGTCGCCAACTGTCTGCAGAGCCAATAGCTACAGACCTCCAAACTTGGTGTGGCCTTCAGATTGGCACAACAACAGTGCGCAGAGAGCTTCATGGAATGGGTTTCCATGGCCGAGCAGCTGCATCCAAGCCTTACATCACCAAGTGCAATGCCAAGCGTGGGATGCCGTGGTGTAAAGCACGCCGCCACTGGACTCTAGAGAAGTGGAGACGTGTTCTCTGTAGTGACCAATCATGCTTCTCTGTCTGGCAATCCGATGGGCGTGTCTGGGTTTGGCGGTTGCCGGGGGAACAGTACTTGCCTGACTGCATTGTGCCAAGTGTAAAGTTTCATGGAGGGGGGATTATGGTGTGGGGTTGTTTTTCAGGGGTTGGGCTTGGCCCCTTAGTTCCAGTAAAGGGAACTCTTAAAGCACACCAAGACATTTTGGACAATTTCATGTTCCCAACTTCGTGGGAACAGTTTGGGGATGGCCCCTTCCTGTTCCAACATGACTGTGCACCAAGCAAGGTCCATAAAGACATGGATGGGGGAGTTTGGGGTGGAGGAACGTGACTGGCCGCACAGAGTCCTGACCTCAACCCCATAGAACACCTTTGGGATGAATTAGAGCGGAGACTGCGAGCCCGGCCTTCTCGTCCAACATCAGTACCTGACCTCACAAATGGTCCAACATTCCCATAGGCACACTCCTAAACCTTGTGGACGCCTTCCGAGAAGAGTTCAAGCTGTTATAGTGGCAAAGGGCGGAGCCAACCCAATACTGAACCCTACGGACTAAGACTGGGATGCCATTAAAGTTCATGTGCGTGTAAATGCGTCCCAATACTTTTGGCAATATAGTGTATGTAAAGTTCAAAAGTATAGCTGGTTGTAAGATCCTCGGCATAATAGGAATGTTTTTTTTTTTTGTTATTATTGGTGTTTTGTTTCCTTTTTTATTTTGAAAATCTATAAATAATATAATCCTTAAAAATATATATATATATATATATATATATTTTTTTTTAGGACGTTATAAAGCAGCCCAGAGAGCAATGACGATGCACCAATGGCAGAAACCCATTGTAGCCAATCAGATTAAGCTGTTCTTGGGTTACTTGCAATCAGTCATTGAAGGACAATGGTCAGCTTGTTCCTATTAGCTGATGCACTTCCCACATTGCTCTTTAGTGGAGACATTCGATTGGCTGAGGAACCCCCCACATACATACACACAGTGTCATATGTGGAATGAGGATACACATCCTCCTGTTTATATAAATTAGGTTTGCTAATCAGTCATCGTAATTCCTCATTCTTATTGGCTTATAAAACTAGCTGTACCTGTTCTGTGTACTGTCCCTGCAGATCTTCCCTCTGATAATAACATGTTTGGAGTGCATACACTTTTCCCAATGTGGATTTTGCATTTATAAACAATGAAGACACCTCACACTGACTGTATGTAGCTACATTGTTACTTTTGTTAAATCTTATGTCAAGGGAAAACAAAAAGAAACATATAAAGTACATCTCTGCAATACATGCACATTACCCTGTTAAATCCTTTTTAAAAACCATGAAAGCACAGATAAGTAACTGTTCATATTCCAGAAATACACTCGGCTCCTATGTCCTGTTGTGTGCTGACAGAACACAATGTTTTGTTTTTTTTCTGTGGACTTAGTGGTGTCAGCCCTGCCCAGTTGTCTTTTGCTAAATTATTCAACCACTTCTACTCGCATATCTACAGAATACAGGCTGATCATTTTGTAGTCCAAGATAAGCAATAAAAGAGCTCATTGAGATAACATAGAAAGCATGCAGAGGACACGCTCCCCATATTACAGTGCTCAGGCCTGCGTGGCCATCTTCCAGGCTTGGACATGAGGGGCCATGATGTCAAAGACCCAAGTAAGCTCCAAAACATCCTACAATGGAGCTCACTCATGGTGGACTCCTGCAGTGGGAAGGTTGCAAGGGAATGTGGATAGGTAAGCAAGCATTCATTGTTGGGAAAAGGTGGGGGGGTGTTGGAGGTAGGGGGGAGCTATCAGGAGACCCTGTCACCTGTCATGACAACTCTACTGTCTTCTGTCCCAGTTGAGGTTCCCATCTAGCAATGGAGGCTGTCATTGCCTGTCACTTGGAAGTGACACCAGTCCCCGGGCTGAGCACACCTTTGGAACATCACACGCAGTGGTTTGCAGACCCTGGGACTGACACCAACTGGGCAGTGGCAGCCTCTAGCACTGAATATGAACCTTGGCCGTGCCAGGGGAACAGCCTCCCCAACATGTTCTTTTTTAGGCCATTTACAAAGTCTGTCATTTTCTTGCCCAGTCCTTCATTTTGAAAGTGCCATAAGGCTGTTTTATGCTCCTTTTTCTGAGCTTGCAGTTATTCCTCTACATGTAACAAACCCATCTTCTGAACCACCAGAATCTGCAACTTACCTAAGCAGTACAGGTGAACAGGCAATTATGGAGAATTTGATTTAGCTACAAAAACAGTGACATCGCCTTCTCGGAAATATTATACCGCGAGCTGTAGCTCGCGGTATACTGAGCTTAGGGTAACGGAAGGACGCTAGTTTGTGTCCTCCCGTTACCCTAAGGAGAACTATGGGGAAAAACACTGACCCCATAGTTCTCCTTTTAAAAACCACCTTGACTTCGCCTTTACCATTTACTACAATGCATTCAGATGACATTTGGGTAAAATGTCCTAATTTTTGCCAAAAAACGTTGCCAAATAAAAATTGATTTTGCTCGCCCCTGCTAAGCACCTTACCGGACCACGTGACTCCTAAAATCTCTCTCCCCCCTGTCATATTTTAGCAGCCTGGGTGGGCACTCATGTTTGTCAGCCCCAATTTAAATGTCACATGTTGTATAGGAGATGCGAAGGATTACACGTGAAGAAGGATTACAAGTGTTCTTGTTCAGAAAGTTCATAATAATAACTATATACAGTATAAATATTATTTGTGCTGTTTGGGCTGTACATTCTGGAACTTGTAGTTCCTCTGGATCTGCAGAGTCCTTATCAGCATGTTGCACACTGTACAGGGCAGGTTGAGTACAGAGTGACCCAGCAAGCAATGTTCCCGGTCATTGTGTTCAGATGTTGACCAACCTCATTTTAGTGCCACGCATAACAAATGTAACGGCTCCGTTCCCAAACACATTGTAAGCTGGACTTGTACTGGGATATGGGAGTGCCGTGTCCTGCTCTGGAAAACATTTCCTGCAGTTTGTGTCACATTGTCCAGAGCCAATGGGTGGGAATATGCTTGCCCTAAATAACCTTCGACGTGTCAGCTGACTTGTTTTGTAGAAACCTGTAGCAATCAGATTGGTCACCTCGAGTACTGAATATTGTCATGTATGTGTGTGCACAAAGCTGCTACACCTGACCCTTAAACCTGATGAAACCCATGTATGGGAGCTATTTTACCTTCCAAAAAGATTTCTATTTCTGTCCTTCCAGTCCTGAGATTCACACAGCTCAGTCCTGTCTGGACGGGCAGGAGACCTGATTTTTTGACTGCAGCAGTTATGTTATATTTGCAGGTCTTTCCTTTCCCTTCCCTTTTCTTTCCATTTCCTTTCAATTCCCTTCCCTTTCCTTTTTCTTTTGTCTTTCCTTTCATTTCCCTTCCCTATCCTTACCCTTCCCTTCCCTTTTTTCCCTCTTCCCTTTCTTTCACTTTCTTTTCTTTCCCCTTCCCTTTCCTTTCATTTCCCTTTCCTTTCATTTCCCTTTCCTTTCATTTCCCTTTCCTTTCATTTCCCTTTCCTTTCATTTCCCTTTCCTTTCATTTCCCTTTTCTTTCATTTCCCTTTCTTTTTCCCTTACTTTCTTTTTCCCTTCCTTTCTTTTTACTTTCCTTTCTTTTTCCTTTCCTTTCGTTTTGCCTTTCCTTTGTTTTGCCTTTCCTTCCCCATGGCATGGTGTTCTGAACCTATCCTAATCATTAAATCCCCCCAGTTGCCCGAATACCCATCTTCTACTTACCCTGAGCCTCAGTCTGGAGAGCATTGAGGAGTGCGTTCCCGGGTACCGCCATTTTCTGAGCTGACTGCTGCCCCCGCCTACTCGCACTGAAACATCAGAATAAACTTGCACAGCACAGAACATTTTACATAGAGCAGTCTTCCTTGTAAGCCCTGTGAAAGCCCTGCTGAGTCTGCCTTCTGCAGATTTGATAAAACTGAGATTAATGATAATCTGGGTGAATTATAACACTTTTGTGGTCTGCAGGTTTTTCTGACTGATGTTGCCCGGAGGGAGCTTACAGCCAGATTCAAGTCCAGGTCTGAAATAAAATGCAAAATCACGGTTCTAACTTAAACTTTTCTTTTTTTCATGTCCCCAGGCTGAAGTACAGCAAATAGTGTCCCAATATGACTGGAAGCTGAAGTCGGCTGAGAACGCCATTGTCAAATTAGAGGCCAATACCACATCGATACAGGTAAGGTGAAGGCTCTTCAGTCTGTGTATCTAAAATGGTCAAAAACATTTTGGGGGGAATTTATCAAAACTGGAGCAGACAAAATCTGGAGCAGCTGTGCATGGCAACCAATCAGCTTTTCTCTTCAGTTTGTTCAGTTAAGCTTTGAAAATGAAAGAGAGAAGCTGATTGGTCGCTGTTCACAGCTGCTCCAGTTTTTGTCTGCTCCAGTTTTGATCAATTCCCTTCTTTGTGTTTAAAGTGTCCCTTTTGGTGCCTCCATACCGGTAAATAGCAGATACAAGTATAAATATATATTAATTTTTCCTCACGTGTGTGATCTGCCTTTCTCATAAAATAATACAGCTGCTCAGGTTCTGTGGGATAATGGGGTTTTCCCTGCTCCTTGCCCGCTGATATCAGTATAATGTAATAGAGGGGTGGAACCTAGGCATAGTGGAGAGTTTCAGTTGCTCTTTCATGTAAGCCGAAATGTGTAATGTTTGTAGCCGCTCCTCCTTCTCCAGTCAATGTTCTGCTCTTCAGTTAGACTCTCAGGTAAATTCTTCTTAGAACTACCAGCAGAAGTGAATGGGATTTTCAAATAGTAAACTCCAATGATACCTAAAAACAAAAAATGCCTTATGGTACACTATAGACATGTAAGTTGTGGAAAAATTCACTTCGGTTCGGATATTTCGGGATTCGGGTTCCGGATTCGGACGAAATCCAACTTTTCGTTATTTTCGGATGAGTTTACAAATATTCGTTGTGAATACCACAGAAAACCATATACAGATATTAATACTAAAGCTGAAGCTCCCAGACCCGAATGGCATTCAGGAGCTCCCGAAAGCAGTTCGGAAATTTGGATCCCGAATGCCATTTGGGTCTCGAAGCCTCCGCTTTAGTATTATATGTATATACCAGGGACGTGCGGTCAGGGGAAGCAGGTGTGGCACAACCTCACCTAGAAGTATGGAGGAAAAAGCTGTCAGCTTCATGTCTGAAGCTGACAGCTTGTTCTCCATTCAGATCGGGATCTAACAGGTTACACAGCAAGGAAATCCTCCCCGCTATGTAACCTGTCACGGAGCCTCAGCGGTGAGGAGCAAGTGAGGGACAGGGAGGCTCCTCCCTGTCTCCTCCCTTCCTCCTTTACACTAGCTTGGGGGCGGGGCTTCATCCGGCCGGGGGACGAGGCTGGGGAATGCCTCACCCCGAGCAAGAGGTACCGCACGTCACTGGTATATACTGTATATGGCCGCCATGTTGCCGTAACAAAAATTAGTGTTCAGACCCATTAGGATGCATTAAACCAAAAAACACATCTGATTGGCCAGAAAAATCACATGTCCGATTCAGTTTAGTTTCCAAACAAAATTCGGACGGGATCCAAATTTCGGAAATGGAAATTCAGATTCAGTCACATTCAGAAGCATTGGGATCCGGAAATTAAGATGTGTCCGAATTTCGGAAAACTTGTACGAATTGTGATTTGGAATGAAACAAATCGCACATGTCTAGTACACTACATGGCCAAAAGTCTGTGAACACCTGACCATCACACCTATATGAGCTTGTTGGACATCCCATTCCAAAACCATGCCCAATAATATGGAATTTCCCCCATTCTAGCTATAACCTCATTCACTCTTCTGGGATGAGTTTCCACAAGATTTTGGAAGGTTTCTGTGGGAATTTGTGCCCATTGTGAGGTCAGGTGCTGATGATAGAAGAGAAGACCTGACTCTCCATCAGCATTCCAGTTCATCCCAAAGGTGTTCAGTAGGGTTGAGGTCACAGATCTGTGCAGGACACTTGAGTTCCTCTACATCAAACCGGTCAAAGCGTGTCTTTATGGAGCTGGCTTTGTACATAGGGGAGCAGTCATGCTGGAACAGAAGAGGACCTTCTCCAGACTGTTACCACAAGGTTGGAAGCACAAGTGTCTAAAATGTTTTTGTAGGCTGAAGGATTAACAGTACCCTTCACTGGAAACACTTGAACTCAATAATATGGAGCGGTGTCCACATACTTGTGTATATTACACCTTAGAGTAATTTCCAGTCCATACTTGTATAATTTTGGCACTCTTTTAATGTGTGTTTTGTGCTCCTCAGAATTCTGTAATTGAAGCCAGAAAGTCTATTGATCTCCAGTTTGAAGAACTACAGGAAGCAGTGAAGAAAGCCCATTCCAAAGTCCTGGAGTTCTTGGACCAGCGAGAAAAGGCAGCTATCAACCAGTCTGTAGGGATCAAGACCCACATGGAGCAAAAGTGCAATGACCTGAAGAAGACCAAAGCCAAGGTCGAGGGCATTGCAAAACACAAGAGCGAGTTCTGTTTCCTACAGGTACAAGACATCAAAATTATATTCAGATATAAAGACAGACCGAGAGAGAATGAGCGGAGGGGCTGCATGACTGGGGGGAGGAGTAGTCCCTGGAGAAGGGGTTAAAATAAAATGTGGATTAGCTGATCTTACCTGATTGGAGGTTGGGGTCAGGTGTTCGGGAGGAGCTACATGGGTTGGAACTGCAAGAGCTGATGGGCATTCTTAAAAGGTTGTCCAACCCGCCCCCTCTCTTAATTTTTGTGGTTTCTGGTTGTTACAATGTCCTTTTTTACGTCACTGCAGCTTGGCGGTTTAGGGGGTCTTTGGGGGGTCTGAAAATCGGAGTCAAATACACAAATGGGGGGCCATCAGCTGGTATGGGCGCTTCTCCCTGTTGGTAACAGTATTTGTCGGGTGACTGGCCCCCTTGGAACTTGGGAGCAGTAACTGCCCTGGAGCTGGTTGGGGTGAGGCTGGGGACATGGTAGCAGTTTTCAGGAGAGGCCTTATTTGTGCTGTTGGGCACCGAAAGACCCCAACAGTCCTTAAGATTATTTATTTTTATATGACTTTGTTTATTACTTTGGTTACTGTTAACATTTGTTTGATTAATAAAAGGGCTGCTGTGGCCATTTAAATCCATGTCCGCAGTCTGTGTGTTTGGTGTTTTAACAGAGGGGCGTAATCGAGAAATCCATCAGTCAAGCAAAGTACAGGAAGTTATGTCACCAGTCTTTTATCATCTTTAAGGTGTATCTAAAGGCCATTTGTTTTTTTGTTTCCGGGTAAGCTGGGGAATGGTTAGAACTGCTGTCGGGTTTGGTTCGCTGTTTTTTGCTCATTTCCTGTCCTAGAGACCCAACAGCAAGTGGGAAGAAATCTCTCTAAAGTAAGGGAAATCCTGTCTTAGACAGTTGTCACCAGAGCAAGTGTCCCCATTGGAAGATCTCCCCTGTATTCTCCTCACCACTCTATTCAAAACGAAAAAATGTCTTTACACGCACAATATCCCATCACTTTGTTAGTACACCCCTTTTTTAAAAACTGCCCATTCCTTTGCATCCACAGGAGTATTGCGAGTTTAAGAAGTCTACGGGTGACGACACAATCCCCAGTGTTTATATTGGGCTTAAGGACAAGTTGTCCGGAATCAAGAAGGTGGTGACGGAGTCAACGGAAAAATTTATTCAGCAGCTGCTAACCTCCTACACAGATAAGCTTCAAGAGTTTGCAAAGGAAGGTGAGTCTGCTTGTTGTTAGTCTGCCCATACACATACCATCAATTATATGTATTTATATAGGTGTGTCAATCACAGAGAGCCATTCAATTTGTAGAGCTGGTACACCCGTGTTTAGACATAGGTGTATTCCATATGGTTCTGGCCCTTTCTTGTCACACCAAATACAGAGTCTGATAAAATGTGGTGAGCTCAGGTCATGTGTTCAAGGCATTGTATTAAACCGTTTTCATTTTTATTTTTGTAAGTCATGTTCATCCTGTGCCAGGCTGATTTCTATATCTTATAATTACTCAGGCTCCACTGCATCTGCATCCACTGCCCATTGACCCAAGGCCTCATGGGGACAACCCTCATGCAGTGAAGTTGAAGGGTAGAGCCTGTAGACAATGTTTAGCCCTTTACAATGTAACGCTCACCCACGAAGGAGCCCCTGGAATAACCCGGGTCATCACTAGTCTGTCTAGGGGATTTGGTCTTCAGCTGCCCCATTAGCATTTACAGCCCTCTTCTAGTGCCCACAAAGCTGTAATGCAATGTAATGCAATGCTGAATACTTTTTATTAACATCTTCACACTGGGGAGAAAGGGTATAGGGGTCCTAGACATCCAGGGTGTAACAGACATAGACTCCAGACTCACCAGACCTCTTTAGCATCTCAGTGTAGATCCACTTGTGGTACAGCGAGTAGTAATTTGAGTAACCGATGAGCAGGGAATGAGTACAGATCCTCAGCAGGAGAGACACCAGCCTTGCTTCTGAGGTCCACTATGTTTCAGGCACCTCCAGTAGCCATCAGCTTCCCTGGTTCTCCTCCTCTGACAACAGCACAGGCCTCCTCCATACTTGAGGCCTAGGGAAACTCTTCCAACACTCCAGCCCCTGCCCACCCCCAGGCCTGAGGCCCAGCTCGGGGGCTGCTGGACAGCACCCAGTCCTGTGCCAATCCATGGCTGGTCCCAAACTAGTCTGAGCACATGGCAATTCCCTCCATTATATGTACCCTATCCCAGCTTGCACCACTGGTTGAGAGAGCCCCAGTGCTTGATTGGCTGCTGTACTGTACATACATTCATAGAGTCCCTTATTGGCTGTCACACAATACAGCAGAGTCACGCTCCACCCAGGTAGGTACAATCAATGCCAGACGGCTCTATAGTATATATGGCTCTATAGCAGGGGTAGCCAAACTCCGGCCCTCTGTGGTGGAACTACAAATCCCATGAGGCATTGCAAGATTCTCACAGCCACAGACATGATTGCCGGAGAGAGATGCACCATTGGATTTGTAGTGTCACCACAGCTGGAGGGCCGGAGTTTGGCTACCCCTGCTCCTATAGTATTAGGCTGTGTCTGTGTGGAGAGCAGCGGGTTTGGATGTACAGTCAGTCCAAGGAGAAAAAAGGAATTGCATGGCTCCACCCACTACACTAAAATGATGACTGAACCCCTATAATTTTGGGACGTGTGATGGAAGTAAGAGATGCAGTGCTCTTCACGGGTTCACTGGAGGGCCTTTTGCTCTTTTTTTTTCTATATACCTTACAGCAGCCACATACAAAATGGGTGATGCGTACCGCTAAAGGGTGGAGCTAAATAGCATGGGAAGCAGAGTTTACAGAGTTCTTGGTGCACGAACGTGAGGGGCAGTGTTAAGGTCTGGGGCAAAGCCCTGTTGTAATTTCCATAATCCGATCACCATGGTGCAGTGAACTCTGGAACAGGTCAAGCAATATGAATACAAATCTTCAACGTCTGCCTTGACACACAAAGAAGACTGCGCCGGATGTTCTTGTCCAGACTGACCTATCCAAACACTATCAATTGTATATTTAACAGACTAATAAGAGAAGATCAATTACAGGGTTTACATGCACTTTAAGGGGATAACTTTGTACAGGGAAGGTCTGTGATCTGCCCTGGTTAATAGCACACTGTGTCATTATTGATGATGGTGTTAGGGGTGTATTGCATACATTAGTGGGGCTCTGAAGTGCATAATTCAGCTCCACCCTGATGGTAAATTCCTTCCAGCAATGACTGCACCTTACAGAACAAGCCCAGCTTTGCTTACAAACAACAGAGCGTTATTATTGATTTAATACGGGCAGATTACCAATCTGAGCCCACAAAAATAGCACTCGGTATGTACAATCAGATCGTGATTCAGGATATTTATCAGCTCCTTTCAGTACGTGATACTTGGCAAGGTCAGATTGTTCAAGTGAGGAAATATTTAAATGTGTTTAAAGTGACACTAAACTCAGGAGTTAAATCTTAAAAATGCATTCAAATACCTTAACTATCAACAACAATGTATCTTATTTGTGTATCACTCGGCTTTAGATCCTCAAATCATCTCTGAATTGGTGCTGACACTGTCCTTCCTTCTGGAGGGTGGCTACTTTTGTTCCCCATGGTCCCTGTGTGTGTTGTAGAGTAGTCACCGCTCCACTACAATCTCATGTTTTGTTCACTAATTTGTATTGAGATTGTAGTCCATCCCGGGAGCGAGCTTAGAGAGGTGACTACTTTACAACACACACAGGGACCATGGGGAACAATATTAAGATTTAATTCCTAAGTTTAGTGTCACTTTAAGTGAGACTTTGAATGACCTCAGATGCCGATAAGGGACACTTTGTATGACAAAGCCAAAGTGACTGAAGAAGTCGCAGCTCCGAATTAAAGGCGCAGACTTGAAGATTGTCCACCTCTAAGTTCACAATTTGACTTCACATGCAACAAGGATCAATTTCGACTTTAACGCGACTTTGCGGCGACCATGAGGAGAGGACCTGGGGCTAGGTCAGACTCTATGAGATGAGATCAATGACAAAGCTCGTATATCACTAGATCAGTCATTGGCGCACATTGATAAAGTTGGGGAGGACGGGGCAGGACGTGTTTCCTGGAATTCTACTGATGTTTGTTCATAGTAACAATAATATTAATACTGTCCTAAAAAAGAGATGCAAAACACATTGTTCATTTTCCTTATACTTTTCAGAGGAGATACTAATTAAGAACGTGGTGTCGGCTATTGTCCCTGCCAGTCACAGGATATCGGCTCCGGAGCCCTCGACAAGAGAAGAGTTCTTAAAATGTGAGTGATATCTTAGTGTTGAAAGATTTTCATTTAAATATATTCTGCAATAGCATGAAAGGATATGAATCAACTTTTTGTGCACCTAATGCCTTTGTAAACCCAGCTATTATCTTGTAAGAGTAGCAGTGACATCATCACTGGTATATAGACTGTGCAGAGAGCAGAACTGTGTGAGGGGATCAGCAGGCTTCCTGTTGAAAACTACAGGAGGGGCAGAGTCTTTATTACAGGAGGGGGCGGAGAGAAGACCAGTCACCCTGCACGAAGACAGAGAGCAGCAGTGACCAGTCTTTATTACAGGAAGCTCCTGTAACTTATTCAAAGTTTCGCCTATTCCTGTAACAACTGTCTTAGGGAGGCATTTCTCTCACTTTAGAGAGATATCCTCTCACTTCCTGTTGTCTATGTAGGACAGGAAGTGAATAGAAAGGTCACCAACAAGACACTGATAGCAAAAAATAAACTGGAAGGTTTTGTTAACCCTTATTTTCTCCAAAACGGAAAAAATTGTTGGCCTTTTGAGAGACTCTGTTATTTTGCCTTTAATGGGCACCTGACAGAGTCTCTTTAAATCCACCTAAAACACGTTTTTAAACCTTCTTAAACTCAGCATTGCACTCCTATTAAAGGAACTTGGCAAGGTAGTGAATATTTGTCTGCCTTTACTTTTAGGTTGCGCTCATCTCTTCCCCCCTCTGCTCTGACAGGGAATGTCCCTTGTTGTTCTCATATCTAAAGCTGGCCATACACCTATAGATTATCTGCAGATTTTCTATGGTCAGATGGAAAAAGGGCAACAGATTCCTCTATCTACGCTACACTGTGTGGATGAAGGAATCTCCAGCTGGGTCAAGCTTCAGTATCTTGCTAGTCGGCCCCACTGGCTGTCAAAATACCTGAACAATGCCTGTGTTCTATTAAAGACTGTGTCTGGGTTGGAATGTGTAGTCACACACGTAGTCACACATTTTACCGTAATCACGCCCACTTTTTCGATGGTGAAATATGTGACCCGCAAAAGGTGAAGAATTCCAACACTTATCAGCCGTTCCAGGGCAGATCGGCATCGCAGATGGTATGTGCAGGAGAACGGATCTGCCCTGGAACAGCTGATCGATCCTGAAATGTCACTTCTATCCGACTTTGTGGAATGAGAGATCGCACTCACAGAGTCGGATAGAAGTGACACATAAAAGTGGGCGTGGTTAGGTTAGAATGTGTGACCACGTCACCGGTCACACATTCTAATGCAGTCACAAACTTTGATAGAACACCTGCATCTAATCAGATTGTTCAGTTATTTTAACAGACAGCGGGGCCGACTAGCAAGATCCTTTCTCCCAATGTGCTATACACTCTTCCGCTTGCTCAGACTTGTTTCCTTTGTATATTTGGCCTCCCTGTTCCACCAACCTTTTATAAAAGTTACACAGCCTGCTACTGCTTGTAAAAGTTTCCTATGCACACCTATGTGAACATTTATTAAACAAATGTATCTGCACGTTTCCATACGTGTTATGGTGTGGGTTTTTTTCATGCATTAAAAAGAATGTAACAATGTATCAAATGCATCAGGACAGGTGTTAAGGCCTCGCTCACACCATATTCAATGCGTTCCGGTCCGATTCTGGCCGGAACGCACTGCCTCGCATTGCGGCCGGCTCAGTTTTCTGCCGGGCAGGAGGGAGCGCGGCGGGCCATTGAAGTGAATGGCACCGTAGCCACGCCATCAGGCCGCACTGAATCGCAAGGCACATTGTGCCTGCAGTGCGTTCGGTTGCGGTGCAATCAAAATAGTGCTTGCAGCATTAAGCAGAAGTATTATCTTCCTGTGTTCTATGTTTGTTTAATTTGCTTCAACTACCTTAATGGGGCCCCCTTCCACCCCCCAGACCCCAAAGCAACCGTCTAGGCTGCTATGGCTATAGTTATGCCACTGATCAATGTGCATGTTAGAATGTGTAGCAAGACACTTGAATTTTTGATAATTTGTTTTAATCTCTTTGCCCTGCTGTATATTTACAGACGGCCTGATTAACGACACATTTCCTCATGTTACTGCCCGTGTTCAGGCTGTAACTTTACACCCAGAGCTGTATGTAGGTCACTCTGGCAGTCAGATTATCGTTATCTGAGAACACGCTGATACTGGGTGGAGTACATGACTTTAAACACATTACAATAAACTCACGAAGCTTTTGTTGACCCTACAACCTCATAAAGTGTAAAATGTTGCAATTTCCTTTGCAGAACCTTCCAACAGACGTCCAGTATTCACTCTGTGTGTACAGAAACAGCACCGTATTTGTTTGTAAAAGTATCCTAATGTAATCATCGTGTATTTGTCTACTGCAGCTGATCCTAATTGCATTTGCTCTGGATCATTACTTTTTGAATCTCATAGTTTGCTGCAGTTCATAAATCAAGGGTGCCCAACCACAGGGAGTGCCTTTATTTGTTCACAATCCGAATAAACAAAAGACATCCAATGTGTTTCAGGGGGCAACAACACTTCCCCATCCATCAGGGCTTAGAATGGGATAAGGATTGGATTGGACTGAAAAGATGATTGATATATGTACGTGTACTGTATATGTGTGTGTGTGTATATACTATATATATATATATATATTTACATTACCATTCCACCCCTAAGGGAGGTCCTTTCATCAAATCATATAGCGATCCTTTGGGTTACAGTATCTTTTGAGTCCAATCAGAGCCAACCAGAGCTCTAACGGTCATTCTTTAGTCTGACCCTCTTGCCTCCTGCACCTCCCTTTTGGGTCAGTATGGTTATCCATTAGATTTAGCATCGATTAGGTACGCTTGAAGAGCATCAAGGGTGGACCAGAGTTCCACTATCAGACCCATTGTCCATGTTTGCATACCAGACCGCCCTGTTCTGGGGCTTAATCGCGCTTTGAGAAGAAAACAGCTGTGCAGGCAGTTGGCAAGGCTCAAGGAAGCCACAAGCACCCTTTAAGATGGTCCTGCAAGGACATTTTGAGGTTGGGGTGGTGAATCTCTGGACTACAAATTTGGTGAGGATTCCCATTAGATGGTTATTGCATTTAGGCTGCTTTCTAGTGCCCTAGGGTAGCTGTACTGTGGCCCCTGGGATAACGAAAATGTGTTAAGTGAAGTGCCAAGTTGTAGGAGTCAGTCATATTTATTTCTCACAACAAAGATTTCCTTAAAAGTATGAGAACAAACATGTTTCGGGTTAAACAAAGATTCTCCTTCATCGGGGCTTTGGTTATGTTGGAGAGATCTGGGACATAGATTATATTGCCTTGGAATTGTTGATGTTCCCTCTGGTCAGTTATCACTAGCACTCACCTTTTTTATGCTTTTTTTCCCCCTCCAGTTTTGATAAGTGTCCAATTGTATATATCCATGTTATATTTTCTACCTTTCTTCCCCTGCAGATAAATCGATTGTTACACTGGACCCAGCGACGGCTCACTGTTTTCTGAGACTGTTACAAAACAACCGCAAAGTCTCCAACTCTTCCCCGTGGCAGCAGGCCTACCCCGACCTCCCGGAACGGTTTGAGAACGTCCACCAGGTCCTCAGTGCAGAAAGCTTTTACATGAGCCGCCACTATTTTGAAGCAGAGTTCAAAGGCGAGGCCTTCCACATCGGCGTGACCTATAAATGCATTGACAGGAAGGGTGCGGAGAGCAACAGCACCATAACAGGCAACGACTTCTCCTGGACCCTAAAGTGGAACGGCAAAGAGTTCTCAGCCTGGCACAAGGATGTAGCGATCTCGATAATATCGGGGAAGTTTTCCAGGATCGGCGTCTATATTGACCACCAGAGAGGAACCGTGGCATTCTATGGTGTGACCGACGTGATGACGCTCCTGCACAAGTTTGAGGGAACTTTTGCAGAACCCTTGTATGCAGCCATCTGGCTTCCCAAGAAGGAAAATTCAGTGACTATTATTGAGCCGGATGACATGGCCCAACCTGTGGCGGCAGTGTCGCCATCTGAGGCCAATGTACCGACAACCACCTCTGAAAAAACCATCACGTCAAATACCAAGACCGAGGTTACCATCAGTACCACTGTTCAGACCATCAAGGTGAAGAAAAGCACTACAGATGCCTCAACTGTGTCTTCTGATGGGAAACCGAACAACCAAATAATGTTAGAGTCCGAACAAAGGTTGACGAAAATCACCACGATGTAGGTCCGCAGCTCATGTTATCTAACACTGCCTAAGACTGATACTGTGTCTGTTGGTTTTATTTATGAGGTTGTGCCTTACAGAGACTCTGTAGCTAGAGTAATACCTTTTAAAATAAGGTCTGCCTATAAAAAGATCATTAATACTTACCTGTCCTGCCTCCCATCTCCCTTGAAGAGCTGAAGTTTGCTGAAAAGTCTTCCAATGCACTTCCACATGTTTCAGAGACCTGCCTTCCACCCCTCCCGTCGAGTGCTGGGGTCCATCCCACCAGCCCCTATAATCCTACTAGGCCCTGTATTGATGTAGAGGCCGGTGGATCAAACCACAGAGGACACCAAAACAACCTGCAGGCCCTAAAGTATCCGCTGCTAAAGATCCTTCAGCAAGCTTAAGCTGTGCAAGAGAGCAATGGCCATGGAGGGACAGGTAAGTATTAAAGGAAGGGATGCACCTATACCGATACTGGCATCGGTACCGATAAGGAGTATTTGGGCGAGTAATCGTACTCGCGCAAATGCTCCTGATGCCTATACCGATATCAGAACTTCCAGTATCAGGAAGCTGGCTCCATGCTCCCTCGTCACCAGAGGCTTCCGGCCAATCAGGAAGCCAGAGTCATTACCCACTGCCCTAGTTTCTGATTGGCTGGGAAGCCAGCTTCATGCTCCCATGTGACGAAGGAGCATGGAGCCGGCTTCCCAGGCAATCAGGAAGCCGGGCAGAGTGTAATGACTCGCCGCCCCGGCTTCCTGATACCAGAAATAAGGTAAGTCATTACACGCGCCTGGCCTTTGAATATTAGCCAAATCCCATGCCATAATGACCGTATAGTCCAGGGGTAGGCAACCTTGGCACTACAGCTGTGCTAAAATGACAAATCCCACCATGTCTTAGTCTCTGGTAGTCATGCCTGTGGCTGTCAGTCTTGCAATGTCTCATGGGACTTGTAGTTCCACAACAGCTGGAGGTGCCGAGGTTGGCTAGCCCTGATCTCTTAGAATGCTTGAAGAGATCTTAAGCCTTTTTTTTTTTGTTTTGTTAATTTTAGGAAATAAAACTTTATTAGGCTGTTAGACAATCAACGATGAGCCTTCGTAACATGCAAACGTACAAAATTAGAACGAGTGCGGGGCTGTACAGGAATGTTCGTTTTCCATATTTAAAATGTTTGTTGTGGGTGTAGCCGTTCATAAAATATGTCTTTTGATGCTGAAAAAGTGTTATTATTCAATTTCTCAGACGATTGCCCCCATCACTGCCATGGAGGAGAGAAGAGCCATGATTGAGTACAGGAAATAATACCGGATATTAGATCACATTGATCAGTGTATATACTGTGTACAGGGCGGGGAGATATGCTCACGTGTTGGGATTATCCGCTTCCTGTGCAGGAAGTCAATGTGGATGTGCCTAATCTCTGTGTAGGGTTGTCTCCGGTCCGGGATTTACCTGGACAGTCCGGGTTTTGAATGCTGTGTCTGGGTTTCATGGCAGCTGAAACCCCAGACACAAGATGTCAGGCATACAGGGCCAACCAAAATTAATATAGGGGCTACTGGCCCCCCACTGAAAATCAACTGTGCTATCACATATGAATGGGTGGCGCTATTTACATATGAATACGTTTTATGACTCAAAAAATTTCCGTGCGGCGCTAGAGTGTTCGGGTTTCGCTGGAAGAAAAGGTGGCAACCCTACCTGTGTGAAGGAAAATCTACTGGCAGTTCAGACAATGCAATTTATTACAAAGTTGTGGGAGCGCAATCAGTGGCGTAACTAGAACCTTCAGGGCCCCGGTGCAAGAAACCATGAAGGCCCCCCCCCCCCCCCCCGGCTCGCCATGCTGGGACTTGTAGTCCTCTATAGCTGATGCCATTCTGCACTGCTGCAATGCAGAATGGTGCCAGCTATAGAGGACTACAACTGCCAGTAATAATTTATACAGAAATGCAGATAAGTTCCATCAGGTATACAGGACTACAAACTCACAGAACATACAGGCACAGAGATTAAATCACTTACCTTATCTAACCCCCTAGCCATGGCCCTCGGGCAGTGCACTTCTTCGCTAGGGCCCCCCAAGTGGCGGAACTTTTGCAATTGCGACCGCTGGGACCCTGGTAGTTCCGCCAGTGAGCGCAATGGAAGGCAGCTAAAAAGACGGCTTGGTCAGCCAGTCCCAAAACACAGAAGCTAAAAATAACACAATAACATGAACGGCTTATTGAAAGATAAAATCACAAAGCTTTTGCAGCAATGTTCCCCTTCAATCCAGAGATTTCCCCAACGCATTACTTTTTTCTGCCACTAGATGTCCTCAGACTGATAGCTGGCATCATCCAACCCACTTCCTTTGAACCCCTGGACCTGTCCCCAGCCTGCGACTAGACAGTGAAAGGAGAAGCAGCAGAGCAAGGACAGGGATTGGCTCCCTACTACTAACATGAAACAATAAATCTGATGACCGGTCCACTTTAAACCCACACTGCATTTCCTGTTTTAGGCCTCATTCACGCTGTCATCTGCGCGCACGTACAGCTCCGTGCTGCGTGCAGGGCCGTATCGGGCAGCTCCCGGGAAGGACGGGTACTGCGTGTGGGACTACGCAGCCCTACGCTCACCCCAAGTGCAGGTCCGTGCGGGTGCGTGTTTCCTGGCTCGGACGCAGACAGGATCCATCCTGTCAGCGTACGAGTACGGACACTGGGACACGCACGGACATGCAGGTCAGGTGAGCATACGGCAGCGTACTCACATAGAGAAGGACGGGGGTTGCGTACTAATCACAGGCGGCACCTGTCCTTCCCGGGAGCTGCCCGATACCGCCGCGCACGCAGCACAGAGTTGTACGTGCGCGCCGATTACAGTGTGAACGAGCCCTTAGAATATGAACCAACTGGAGTCCCACCTAAAGGCAATTGAGAGTTCCGACCGATGTGTAGACGGTCACATGACTTCATTGAACGCCGAACATATCCGCCTGTCCCTTTCTTGTTGTTCCCCCCCCCCTCTCGATCTGCAATCCTATTAGTTCTAAAGATCCCCCAAAGTTTTTTCCCCACTTAAAAGCCGGAGACGCTCATTTCAATGTCATCGGCCCGCGTAGCTGCCGCCTCACGCCTCATAAAACCCGGCACGTCGGCGTTCCCCGAGCGCCAATATCCGTTATTGCCGGCATTTAATGCGAAGCGCTCGGCCTGTTTCTGCTCCGACACCAAAGCAGAATTTATAGCGTTATCTCTCAGGAAAATCGGTGACATTTCGGCTGAGAAATGCCAAGCGTTCCGCCGAGCCCCAGCGCATTGTGGGGGAGGAGAACGCATTCCATTTTGATCTTTATTAGCTGGGTAATTGTTATGTGCAAATCAGGCCACTTGTGCGCCGACGGCGAAGCTTATCCTAATGAAATGAAGCCATTCCGCTAATAACTGACGAAAGAATGCGTTTGGCCAACTGGCGGAGACAATGTGCTGCCGGCGCGTTTGGGACGTAACGATGCTGCAACGCGTTTGACATTACCTGTCTTTATGTATGCTTAGTGAGAAGCTTCGGGTTAAAGGGGAAGCGTCGCATGCGGAACAAGATAACAGTGTTGCAGAGGAGGATGAAACTCTTTCAATATTGATACAACTGTATACACGGCTCTTGATGTTGCTGGGAAGTCGGCAGTGGAAAGTCATTGGTGTCAGGTTTCAACCATCTGACTCTATAGCTGGTAAGCATTGCACTGGGACACAACAAAGACTTCTTCAATATGGCCGCTTCCAGAGAGGATCACTCTTACATTATAACATTATCGGGAAGCTGGTAGACGCAGCGGATACATTGTAGGCCGTCTGCTGATTTGTGAATGGCTTCATACTCTATATTGCCAAAAGTATTGGGACGCCTGGCTTTACACGCACATGAACTTTAATGGCATCCCAGTCTTAGTCCGTAGGGTTCAGTATTGGGTTGGCTCTTTGCAGCTATAACAGCTTCAACTCTTCTGGGAAGGCGTCCACAAGGTTTAGGAGTGTGTCTATGGGAACGTTGGACCATTTGTGAGGTCAGGTACTGATGTTGGGGGAGGGGCTTGCGGTCTCCGCTCTAATTCATCCCAAAGGTGTTATATGGGGTTGAGGTCAGGACTCTGTGCAGGCCAGTCAAGTTCCTCCCCACCTCCACCAAACTTTACATTTGGCACAACGCGGTAAAAGAAAATCTTTTCTTTTATACGCTTTCCCCATCTCAGTGCCGCTGATCTCCTGCAGCCTCTCTACAGCCACTTCCTGTCTACATGCACTCCAGCGATGGGTGCATGCCTTTTCTCAGGGTGAGTTTCCTGATGGTGACAACAGTGGACCATGCCTCTGTAACGTGGGTTGAAATGGCCACTTGTGAGCTGCTGTATGACAGGGTGACAACACATGAGCACAATTAGGAGACAAGGACAGAGCATTGTCACTCTATAACAGGAAGTGCCTGAACAAGGACCGTAATGGCAAGACCACCGGGGATTATTTTAATGGGCGACAACGCAAGGGCACGATTGGGAGACAAAGACAGAGTTGTTACCCTGTAACAAAGAGTGCCTGGACAAGGACCTCAATGGCAGGACCACTAGAAGTGGCATCACTAGAGGGGTGCGACCCTCACCCGGGCGACACCATTAGAGCCTCTGAAATATCGGGCACTTGGTCATGGGCTGAGAGCCCGAAAGTTTCTCGAAGGAGGATGGGACCCGGCGGCATACCTTATCCTGCCGGGTGAATTTCCCCTCCTCTCTCTGCCAGCATCCATCACCAAGATGGCCGCCTGCAGGTAACAATGCGTGACGTCGTTGCGCATGCGTGATGACGTTGCGTGTGCGTAATGACATCAGGCGCAATGGCATCACAGTGGGGTGTCACCCGGTACCCGCTCCAAGTGACACCCTGCCTTGTGATGCCCCTGACCATCAGGGATTTTTTTAAATAGGTGACAATGCAGGAGCACTATTTGTAGACAGGAAAAGAATGTTGTCACTCTATAAGAAGGAGAACCTAGACAAGGACCTCAATGGCTGGACCACCAGTAATTATTTCAATGGGTGACAACACAGGAGTACAATTGGGAGACAGGGAAAGAGCGTTGTCACCCTCTAACAGGAAGTGCCTAGACAAGGACCTCAATGGCAAGACAACCAGGGATTATTTCAATGGGTGACAACGCAGGAGCACAATTTGGAGACAGGGACTGAGCATAGTCACTCTATAACAGGAAGTGCCTGATCAAAGACCTGAATGGCAGGACCACCAGGGATTATTCTAATGGGTGACAACACAGGAGTACAATTTGAAGACAGGAACAGAGCATAGTCACCCTATAAAAAGGAGTGCCTGGATAAGGACCTCAATGGCAGGACCACCAGGGATTATTCTTATGGGTGACCACACAGGAGCACAATTGGGAGACAAGCACAGAGCGTTGTCACCCTATAACAGGAATTTCCTAAACAAGGACCTTCATGGCGGAGTCACACGGGATTATTTTAATAAAAGCTGCAGATTTTTATAGATTGAAAATGACTTTTGATCCGGCACGGGAATGCTTTCACTGATCGGGTTTGCATCGTGCACAAATGGTGCAGACACAGCGGCAGGATGAGACGGCGCGGTGTCCAGCAGTGGAATCTATTATAGCAAGCTGAGACGTTGTCACGTTCCCCCGCCTGTCCTATTCGTGTCTCCTCATCACACTTCCTGTAGCAGACCTCTGGGACCGGAGCCATACACAAGGCAGGCTCGTATTTTCCCCCTCTGCGGAGTGACTTATGGGGCGAGATTGTGTCCTGGTCCGGATCCGGACTCCAGTGCCTCTGTCTGTCTTCCATCATCGAGGAGCGCAGCTGTTACCCCGCCAGCCCCCATTCCTTCAATCTCAGCCTCCGGGGGCCTATCAACGTTTTGGACCCGATATAAAGGGCCCCGGCGATGATAAATGGATCGAGTTCCCACCGTGGACTGGTATGCCTGACGCGTACAGACGTGGAGCCGCCCGTGCCGTTCTCCGACTCTGGCATCTCGCCGTAGACTTGGGACTTCAGGCTTTTGGAAGCTGAAGATTAAGCTTTTATTAAAATTAAAATGCTAATAAGTCCGATAAAAAGTTAAAAACGGCATTTTAAGGCGAAGCAATCTAGGTGATCGTACTCGTGCATGCTAAAACAACAGGTTCTCTTTAACTTTGACACATACTCGCCTTCCCTTATAGACCCCATTTGGCGGCACAGAGAGGTATCCGTGTGTAAGCCCCGCCCCCCTAGCGTGGTTTAGCGCTTACACAGGGGTGAGTTATCAGAGGTCATGTGACTCCTCGCCCCCCCCCCCTCCCCCCCATGCAAGAGTGCTGAATGTCAGAGCGGCCAATG
>NW_017306394.1:1194506-1197755 GCF_000935625.1 Nanorana parkeri
GCTGAATGTCAGAGCGGCCAATGGCTGAATAGGTAGGAGGAAGGAAGGGGAGTCGCATGATTCCCCTGCTTTGCAGAGATTTTCTCTCATTTCCTGTTTTGTTTCTAGGACAGGAAGGGAAGGGATATCTCCCCAACGGGACACAGGCAAAAAATAATACTGATAGTAGTTTTTAACCCTTCCTTACTCTAAAACTTTGTGTGCACTTTAAATGAATACATACATGCACTAAATACCATATTTAAAGTGGACCTTTACCCCCTTTTACTAAAAAACACATCAGCATACAGCTCTGCGTGCTGATATAAAATCATCTTACGTTCATGAGATAAACCAACATTTTTATTTTACTTACAATTTCTTTTTTTCCACTTCCTGGTCTTCTTGGGCATGGGAGATGTAATCTGTGCCCAAGCGTTGCATCCTGGGAAGGTGACATCAGCAGAGCATTGCTGATAAATAAAGTTTTTGACATTTTCCCACACAATTCTGACTTCCTGTTCAGTAATTCCACAGACATACACCGCAGGGGGACCAGCTAAACCAGTTCAACGCAGAATTACTGGCAAGGTAGACATGTAGAAAAGTAAATAATTCATACCAAATAGTCGGGGTTGGTACATTTTGTAAATAAGTATTTTGTAAGGACCGGGCGTGTTGGCCAATAAAAGATTGCTGGAGGTAGAAAAATGAGCAGAGCAATGTGTGTTGTAATCATCATTACCCACAAGGGGGAGCCATTGCTCTGTTCTGAGTCTGGTCCAGTTATTATAAAGTGATCCAGAAAGCAGAGAGCCTGACCCAGGACTAAACATCTCAGCCCCTCACATCCTTCTCATCAATTCCAAATGTTGTGACATCAGCCCTAAAGGCCTGCTCCAAATTTCCCTCCTCCCACCTGGCCGGTTCACTCCTCGCATCTCCTGTCAGGGGGCCAAGGCAAAACTAATGAGCCCGGGCTCTCAGCAGGGGGACTGTTCCTGGTATAAGGAAATCTGAATGTCCATAGTGAGGATTCCCCGGGACAAATCACACTTCATATATGAACCGGAGTATAAAATGACACCCAGACATACTGCCGGAGGTCACACAGCTGGGAGATCAATCACATCATTCTATCTATCTACCTATCTATCTATCTATCTATCTATCTATCTATCTATCTATCTATCTATCTATCTATCTATCTATCTATCTATCTATCTATCTATCTATCTATCTATCATCTATCCCATTTCTTTCTTTCTTTCTCCTTCGCTCTCTCTCTCTCTCTCTCTCTGTATCTCTCTCCCTCTCTCACTTTCTCTCTCTCTCGCCTTCTCTCTCTCTGTATCTCTCTCTTTCTTTCTCTCTTTCTCTCTCTCTGTATCTCTCTCTCTCTGTATCTCTCTCTCTCTCTCTCTCTCTCTCTCTCTGTATCTCTATCTCTCTGTATCTCTCTCTCTCTCTCTCTCTCTCTGTATCTCTCTCTCTCCGTATCTCTCTCTCTCTCTGTATCTCTCTCGCTCTCTCTCTCTCTCTCTCTCTCTCTCTCACAGATCTGATAGTTTCATGTTTCAGGTGGAATAGCCTGGACAGGACAGTGACTTTGTGGAGTGGTGACTCTGTTACAGGTTGATGAAATGGTCGTGATGAAGACTCCGTGTAACATGAACACTAATAATTTATCGGATAGAATCGGCTCCAGCTACTATTATATTCCTCTCCCCCGGCCTATAACTTGGGATTTTGCACTTTGACCACCTCAGAGTCCCTGCAGTCTAATAGAACATCTGCAGAGTATGAGCACGTCGCGCTGCATTCTAATCATCCTCATATCCTAATGTTCAGATATAAATCATGTATACGCCAATAACACCGCCGTCTATAAGAAGCCTAGCAGGCCAAGAGATGGACATCTAAGGGAAGGAAGGGGCACCACACAGAATCATTGACAAGAGGATGCAGTCCTGCACAGAGCCATCCTGAAAGCCCTGCTTAACCTGGCAGCATACAAATGCTATGGAAGCATGTCTGGGCTTTCTGACTGTAACACAGTTGTATAATTGGCTTGATAGAATCAGAATTTTACTGAATTCACTTGGTTCCTGCAGCTAAATCCTGCACCCACCCAAATCTTGCACCACGCTGAACTGCACCACCACCACCAAGTGCTGCAGCCTCGGCTGCCTACAAGGCCAAGAAAACACAGTGAGGGGAATTTATTACAACTGGAGCAGACAAAATCTTGAGCAGCTGTGTGTGGCAACCAATCAGCTTCTCTCTTTCATTTTAAAATCTTAGAAGAACAATCTGAAGAGAGAAGCTGATTGGTTGCCGTGCACAGCTGCTCCAGTTTTGATAAATTCACCCCAAAATGTTTTCTTATGTGTGTCTTCTGCCCCCATGTGCTCCAAGATGGAGACTCTCATAGTTTAGAGTTAGGACTGCACTATGAGCAGTGCGGCTTTCACATCCTCTGCAGAAGACGTGTATCCAAACCTCTGTTATTAACCTTAGTGGTGAGACAAGTTGTTTTACATGCTGGTTTGTGAGTGTGCCATGATGCCTTTCTACTGTTCTTATGTGTGGAGAGATCGGCCGGGGAGGGGGGAGCTGAATGCACATAGTTACCCTCCAGACTTTAATGCGGAGCTGCACCTGGAAAATTGTTCCGGCGCTGTGTGTATCCCATCCACCAGAAGGTCGTCAATTACCCTCTCGCCAG
The DNA here is from genome assembly GCF_000935625.1 of Nanorana parkeri. NCBI lineage: Eukaryota > Metazoa > Chordata > Amphibia > Anura > Dicroglossidae > Nanorana > Nanorana parkeri. The sequence goes on from NW_017306394.1 coordinate 1,197,214, forward strand.
GAACATCTGGAGGACGAGACTGACTTATGGGATAATATCTAACACAGGAGTTTATGGCAACGCATATATAATACAAGGGATGCATCACAACTGGTAATTCAGAGTGCAAAGAGCGGTATGCAATGATAGGATGGAGCCAGAAGGTGGCGCCAAACGGAGAGCTAGCTCAGCGACATAGACAGTGTTAAAGCTGAACTCCGGGCAGATATAAAAGACACAAATTATTGCAGCTGTATCATTTAATTTTTTTTTTTAAATATGCAAGCAATGTAAATACCTGAATATAACTTGGTATCAGCCACTTGCAGAGCTCAGGTTGGCAGAGGTAGAAGCAGCACAAGAAGTAGAAGCGGCACAAGGAAACAATTGGCTGTGCTGCCACGCTTATGTATTAACTGTCCATTAGAGGGGAGGGGAGACTGAGGAAATGCTTCCTCCTGCTTGCAGGCTTATGACATCATCTCACACTATGCAAAGTGACTATATGGTGACGGCCCACAAATTCATTAATGCAGATTTGCAAAATTACCAAAGGTGCTATA
>NW_017306394.1:1197898-1221684 GCF_000935625.1 Nanorana parkeri
CCCCCCCCCCACATTGCAAGGGTTAACTATGATCCCGGCTGGCTCCTACACCACTCCCTCCAGCCTGTCTCCAGCAATGGTATGTCCCTTGGTGTCTCACAGGACCTTCAACTGCCAGAGCAGAGGGGGAATGAGGGTGAATAGACCAGTCTTAGGGTTCGTTTACACCACGGGCAGTGCATTCCGGTTAGAATCTGGACCGGAACGCACTGCCCGCATTGCGGCCGGCTCACTTTTTTACAGGGCTGGAGGGGGCCATTGAAGTGAATGGCACTGTAGCCACATTGTACCTGCAGTGCATTCCGGTGCGGTTCGATCAAAATGCTGCAAGCACTATTTTGATCGCACTGGAACGCACTGCAGGCACAATGATGCGGGGGTAGCCCCACTGCAATGGTTAAGATTTGATTTGCCAAAAGTTCTAACCAGTCACTCTGTAATCACTAATCAGTCCACAGAATCAGCTAACCAGTCCACAGGATCAACAAGTATTTTTCTGTACCTGCATAAAATGCACTTAGCCTGGAAGAAACAAACAAACCAGCCACCACATTTAAGGACTGCTAGGCTACAATATAATACATTTCTGCTTTTTGTTTTTGCAAAAATAGAGCATTAGGAAAAAAAAAATATATAAATCATCCGCTATAAACTACTAAACCAAAACAAGAATAATCAAAATGTATCATTCCCTTAAGGAAAAATGATGCGTAAACACTACCCTAAAGTGGCCACATGGTGGCAGCAGAGTTCCATTTCATTGCACACATTTACAGGTCATTTGTGAACAGTAAAGTTTACAGTGCGGAAGATCTATAAACAACTCAAAGTATCGTTTCAGATAAATATTTTTCCTTGCAAACTCAAAACAATATTTTCACTAATGGAGGGGGAAAAAAAAATCACAAATGTGGGTTTTGTGACTATTAAATTCTTCTATTGAATGCCACAGAAGACGACGCAGCTCTGGTTGTTTTTTTTGCATTGAAGAAGACGCAGCTCTGGTTGTTTTTTTTTGCATTGAAGACGACGCAGCTCTGGTTGTTTTTTTTGCATTGAAGAAGACGCAGCTCTGGTTGTTTTTTTTTGCATTGAAGATGACGCAGCTCTGGTTGTTTTTTTTTGCATTGAAGATGACGCAGCTCTGGTTGTTTTTTTTGCATTGAAGGGTGGCCGGACTTTATCTCAGACATATTTTGGAGAGACATTTTTATTGTAAATTAGGCGTGGACTATCTAGATTATTTGCATTCATTCCCAGAATCTCATTAATATTCACACGGCCCACATCGTACACTGCAAAGGAAGGCATTTCTGAGTCAAAGTAGTATTACTGTATACCACGAAGGGGAAATTCATCAAAACTGTAGCAGTCGAAATCTGGAGCAGCTGTGCACGGCAACCACTCAGCTTCTCTCCTTCGTTTTCAAATCTTGTCAGAGACAATCTGATTGGTTGACATGCACAGCTGCTCCAGATTTTGTCTGCTTCAGGTTTGATGAATTCCCCCCTCAAACTTTTTTGCAATAATAAATCCAGATCAATCAAATATATATATTGCCCAGCAAAGTATTTAATTAAATCTGTGCCTGAGTACTTACAGTCATTATGGTTCTGAACAGCTCCAACTCTCTCAGCTCGGCTTCCCAGAACTTCCTGTCCAGCACAAGATCACAAGGGACAGATCGATCTCCAGCAGCTGCCCATCTAATGGCTTGGAAAAGGAAAGACGGAAGAAAAGGGGGCAGGGGTCGGGTTGTGTCTTGTCTTGCTGTGTCTGTGTGTTTGGGGAGACACGCACATCTTACTAGCACACACAAGGGTACTGTAGCTCCGTAGGACCCTGCAACGGAAAGGAGCCACCCTAAAACAGGATATGGGGCCAGTGCTCTGGGGTCAGCTGATTCTGCAGGGAACTAAAACTTTTAAACATCAAGGAGCAGCATCCATTGTAAGTGATTTCATCAGCAATTATTTGAAATAGCGTAAAAATATGTTGACTTTAAGGCCTCATTCACACTGTAATCGGCCGGCATGTACAGCTCCGTGCTGCGTGCACGGCCGTATCGGGCAGCTCCCGGGAAGGACAGGGGCTGCGTGTGATTAGTACGCAGCCCCTCTCCTTCTCTATGGGAGTACGCGGCCGTACGCCGCCCTACGCTCACCCCAACTGCACGTCTGTGTGGGTGCAGGTGTCAGGATGGATCCTATCTGTGTTTGAGCCAGGACACACGCACCCGTATGGACATGCACTTGTGGTGAGCGTAGGGCGGCGTACGACCGCGTAGTTGCATAGAGAAGGACGGGGGCTGCGTACTAATCACATGCAGCACCTGTCCTTCCCGGGAGCTGCCCAATGCGTGCACCGACCTGTACCTGCGGCCTTTTCTCGCGTGAATGAGGGCTTTTTATTACTTTAAATATATATATATATATATACACATACACACATATACTTAGATAAAAAGGTTAAAAAAAAAACCCCAAACATTTCCAACCCCCCAAAAAAGGGGAAGACTTGCTGGATGACTTGCTCTCTTTCTGCCGTCACTCTCCGCTGTTTCTCTACATTCGGTATTTTGGTGATTTTGTTTTTTCTCATGCTGACGTCCTGAAAAGAAATGTCTTTCCTCCGGCACATCCCGCGTGGATGGGTGAGTGACAGAGACCAGGGAATGAGAGTCATTTCCAAGAGGCTTTATAATGGGATTTTCCTCAATGGTTCGGTGACAGACAGGCTTCTCCCGACTCCAACCTGAAAGTGATAGAACATCCCACTTTTTTCCCCCCGCGTGAATCCCTCACACACATCTCACTGAGACATCTTTCACCGATGTCAGCCTTCTTTGATGTCTCACATTCGGGTGTGTTGAACACTTGTTTTGTTTTATTTGATATCGTTCCCTGCGATTTCGGCGTGACGATGGATTCCTGTTCGTGGCGGGTTTCTCGCTGCACTTGTGAGATCAGCTGAGGTGTCGTCTTATAAAGATGAGAATCACATCCTGTTCTGGCTTCCTTATTATTCCCACATTCATATTTCATGTTAAACATAAACCCATTGGAGGGCCTGTCACCAGGAAAATGTGCAAGCCCTGGTGTCTGTGATGGCAGCGATCTCTAGCACTCTCCTGTAGTATGTCCCTTGTGTCTGACATTCACCAATACTGTATGTATATATATATATACACACACACACACATATGAGAATATATTTATATATGAGGAAACAAAAAATATGAGAATATAAATATATTTTTAAAAAATTCATATTAGTGGTCCGCGGGATTTAAAATGATGAATTTAGTGGTCCATGAGGTCCGAAAGGTTGGCGACCGTTGCTTTAAAATATCCTTTAGATGAATGTTAGCAAATATGTTACAGGTTGCGAAGGAGAACTTGAGCCTTTAAATTCAGTATTCACATGAATAAATAACAGAAGTATTATGAAGGGCCTGTGAAGTATATACACACCATCTGTATACAATGTATCGGCTTATTTTGACTCTTCTGACACATTTACGGCTGAAATTAAGACTCCATTATCCGTTTTAAACGATATTTTGACTCAGCAGTCGGTTGAGCGTGCGTGGGATGGGCGGGATAGCGCGAGCAGACACACGGAGGAGCTCATAAAACGCTCGCTTGTGCCTCGCTTATTCCTGGGCTAATTGGAAGGTGAGCGCGATGTACTTTGTAAAATACAACCGGCATTTATGGAGGTTATAAAGATTTTTTTTTTCGTGCTGAGAGGAACCTGCGGGCAGAGAGAAGCACTTTGTATAATTTCCATTTTTACCGGATTAGGTCGCGTATTTCACGTGAACCTGGCGCTGACGGGTTACTAGAAATGAGCAGCGCTGGTGGTCAGGGGCCTCAGTTGGGGGGCGCCTTTTATACCATGTCCTAAAAAGAAATTTATTTATTATCATTATTATTATTATTCTGGCGGGAAGCTAAAATAAATTAATTAACTTCAGAACTACCTGTAGAAAACCTTACGGGAAACCTGCACTGAGATCAATACGGGGCGATTGCTGACCAACTTATGAAAATACTAATTCAATACCTTCCGAGTCTCTGTTATGGTGCCTATCAGTCCTGCCTGCCAGTCTCCCCAGTCATTGCTCTTGCAGAGTCATACCGGCCAAAGACTAATTTCTGGTGTCTCAGATACCTGGGCCATTGCCTTTGCCCCCCTGCTTTGTTCTGTGGTTCAGTCCATCGAACGCTATGCCACTACTGTGTCCCTGCAAAGGAGTAGTGATGTAGCAGCCGGCGGATGTAACCACACAGGGTACACAGACATCCAGCCACCGGGAAGTGTCAGATACTGAAGATTCTTCAGCCAGTGCAGCTGTACAAGGGAACAAAGATCGGGGTCACTGGATCTAGGGCTGGTAAGTTACCAGTGCCAGGACCAGGTCCTCTGGCAGCCACGGTGAGGGTGCCAAAGTGCAACCTATTCCTGAGCTAAGAAGGATGGAGCTCGCACATCTGTACATACACTATATTGCCAAAAGTATTGGGACACCCCTCCAAATCATTGGATTCAGGTGTTCCAATCACCTCCATGGCCACAGGTGTATAGGATACCCAATAATATCCCAGTATCCCAATACTTTTGGCAATATAGTGTACAATGGCTGGGTCTGCACAGTGTACACAAAAAACAGCCGCCGTCTGCTGGGCCACCTTTTGGTCAAAGGACAACTGAATGGAATGGGAAAGGTTTCGCAGAGCGTGGTTAATCAGCATGTTAAAACAGAGCCAGGTTTCCATTAAAGCCCGACTTTTAGATTAAATCAGCTAAATACACTCCAGGTGCACAAAATCAAACGTTGTTCACAGTTATACGGTTGGTTTTCTTTAGCAAGCATTCACAGCTTGTCCCCTGCCAGCAAGCTACTTGCTCTCTGTGTGGAAACAGTGGTCCCTCTGCAGAGGCCCGATGTGCCCACTGCTGAGCCCGAGACATAACGCTGCAATAAGCAAATCTCATGCTCCCTACTGAATAAAGCAAAACTTGACCCACTCATTTTTCCCACAACAGCAAGTCCCCGTTTACACATATCATGAACGCGCGTCAAACACGTGCAAAAGTGCGCTCACGTAAAGCACACCAAACCCATAGCGCACATGTGTTGCCATTACTAGTTAAATGCAACCTGAATGCGGCCGAGCATTAAAATGCGCACAAATGCACAGGGGGAAAAAACGCCGAAACATGTCACAGAATTTGCTTCATGCGTGACTTTTCCTGCATTTGGCGTGCATTCGGCACCCATTGGAATCAATGAGACGCATGCCAATGCAGGAAACAAATGGGTAGGAGCCTGTGTCACCGCGAAGCACATTTCCACTATGTGTATGTGTGAACAGGACCATACTTTTAAGGCATGCCAACTGTCATGGTTGCCACTGTGCTTACTTTAGTTCTCAACCAAACTTTTAAGCAGTCCAATGGCTGGTGTCATAGCTGATCACATGTGCAGCACCCTAGCCACTGCAATCCAAATAGAGGCTAAGATGGCACCTTCCATGGCTGTAAAGGATAGGAGAGAGTAGTTCTGCATTAATCAGGGACATGTGGGACCTCTGCAGAAAGACCTCTGCTTCCACACAGAGAGCAATCTGATCTCTCCTCCTCTTCAGCTCTTTTTCATCCAACAGCTGCTATCCCAGCCTTTAGAATGCTGCTGCATGAAGAACACACAAAAGAAGCACCGCTTTCTCCATGGCTCAGAAAAGGAATGAGTCGGGCGCTTGCCCCTCGGAGCACATCCACGCTTCAATATGAGCCCATTCAAACAAAGAATAGTTTATTGAAGCTTGTACCACATCACTGATGTCCCGCTCAAGGTCCGCCCCTACTGACGCATTTCATCCAATCACAGGCTTCTTCGTAGAGAAGTGCGGCCAGCTTGTCTTCTGAAATACCGCTAACCTATTTTTGAATCCTGTCACCTGCTGGATGTAAGTGGTAAATTGGTTAAAAAACATTTTTTTTGTATGGAACATCATAAATCAATAAAGGAAATGCATAAAAATGTATATGCCTTCTAATCTTTGTATCCTTTGGCATTCATTCATTTGACAGAACACACTTAATGGCATTCATTTGGGGTTTACACCTGGAGTGTTTTTATACGATCGTGGAGACTTTGTAGACTGTAAGCTCCTCTGGGGCGGGACTAATAGCTCAATACACTATGTAAAGAGCTTTGTAATATGTTAGCACAATACAGGAAACAGGAAATAAACAGTTCAACTGAGAATAATAACATAACCCTAAACGTCCTCAGGTCCTCTGAAGCCTCAGAATGAATTGCTGATATTCTAGAAGGTTCCTGGTACATTTCAGGTTGTATTTTATATTTGGGAGCCTTTTAATAGACATCATTAGACGGGAGGCATCCTGTTTGTTCTCTTGCCTGATGCCGGATCCCTCACACGAGGTTTCAATTAGCAAATGAAGCGATGCAGATAAGAATGGAATTATATCATAATGCACCATGAAGTCATCTTTTTGGCCATATTGCCGGGATGCGGAAGCCTTTCATGTGGGCTGCTGTGGATTGGACGTCAGACGGGGAGCTGGAGCCCTCCATCGATGGCCGGCTCCTTGGGAGGTATTGCCCTGGGAGGAGAAGAGCATAAACGTAAAACCAAATTGCAAAAATATATATATTTTTTTATTTCGGATTCTGATGGAAATGGTTAAAATCCTGGTTATTTGTGTCATGTTGGGCAGATTTTCCTTTACTTCCTGCCCTGGGGACACAGCAGGAAGTTACAGTAGAGTAAAACTCTTGAACAGTAGTCACTGAAACAGATGTCACCTTTGAAATATTTCCCCTCACCTTATGTTCTGGTGACAGCTATAATATTTAGGATTTTTCCATCACTTTCTCTTCCCATCTCCCCAGTGAATACTGGCAGAAATATAAACCCAACAGGGAGCTCTAATCCTTCCACTCTCCACCCAAAACCATCAGGAAAGTTTGAAGCCAATTCTAAAAAGCTCCCACTAGATGGCGCTGATAAGTATAAAAATTCCTATACTCGTCAGCGCCATCTAGGGGGCACCAGTACCGTGCGGAACCTTTATGAATGAACCTCTAAATGTCCTCATTACCACATTGGTCCCGCATTGAACATGATGAGGTTGGAGACCGATGAATGACCGTTTATGTAGGTGGGCTGAGTGGAGGAAGACCTGGGCCAGTATGGACAGTGATTAGAAGAGGCATGGGCTATGACATGTAAGGAAGGAGGGGAGATATGGTAGAGAATTGACTCATCCTGGAGTGTCAATTCCCCCAGCAAGTTCAGAGGCAAATTGGAAGCTGATAGGATTGGTAAAGGAACGGAAAAACCAATGAAAGTAAGCATCTAGAGTACTTGGTTTCTGACAGGGTCCCTTTAAGTAATTCTCTGCTTTAAACTTCCCCTAGAATAAACAAGCATTGCTATCCCAGGGGCACAGACTGCTAATTTTTTTATATCAACCTTAAGAAATATGCGTCAATCAGATATAGAATAAATTATAATTTAAAGGAGTTGTAAAGTCCCAGCATATCCTCTCCTGTTATGACATCAGCATTGTGATAGGAATACATACTAGAGTTGTTTCTGATAATTCAATCAAAAGCTGACATGAAAAAAATCCCTTTTATGTAGTGAGCGCTGCCTTCCATCTGCCCATCACTTCCACCAACTTCCTGGATTCCCAGTGTGCTTTGCGTCCCTTTCCCTGCTGCTTGATGTGATGCAATCTCCATTTCTACAAAGGGTACATATCCCATGATGCATTGCTTCCAGCAAGCAATGATAATGTTACATTGTTCAGATGTTGAGTTGTAGTTCAGAAGGCAGGCTCTGTGAGGGGGGTGACACCAGGAAGTGCATATTCACAGGGCTGAGTGAAAAGGTGTTAGTGCATTGAGGAAGTACATCCTATGGGCATCTTCAATAAGTCAGTTTACAAACTTCTAGATGGATCTGGGTATTAGCAATGGGAGAGAACTTATGAAAACTCAATATAGAAATACAGATGATTTATTTTCAGTTTTTGACCACAGAGACCCTTTAAAGTAGTTTATTACAGAGGCTGGAGATGGTGCGGTTGACATTTTGGGAATTAACTTCAAAATCCTAACTCGTAGTTCAGAACGATGAGTCTGCGGGTCAAACCCTGACAGTCCCCAGGAATGCCAATCAAATTTAGCAGCAGGTTTATTTCATTCTTACTCTGACCTGTGTTGGCTGGCCTATGAGGAAAAGCACGATCGCCTCGAAGAGCTGATTGGCGCTTAGGAAGTGTAATTTATAGAGTGACAAAAGCTCCACTGAGGTCATTTATTTGGCTAGAGCGGAGGTAGGCCACTATTTTTGCCGTGAAGACAGTATCCAGAATCCCCCCCCCAAGTAAAGTGCTGCTGGGCAAACACAAGCTTCGGCCCATGACAGACAAAGCTCCTGTTATGTATTTACCATGTGAGAGGGCTGAATGGCGCTCATACACGGGAGTTTAATAGAGCACGCTGAGAGGAGATTCTGCTTCTGCACAATTTCACGTCAAATCGAAAGAAAAAAAAGAAAAAGAAAACCTTCCAGCTGCATAACATTAGCGACAACGGCGAGCTTTACAGTGACAGCCGTTAGAGTGCCATTACGCAGGATTTACAATGTCGCTTTCTGCGTGTGCTGAAAATCGCTCTGCTCGTGGAAAAAGCAAGCTGAAAAAATTACCTCATGGAAGACTGAAGCAATCACTTTATGTTTCTTCATTTTTTTTATCATTACCCAACAAAACGTTACTTGTTGAGCCTCAGCGTGAAGCTGGCCGGCCGCAGGAGCTAGATATAGCCGCGGCACGTGCTGGCTTGAAGGTAGATGGACACTAGACATGTGCGATTCGTTTAGTTCCGAATCGAAATGCGGACAAATTTTGCAAAATTCGGACACATCCGAATTTCCAAATCCCAATTCATCCGAATGTGTCCGAATTTCCGTTTCTGAAACTTCAGATCCTGTCGGAATTTCGTTTTAAAACTGAATAGAATCGGACATGTGACTTTTCTGGCCAATCAGATGTGTTTTTCGTTTTTATGCATGCGAATTTCCGAATCGCATTCGGGAGCTCTCGAATGCCATTTGGGTCTGGGAGCCTCAGATTTAGTTTTATGTATATATCATTATAATACAGGATTTATATGGCGCCAACAGATTGCGCAAAGCTTTACAATATAGGGAAGACATTACAATACAATTCAAGATAAGATGGCAAGGAGGGCCCTGCCCGTGAGGGCTTACAATCTAAAAGGGAGGGGCCAGTGATACATGAGGAGGTGGACTGTGTGGGGATGAATTGTTTGAGAAAGTGATGGTTGAGTGGTGAGGTTGAGGTAGGATAGGCTTCCCTGAAGAGATGAGTCTTAAGGGATCACCTAAAGGCAGTCAGAGTGGGAGATAGACGGACAGGTTGGGTTAAAGAGTTCCAGAGGATGGGAGAGACTCTAGAATAGTTCTGGAGGCGAGCATGGGAGGAGTTGACGGCTCCCAATGTTGCCGCACTGAATATTCGATCGTACTACAGAATACTAATTATATATACATAATACTAAAGCACAGGTACAGGTACCGATATTTTGCTTTCGGTACTCGCTGATACCGAGTACCGATACTGGTGATTCCGCTGGCATGAAGCTGGCCTCCCGCCAATCAGGAAGCCGGGCGGCGGGTAATGACATGCCACCCGGCTTTCTGATTGCCCGTGAAGCCGGCACCATGGTGTTCGACCTGCTCAATGCTGATTGGCCAGGAAGCCGGCTTCCCTGCTAATCAGCAAGGAGCCGGCTGTTCTCATACTTGCCGAAATGCTCCTATAACTTCCCCGATATCGGAACTTCCGGTCAGAGGAAGATTTCCTCTGACCGGCAGTGCCATAGGGAAACAGGGAGCCGGCTTCCTGGGCAATCAGGAAGCCGGGTGGCGAGTAATGACCCGCACAGAACGAACGTTCACAGAGATTCGCAGGTCGAATGGTTATGCAAATTATTTTATATACAGACCCCTATGTTATTGCTTTCTTAAAGACCAAAAGAGCAGTTTATCGGATCACAAATTTTCTTTCATCATTACACGGGACTTGTTTCGGTTTCATATGGTTGGGCTTGGATTTATGCCAGGACTTCGCCTTTAAGTTACACAAAGGCCTCATTCACATGAGAAACGGCCGGCACGTACAGCTCCGTGCACGGCCGTATCGGTCAGCTCCCGGGAAGGACATTGGCTATTGTAGACCGGTTGGCTGTATTTTGGGAATCAGAATTCAGCATTCTACTGTAATTTACATTTTGGCCTCATTCACACGAGAAACAGCCGGCACATACAGCATGTGATTAGTACGCAGCCACTGTCTTTCTCTATGGGACTATGCCGCCGTACGCTGCCATACACTCACGCGCCCTGCACGTCCGTGCGGGTGTCCGTACTCGTACGCTGACCGGATGGACACCCGCACCCGTACGGACCTGCACTTGGGTGAGCGTAGGGGGGCGTACGGCCATGTAGTCCCATATAGAAAGACAGGAGCTGCGTACTAATCACATGCTGTATGTGCCGGCTGTTTCTCGTGTGAATGAGGCCAAAATGTAAATTACAGTAGAATGCTGAATTCTGATTCCCAAAATACAGCCAACCGGTCTACAATAACTCGGCAGGGAAGACGTGTTTAGCGTGGAAGGGGGAATGGAGAAATAACTACCAGTGTATGGGACCAGCGTTTAAATAAGTCATTTCTAAAGAACATTTTCTCAGCTGATAATCATTTAATGTGGAATAGAGGCGGCATCTATAAACACCTCAACGTATAATTTCAGGTGAATCATTTTCTTGGTAAATGCAGACTGATGTTTTCACTAATGGAGGGAAAAGCACAAACAGGTGCGTCCCGGGTTTATTAAAATGTTTTATTGCAGCTCACAAAAAAACGGAAAAAAAACACAGTCGCTCTATAAATTGATGGCGTTTAAATATGACTGGATTTTATCTCGGTGACAGTAGATGGATGGCCTGGGTTTGGGAGGGAATCTTTCATCATAAACCGAGCACAGAATGTCTGAATTATCTGTAATTAATCAAACTATCTCATAAATATTGATGGATGCGTCTGTGGCGGTCTCTTTCCCAGACTGCAAAGAGGACCTGTCACATTCGTGGTAAAAAGATCAACAGCAGGCAGCAAACGGAATCCATCAATGATCTGCTGAGGGCATGCAGGTAACTCTGAAATGAACCTGAACAAGATTACTTTAACAGGGTTATTCACTAAAGGGTGAAGAGTTTGGAGAAGGCAGGAGAAGGGAACAATCAAGGACCAGGGGCGTCCCGAGGCTGGGTGACACCCGGAGTGGTAACCGAGTGTCACCCCGCCGAGACGTCACTGCGCATGCGCTTGACGTCACCAAGCGCGTGCGCGCTGACGTCATCGCGCACGCGCGGCAGTATTCTGATACCTGCCGGCGGCCATCTTTGTGATGGACGCCAGCAGGGAGAGGAGGGGAAAGTCACCCGGCGGGATAAAGTATGCCGCCGGGTCCCCTCCTCTCTCCTGATACTGTCGGGCGTTCGGTCTATGACCGAGCACCTGACTTTTCAGAGGGGGTGACACCAAAATGACTGTGAGTCATTTTGGTGTTACCCCTCCAATGGTGTCCCCCGGTTGCGGGCCGCACCCCCCACACCCCCTTGTGACGCCACTGTCTAGGACAACATAGCTGACCTGGAAAGTGAGCTGAATTGGAGAATTTTTCCAAATCAGCTATGTTTTTATGTTAGTTTGCTCTGTGCACTGTGTATTCTAAAGAACTGCTAATAATAACTATTTTGAAAGCTTTTTTCTCCTTTTCTTTATCCTTTGTTACATGTGCTGCTGATCTCCTGCAGCCCCATTTGCACCCGTTTTCTGTCTACATGCACTCCAGCAATGGCTGCATGGCATTTCTCAAGACAGGTTTCCTGATGGTGACATAAGTGGACCGTGTCTGTGTAATGCGTTTTAAAATGGCCACATCAGATGCCCATGTTACAAAGAAAGATAGCAATTAGGAGACAGGGACACAGTGTTGTCACCCTATAACAGGAAGTGCCTGAATAAGGACACTTGTAGTCTATATCAGATGCCCGTGTGACAATGCAAAATAGTCCCCCTGTTCGTTGTTTAAGCCCTGATTAAGAGGGATTCCTGACCCCCGAAACACATTGGCTGTGTGTATCTTCTCGTTGCCATTTGTGAAGCCAATAAAGGTTTTTTTGGACTCTTGAGACGATTACCTGGCTCTCTTTTTTTTTTTAGTCTTCTTTTACTTTGGTTGACCACTGCTAGGACGCAGACAAGCGCACCATAACAACCAATGACACTGTGGGGCTGCCAGCATCTTAGCAACCAATGACACTGTGCAGCCCGGTCGGTAGCCACCAGTGATCCTGTGCGGGTCACTAGGACACAGACGGCCCTGAGTTTGGTTGGCTTAGACAGATTTTGGGTTGGGATTAATGGCAGGGTTATTCAAGAAAGGGTGAAGAGTTTGGAGAAGGCTGGAGAAGGGAACAATCTAGGACAAAATAGCTGATTTGGAAACATTCTTCAATTCAGTTCACTTTCCAGTTCAGCGATGTTGTCCTAGATTGTTCACTCCTCCCGCCTTCTCCAAACTCTTCACCTTTTGGGAATAACCCTGTTAATGTCCAAAGCCAGGTTGCTCATCGCTACTCCTGAACTTGGCTGGTCAGCCAGCTCATAGACTCAACATCGTCTGCCAACTCGACAGTCTGGGGGCGTCTGGGTGCAGATATTTCAGGAAATTTTTTCAAATAGTCTGTATTGTTTGTGAGTTAAATCCATGATTTAAAGCCCAACTTCATTCCTAACAGAGCAGGCAAGGTTCTGGTTTTTATTGGCTGTCAAGAAAGAAAGTGATGGGACACAAGCAGAAATACATTTTTAGTAGAGGATGGGTTAAACCTTCTGATAATGTTGAATGTCCAATCAGCTTGTTTTTGGTACAAGGGCACCAGTGGCGTCACAAGGCGGGTGGGGCCCGCACCCGGGTGACACCATTGGAGGGGTGACACCAAAATGACTGACAGTCATTTTGGTGTCACCCCCTCTAAAAAGTCGGGCACTCGGTCATGGACAGAGAACCCGACAGTGTAAGGAGAGATGAGGTGACCCGATGGCATACCTCCTCCCGCCGGGTGAATGTCCCCTCCTCTCTCTGCCGTCGTCCATCACCAAGATGGCCGCTGGCAGGTGTAAATTAGATGACCGCTCTTGCACGATGATGTCATTGTGCACGCATGTAGTGATGTCATGCGCATGCGCGGTGACGTCGCTGCAAGGTGTCACCCGGTCTCTGCTCCGGGTCATACCCGGCCTCGGGACGCCGCTGAATGCCACTACTGCACATCTGATTGGCTCCTTGTGCTGCTTCTCCTTCTCCCAGTCTGAGCTTTATATATATATATATATATATATTATATATACAGGGACTGCAAGAGGCTGATACCAGGTCAAATTCTGGTACTTACACTGCTTGCATATAAGAAATACAATTAATGACGTATTAACGAATAGAAAGCTGCATTCATTTTTGTCTCTTATATCTGCCTGGCGTACAGCTTTAAGGGCACCCTGACACACATAAAGGTCTATGCGGCGATAACATGTTTCAGTTGTAGAAGATTATTAATTCTCTATCTTGCCAGCCTCGATAAGTTGGGGGCCTTGCAGACGGAGGCCACAGCCATCTCAAGTATGTCTCGAAACCTGAGATGCGTTCAGGCTGCACCGTTACAGGGAGACAGTGAATCTATTGTACGATCTGGGGAAGGAGTGTGGGGGTAATTGAATTCTTAAGGTGTGTGTCACCAGCCTTGAGCGCTGAAAGAGATTCGAGCTTTCTCCAGGCCTGAGTGGCGGGCTCTGATAACTAAATCCATTCTATCATTCTCCCAGTGCAAGTGATACTCACCCAGCATTGCTCCGTCACAGGGCTGTGACAACACGTTTCAGGGGTAATAGGGAAAAGCAACTGCAAAATGCATCACTCCAAACGTTGTATCAAGCGTGATATTGCTAGAAAATGAGATTATTTTATGAGCTGCTGCTTCCTGACACCTGAAAGGGAATCCATCTGCCATCCCTTTAAACAGGTTTACCTGTTAGAGAGATATGAAATGTGTTAGCCGGCGTGTTATTTTAGCTGAATACATTTAGCCCAGATTTGTGCACAGGGGAACAGAGAGACCAGGCGTCAACAAAAAAAGTCAATCAGGGTATTGGAAATTCTGCAAGCAAAGCATTGGAATTGTGCTGAAAGCTGAGCTCTGGGCTTGAAAACTTCAATTTTAATATATCTCTCAATAGCCACAAAGGATAAAAAGTCACTTTGTGTGCTCCGAAAGCTTTTGGAAGCCCAGATGTTAACTTGTTAAAGTAGCAGTGGCATCATCACTGTGCATGTACATATCCTGAGCACAGAGCAAAGCCGTGGGAGGGGCTGGTAGGTCCACCCGCTACAGGTTGCCTGCAGAAAAGTGCCGGAGGGGAGGGGAGATAAGACCAGTCACCTTGCCCAAGAAGAAAGAGCAGCAGTGACTAGCGGTGTCACCCGGTGCGGTCACGTGCACTTCACTGCCATCTTGGTGATGGTCGCCGGCAAAGAGAGGAGTGGACGTTCAGCCGCCGGGATAAGGTATGTCCTTCCTCTCTCTAATGCAGCTTTTCAGAACGGGTGACACCAAAATGACCGACAATCACTTCTGAAGGTGTCTCCCAATATGGGCTCCACCTCCCGCTCTCCCCTTGTGACACCTTTGGCAGTTACCGGTCTTTGTTACAGGAAGCTCCAAGTTTCATACACTTAAAACAAAGTGCTCTTATCCTTTTTCCCCCTTCCCCTGAACTAACCTAACTCCCCCTCCACAGGCTCACGCTTACCTCGATCCAAGGACTGCGATTCCGTTGTTTGTTTACATCCTGCAATGGAAGTCTTCACTGTCCTGGTGTTGCCTGTGCATTAGCGTTCTATAGATTCTATGGGGCTGGGGCTTTGTCCTGAAGCCAAAGATGGCTCAATGGCAGAACTACTGCCCTAGTGGCCCACACGGGCACTATGGAGCTCAGGAAATAGGGAGGCTGGAGCAGAAGCTGAGCCGAGGGGAAAGAGACAGAGATGGCACGGTGAACATGTTCTGGAAGTACCACATGCCATCTGATGGATGGTAAGCAGATTATTGGATGGCATAAAGGTCATATTCTCTACACTGTGTGATTTGTGGAGGAAAGGGGGGGGGGGGGGAGGGGCTAGGAAAGCCACATGTAAAATTTTGCTATGGGGCCCTGTAATTTCTGGATACGCCCCTGAGACGGCCCCATAGAGGCCAAAGACGAGCCCCATAGAAGTCTATAGGACTGCAATATGTAGCCAGGCTAGTGAAAAATGATAAAATGATAACACCTCATCAGATGTTTATTGACAAGCATCAGCCAGGGTTTGAACCAGACAAATATAGGCAGTTTGTTCAGCCATTTACCCAAACCTAAAGCTCATCCCTGCCCGGTACAAGTATGTAGATAAGGTCAAAGTCAAAGCAAAGTCCAGAGTGCTTATCTGCAAAGAGATTTCAGCAATGGAAGTCATTATATTACTCACAGGAAAGGTTTCCCTTAAAAGTTGCATGGGCGACACCAGCAACATATACACAGCCACGACAGCCCAGATCTGAGCTGTAAAATGTAGACAATTGTGCAGTTTAGAGAGGGTCCTTTTCTGTTCCAGCATGGCTGTGCTCCTGTACGCGAAACCAGTTCCATGAAGACATGGTTTGACCAGTTTGGTTTGAAGGAACGTGCAAAGAGCCCCGACCACAACTCTACTGAACACCGTTGGGATGAATTGTGAGCCAGGTCTTCTCATCCACCATCAGTACCTGACCTCATAAATGGGCACAAAATTCCTACAGACACCCTCCTAAATCTTATGCAAAGCCTTCTCAGAAGAGTGGAGGCTGGTATAGCTACAAAGAAGGGGACAACTCCATAATAATGCCCATGGTTTTGGAATGGCATGTCCCTGAAGCTCATATAAGTTTCATGGTCAGGTCCACAACGTATGAGCTATATAGAGTATGTGCTGTCACAATCTCAGGGCTCCATCACAACCACCATGACCGTCAACCCAGATTCTTTGCTTTTTTCCACCAGTTGACCCAGAAGCAGCCCCACAACTTGACTTGGCCCTCAGCCTGCCTGTTGAGATTCCAGAAAGAAAATGCAAGTCCTTTGAGAACACAGTATCAGTGTATGTAGATATTTCATTAAACTCAAAAGACTCAAAGAGAAAAAAAAATTCTAATATTTGTGACTGATCTTGGAACCAGACTGGCTCCTTGTTGAGAAGAAAAAAAATGAAGGAAATAAAAAAGACAGAAGAGACTGTGAAACATGTCAGCATGGGGAAAAAGTAATTTTCTTGACATTTGTCTGGAGAGAATCCATTAAATCCTGAATACTGCACTTCATTTCTATGCTAGGCCTGGAATGTCAATAAATTACTGTAAAGTTTATCATCAAATCAATGCAAATGTGTATGCAGAGCTTTTTTTCTTTGCTTCAGGTAATCCACTGAAACATTGTATCCGTCTGATTGTCAGAATCTCTTATTGACTCTTCAAATCATCGTGGGGGCCCTCTGGAGCTCATCTTACCATTACATGCTGAATACATTCATCTTTCTTGCTGATTTTCAAACAAGAGCCACTTGTAAACAGCTTCAGATTAATTAGGCTACCTTAGTTGGCCTTGATTTTGCTCCGAAAGGATGCAGGGCTGTTTGTTATCTAAAAGTAGGCTAGCTATATTTTATAATCCCTTTTGGCATTGCTTTTAAAATCCATCTTTACCATAAGTCACAGGGTGACAATGCAGGAGCACAACTGGGAGACAGGGACAGAATGTTGTCACCCTATAATCCGGAAATGCATGAACAAGGTCCTTCATGACAGGATCAGCGGGGATTATTTTAATAAAAGTTGCACATTTAAAAGATTGACAGGTACCTTTGAAATCAAAGCCCAAACCTAGTTGCCCACCGGGGTGGATTTTGGATTTGACATGTTAAAGCTTATTTGGCTTACATGAGATTTTAGTGATTAGGTGTATATTTTTATTGGCCCAAATCTGGACCCCTCTGGGTAGATTCATAAGGATAACTGGGAAGAAGGTCAGGCTGGCATGGCAGCTCTCTAGCCTTTGAGGAAGTTTGGTGCTGGTGATATATTTGGCCAGTGGAAGATCACCTTGGGTTTAAATGGGAAGATCCACCAGTCATCCAGCATTATATGGACCATCCATAGAGATGAATAGGACGGCACAAGGTAGAAGATGTTTTCAATGTAAAGACAGTGTGGAGCTAGGCAAGGCTGCACAGTGAAGAACTGCAGTGTGGGGTTGAAGATACTGTATTTAACTATGCCAGCTCCACTCAGGGGGTGGACGGTGAAGGATGGGGTTACTTAAATTGCACTTGTGCCCAGGCTTTTGATATTAATGTTTTTGTAAATCCTTACCGAGTACTAAAAGCCATCCCTGACCTCTCTAGTGTCATGTACTGTAAAGTAATTCCTCCTTAAAGATTACAACAATGACTCTAGCTGTAACCAATTTAGTTGCGCTGGAAAAACTATGTGAAAACACCAGCTGCAACAATGTGTATAACTGTGATCAATGTGAGCAATTATGTTGCGTTTGGTAGTGAGCAATGTTCTTATTGTGTCATCTTGCTATTTATATTCAAGTGAAAAAAAAATAAAAATTGATGGATGAATGAATAAAGATTCATAAATTAGTGTAAAATATGTATAATAAATAAATAAATTATTATAATTAGTACACTGTGTGTTTGTTCTGTTCAATATTTCGTTGGTAAAAAATGTGATAATAAAACAGTATTCTGTGATTAAACGCTCAATCCTACGTCTGTAGGGATTACATATACATTCAGATTCAAAAGGTTGATCTCATCATTGGATTGGTTGATTATAATTACACGGCTATACAAAAAATAGCTCACATAAAACCATTTATCATCGCCCCAAAACGAAAAAACTAAAAAAACAGAAAGAAAAGCAATGTCTCCATATAAGACGTGGATTAAGGTTACGCAAAAGATTCTTTCAATCACCAAGGCATTTAACTCTTTCACTCTTTTCATTTTTCTCCTCTGAGTGAAAGAGTTAAAGCGTTTAATCACAGAATACTGTTTTATTATCACATTTTTATTATCACATTTTTTACCAACGAAATATTGAACAGAACAAACACACAGTGTACTAATTATAATAATTTATTTATTTATTATACATATTTTACACTAATTTATGAATCTTTATTCATTCATTTATTCATTTATCCATCAATTTTTTATTTTTATTTTTCACTTGAATATAAATAGCAAGATGACACAATAAGAACATTGCTCACTACCAAGCGCAACATAATTGCTCACAATGACTCTAGCTGGGTTTCATTAAGTTCCCCTTCCCTGTGTCCAGTGTGGGATCTTAGAGCACTTTTTTTTTTTTTACAAATTTTGGAATCTTACATTTTTTTCCTGTGGCTCCACACCTGAAATACATGCCCAAGCAGCATAACCCACTCAATGGAGAGTTACCAGAGTCCACTGAATTTTAGACACATACTAGGGCCAATTTATTACCTACCAGCATACATTTGGAAAGTGGGAAGAAACCCACAGGAGCACAGAAAGAGCATGAAAACTTCATGCAGGTAGTATCCTGGCCAGAATTCAAACCAAGAACCCCAGTGCTGCAAGGTGTAAGTGCTAACCACTAAGCCATTGTTATTTTGTAACAGCTTCTAAGCGCCTGCTGTGTGTTTACATTAGAAGACTGGCAGGCAGCCAAGATTCTGCTCTCTATAGAAAATAAAGGGGAGTGTAGTAATTTCCGTGTGAACTTTGAAGATACATTTCTACACAATGCCTATAGCTACCGAGGTAAATAAGGGTTTGCTTTAAATTACTCTTAACTGCTTTTTCAGAATATATTTATATTTTTTAGTGTATAATCTGGGCACATGTTTACTTTAAAGGGTTAGTTCGCCTTTTTACAAGACCCCAGACCTTGCTGCATTTATCCATCGCCTACTGCCAATGCCAGCCCATAAAACAGACCCGAAAACCTTACTACACCACCCCATAGGCTGTATATCAACATAATGCTTGCAGCCGGGGGGTTTAATGAATTCACAGCACCCTCTTCACTCCCCTGGTCTCTGCTGCATTTACCTGCAACAATTACCATCGTCCATCAACCATCGGGGAGGGTGGTTTGGGCGTGAGCAGGGGCGTCCTGAGGCTGGGTGTCACCTGGAGCGGAGACCGTGTGACACCCCGCCGTGATGTCATCGCACATGTGCAGTCGTCTTATTGACGCCTGCCGGTGATGGACGCCGGCAGAGAGAGGAGGGGATGTTCACCCGGCGCGATGAGGTATGCCGCTTCGTCCCCTCCTCTCTCCTGACACTGTTGGGCTCTCGGTGCCCGACTTTTCATAGGGGGTGACACGAAAATGACTGCCAGTCATTTTGGTGTCACCCCTCCAATGGTGTCACCCAGGTGTTGGCCGAACCCTCCTTGTGACGCCACTGGGCGTGACTAGGGTGTTTTGTGTAAGTTAGCATCCGGCACCCTTTTTGGTAGTGTAAGATCCTTGGTTTCTTGGTGTTTGCTGTGGTTCCCTCTGCTGGCCCCTGTGTCCTGTAGTTTTGTAGTGGCCGGCAGAGGACACCACAGAGCTCATCAGGGAAAGTCAGCATTGTCACGTCCAGAAGAATCAAATGAAGAAGATCTTTGAGCAACCCTCTGTCTTCAACTAAGCCAAGTTCAGTGTTGTGGGCAGTGGGACAGATAAGTATTAATTGCTTGCTTTGCAGGTAGACATTTATTTTAAAACATTCCCTCACTAATAAACTATACTGTTTCCTTTCTGAACTTCTCCATGAGCGTGTTCAGAATTACAGGAGAGGTTTTTCTTTGCTTCCCTCCAGAACAGAGTTTTTCGAAAATCCGGCTTGTCAAACTGTATCTCATTTCACAATTACGCCGAAACATTTTGAAAATAAGTTGCAGATGGATAATTAAGAGGAGCTGAAAATCCTGTATTAAGGTCACATTACATTGCTTGTACTTTTTAATTCATTACATCTTATTGTTTGTGATGGGGTTTTTTTTTTGGTAACGTTAGAACACCCAAGTTTGCAATTTAAAGCGGATCGGCGGATCGGTAGTTCCGCTGCTCTTGCCGTAACCTGCAAGTTTGCATAGCATGCTCATCTGGCTGTTTGCCCTCCTCCAGCGCTGACACATCAGAGATTTCCCTCGCTGTCCCTTGTTGCTCTGCCCGCTTCCATCCTCTCTCAGTCTTCTTATGGGTTCTTGTTGTTGCTCTTCAGCGATTGGGTGGGCACCTGTGATGTAACACCTGCACATGCATGCAACAGTTAAAGTGATATTAAAGTGACATTAAAGGCACATTTGTTTTCCCCTCACCCCAACGTTAATTAAAGCACTTACCTTAAATAATGTCTTTTAATCCGATCTTCTTCTTCTTTCCTGTAGTTTTCAGCCTTCTCTCCAGCGAATCTCCGATTCAGCGCTGATTCCTCTGAGCTTGCTGGCACGTACTCTCCCATGGTGTCTGCATGCGGGTGCACGCGTCCATAGACTTACCTTGTGTCTTTCCTCGAGTCCCGGTCGAAAATGTGAACTGCGCATGCGCCCGCCCCAAGATGCTTTGCGGCCGCCCGTGCAGTTTCACATTTTCGGACAGGAGCGTGCGGGGAACACACAGGTAAGTTTAAAAAGCGTAAGTTTGGTTTTTTTACTTTTTGCATATATCTACAGCTTGCTAGCAGTAGATATATGCAAAAAAAGCTGAGGGTTTAGAAACCCTTTAAAGTCCACAGGGTTTTAAGCTTTTCTAAATGCCGATGAAATCACTTACAATGGATGCTGCTCCTTGATGTTTAAAGATTTTAGTTTCCTGCAGAATCAGCTGGTCCCTTGAGCACTGGTCCTGACTTCCTGTTTTAGGGTGGCTCCTTTTTGAAGCAGAGTGTGTCCCATGCAGTCTGTGCAGGTGCACGTTGCTGGGCTGACTTCTGGTGATGGGCTCGGGCGTGTTCGCAGCTACACATACCGAGCACGCAAAGAAACTGACAGCGCCAATCACAGGTACTGAGACATTATCCCGGTCCGCTGCTGCAGAGATCAGGAAATGTCTCCGTGCCTGTGATTCTCGCTGCGGCGCTGTCAGCTTCCTGGCGAGCTCGGCACGTGGAACTGCGAACACGCCCGAGCCCATCACTACTGACTTCCCTCGTGTCTGGAAGAAGGGTTTGAGCTGAATTAAATTGTATCTTTTATAGCTGTCTGGAGTTCCGCTTTAATGTGCCGTAAAGATCTGAGAACCGACAATTCCTTCAGCGATGTTACCTAACAGTGCGGGATCATCCCGCCGCTCTTCGTTCCACTCTTCCGCTTTATGTATCCCTACCTAGTTGACCGGGCAAGGAAATGAAGAGAACGGAACTGGAGACGGTTTTTATTAATGTTGCACTTTATTATTTTAATTAACTTCTTGCTCTTTTTGCGGCAGTAATTATTTTTTAATCAGATCGGTGAATAACCAGACAGGGCTTGGCCAACCTCCGTTACCTTCGGCGGATAGGTGTTGTACGATTAACTTAATTAGCCTGTCAGGTTTTTCCTAATATATGGCATTACCGGGGAGGAGAGAACGCTCGCCGCGTCTTCAAGGTTAATTAAAAGATATAGAGCGTTGGAAACTAGTCAAACATTGGTCCACTTCCAGCTCTTTTATTTGTCATACGTTCAAGGTGGAAAACACGGTGAGATGACGGCTCGATGAATCAATTAGCCGGCTTCTTTGTAGCGGTTCCTCAGAAAGCTGGTTCGCGGAGTGCGCCCGTTTAAAGTTGTGCTTGAGAACTTCAGGAGAAAACAAAGTTAATTGGTTGTATACTTCAGTCATTTCATATTCAAAGTGGACCTATCAGCAGATGTTCTTTTATGTGAAGTGCACACATGCCGAGTAATGTGTCATGTAACACTCCCAGGTATTTATTACCTCTCCGAGGCGGGGTGACACCCGGTGCGGGTACCGGGTGACACCCCGCAGTGACGTCATTGCGCACGCGCGTGATGACATCACACGAGGTACCACTGTTACTTGCAGGTGGCCATCTCGGTGATGGATGCCGGCAGAGAGAGGAGGGGACGGCACCCAGTGGGATAAGGTGTGCAGCCGGGTCCCCTCCTCTCTAGAGCAAATGTTGGGCTCTCGGTCCTTGACCGAGTGCCCGACTTTTCAGAGGGGGGGACACCAAATGACTGGCTCACCCCTCCAATGGTGTCACCCAGGGTTGGGCCGCCCCCCCCCCCCCTTGTGACGCCACTGCACAGGACTCCCCCTGACAATGTCTTCATCTGCTTTTCTCTCCAAAAGGGTGGCTCCATCTTTGTTGAGGGATCATCTGGGGTCGCTATCTACTTCCTGGACTGTGATGCTGGCTCAGAGGTGACACAGTCATGTTAACTCTTGTACTATGTCCACTAAATGTAGACACTGGTAACTGCAGATCACCATTCATTTTGTTGTGAGTCTATACACCTTGAAAGGAAGTAAGTTTCACTTCATTCAAGCCCTGATGAAGGAGGATTGTGTGAGCCCCTAAAATGCATTGCCTGTTTCACCATGCTGACCTGTTCAAATAAACAATTGGTTTGGGCTCAAATTGTGGTGGTGCCACCTGTCTGCCTTTCTGTCTTTTCCCATGCCATCTCTGTGCAGGCATCATCCAGGGTCACCATCTACTTCCTGGACTGCCAGCTTAATTCCTGGTGTCTGTGCAATTCTTGGCTGTGTTCACAAATCACAGATGTCTAACACAGTGATGAAATCATTATCTTTCCTGAAGAAAATGCTGTTCCGGGGTCCTTTCCACATCGATCGCCACTCTGCAAATCTAGATATAAGCTCACATGATCTCCGGTCTGAATTCTGATCCTTCCCTTCAGCGTAGATCACATGACCAAGCGCCTAGTCCTAGGCCAAATCTATAAGCTCCTGCTGACCGGCTGTTAGAGGTGGGGTGTATGAAGAAATCAGAGGGTTTTTTTCTTTGAAACATTTCTAAAGGCTAAAACTGTCATTGTTCATTGGCCATTAATAACTATAATCCAAATATTCCAGGTGTGGGGCAGGGCAGAGGCAATTGCTGGTCAGTCACATGACCCCCAACTTCTATTTTCACATATAGAGTCAGTTCCTTTCCTGCCGCGCTGACAGTGGCTTTTACCTCTAATGTGGACCCTGAAAGCACTTCAGTTTGGTGTTACCTTCTATTTTTTGAAGCAGATGCACTTAGGAGGAAGTCTGTTGCTATTTAAAGGAAGCAATTAAGATCCAGGGGGTGGCAAAACTGCCAACATGGGCCCAGTGAGTGCCATTAAAATGTCTCTTTTCCATGAGGAACTGGAATATTGTGGGAATAATTATTTTTCTGGAAAGAGATGTTCCCCCCTGGAAAAAAAATTTTTTTTTTGTAAAAAAATAAATTTTTCTTCCCAAAAGCATCGACATCTTTAAAGCACTCCAATCAATTATATATATATA